>NC_090930.1:656103753-656408071 GCF_040938575.1 Ambystoma mexicanum
TTCCACATCCACCTGCAGGCGGGTGGTGTTAAACCCGCCAGGTCAGACCTGACGGGAATGACCCCTCCCACCTGCAGAACTTGAGATCAGCCGGTCCGGAAACAACAGTGGCAGCGGGTTTACCGCCACCGTTATTTCTGGACCGAATGACTGATAATGAGGCCCAATGTCTCCACAGCTATCAAGTTGTTCAGAAAAACGCAGCGAGGATCATTAAGAAAAAAACCAGATCCGAACACATCAGCGACTTTAAAAGAGAGCTACACTGGTTAAAAATTGAAGACAGGGTTCAATTCAAGGCTTTGACACTGGAGCATAGACGCATCCAGGGGAAAGCACCAGCCTATTTAAAATCCATAATCTACATTTACGCACCCAGCCGAATGCTCAGATCCTCAGACCAAGGCAAGATCACAGTGGCTATAGATGAGCGCAAATTTGGTTCAGGAAAATTTTCCCCATTTTAGCCGCTGACCTGTGGAATAACCTCCCTGCACATATAAGAATGGAAGCAAATTACATGCGCTTCCGCAAACGAGTGAAAACCTACATCTTTAACTAATCTGCACTTTTCTAATTAGGCCCCTCTCTTTCTGCATGTCTTGTCTCGTATCCTTGTTCTAATTTATGTCTGTACTTCGTGTCCTTGTTTCTTCACCTCGAGGCTTGCAAGCTACCGGCGTAATACAAATAAATAAATACATTTAGAAGTAAGGGGTGGCAATATTTTCTTTTTTTAGTATAGGTCCTTTTATTTTGACAAGACACCACTATGACGGCGTTATTATTTGATGGTCGTAGCTTACTCCCATCTGTAGATTTAGGATTAGATAGGTGTTCATTATACCCTTGTTTAAGTTCAATAAACACCCTTGAACTGTGGTCACTTGTGTCCGTCTTACTGTTGATACCATGCCCTCCTTACAGTTGCAATTGTGTTTTATTTATGAGGATTACTTTCTTCATTGTTAGTTCAGTATGACACTTTTGTCCCATTTGCGAGTATTGCTGAACACCGGTACAATTTCATACACTTCCTTCATTCCCTGCTGTTGAAGAGTAATTGAATATATTGTCCAGTAAGTGTCCTCATAACTGCATTGTATTATCTCTTTGTAGTGCCTTAGCATTTTCTAAGGAGAACTGATATCATGTGCACTGCTAATCTTTCATGTTATGATTGAGGTTTCTAAATAGATTGTTTTCTTCTGTTTGATTCTAGAAACGCGCCTACAAGAGCTACATTAAAGCTCTGCCAATGCTAAAGAAGATGGGGATCAACTCTATTCTTCTCAGAAAGATAATTGGCTCTCTGGAGGTGGCATGCGGCATAGTCATGACATTGGTTCCTGGTCGACCTAAAGATGTGGCTAATTTTCTCCTCCTCTTACTTGTACTGGCAGTACTGTTCTTCCATCAGCTGGTTGGCGACCCCCTCAAACGTTATGCCCATGCCTTGGTGTTTGGCATTCTGCTTACCTGTCGGTTACTAATTGCCCGTCAGCCTGAGGAGCGACCAAAGAAGAAAGCTGTCATATCAGACAAGGAGGAGATTATCCCACAGAGAAGTGCATCAGAAAAGGGAAAGATGAAGGTCTCCTAATATCCTGTTTGTAGCCACTGTGGACATTCTACTGGCAGCAACTGCCAATGAAAGAACGATACTTTTTTAATTTTATTGTTTTATTTTATTTATCAAATACACCATGTTGGATTTGAAAAAGAATTGTAGTGCTAGTCTTTGCACCTGAAATCTCTATTGCTTTGTTAATCTGGAGGAAGTGTTATGTTAGCACATGTGGGATAGGAATGTTCCCTGTTGAAGCAGTTTTAACGTTTCACTCGTCACCAAGCAATGATCAGTTTAGAGTTGGTACGAGAAGTCTCTGATTTGTCAGTTTGTTACAGCTTTGCTCCTCCCTGATTCCCTTTAACAGGTTTTGCATTCAAAACTTTGCAAGTGAACCCAGCACCAAAGCAACAGTGGTCACTTCTTAGGGGCTTTGGCTGATAGTACATTGAGAACCACCTCTTTAGTTGTTACTCTGCATATGAAATGGAAAGGTGATTTGATGTGTTCACAGAACAATACGTTCATGACCTTGCGTAGACCATGAAACAAGGAATTACGGGTACTTTGCTCTGCCTACCTCCATAATGGGAACACTTGTGTGGCCATGTTTACAGGGTGACATTTCATGGCAAGAGGTGGTGTTTCTCATAAAACGGACAGTATTAGCTATGCCACTGCAGGCAATTCACTAAAAGGAGCAGTGCAGAGTAGTATTATTTCTTTTGCAAATAAACAGTTTACTGACCATCGGCGTGATGAGTAAGGAGACCAGGTTTTCGTCTCATGTTCAAGACTGACTTTAAATTGAAGGCAATGAAGACCACATCTGACAAGGGCCAACCGAATTGCGCTTACAGCTGATGGTGTCTATTAGATGAGTGATGGTAACAGCCTCTGGGAAGAAGGGAATCATCCTTCCCATTTAAATAGTTGCCACTCGTGACTTCAAAGTAGCACGTCCCAGTTATTGGGATAAAGCTGGGCAAATAATTGAGACCTGTAGTAACACCCCCACACTATTATGTTGCTGCCTGTGGTACTTTATTGACCCCTCTGCAGTCCAAATAGTATGCGATTCTTAAAATCAAGAACTGGGTTTGTGGATGTTGAGGATGAAGAGTACTGAATATCATGGTTGTGATGTCAGGAATGGTTTCGTGTAAAAAGAGTATTTCTGTAGTTTTCACTATATTGCTGTTTTTCTTAGTCTGGTGTTCTAGTTGCAAATGGGTGATGTAGTATTTTATTTCTTGTTCATGTTGGCTGGCCTTTTAATTGATTTCCACTCTTGAAATAAAATCTTTTTGAACTGTGTTGGAGTCTTTACTGAAAATCAATTTTGAAAAATTATTTTGAGGCTTATGTTGACCACAGGTACATTTTTTGAAAACTTGTATCCTTTCTATTAATCAGCAGAGCAATTCTGTGGGCCATGGTTTGTCTTACCACAATACTAATTTGACAGTACATACAGGGTTCGAAATTGAGATTTGATGAGCAGGAGCTAAAACCAGCTCCTGGGAGTTGGGCATCACCCTGTTGTAAGCAGGAGCTACCGCAGGGGAACCAGGAGCTACCAAAGATATTCATTTAACTTTTTGTCCATTTTGTATGAACCATTGTGTTTAAATGTATATTAGATGTGTTGTAATTCATCTTTATTAACATTCTCGAATACTCAAAGTTAATGTCACAGTTACATGTTTGGAAGGCACAAGTTGGACCTAGGAGCCAAACGTAGCTCCTGGTTTCAAGCTAACCAGGTTCTCCTGGGTTAGAAGCAGGAGCTAAATGGCTCCCCTCAATTTCGAACCCTGACATATCACCTGGACATGTAAGGTTCAAATTTTGAAAAGACATACTTTGTAAGAGGTTGTTTATTGTAGGTCATACAAAAAAGGATACTCCACATTACTATTCAACAAAACCTGCTACGAATTGATTAAGGGTTCTATAGGATATACCTTTTAATACTCCAGAATCTTTGGGTGAGCTTGGACCAAGCTGTCTATTTCTTTAGTGCCCAGAGTTGGATTTACTGGTCTCCAACTAACATGACCATTCTCAATGTCGACGTCTTTGGTTTCTCGCGTTGCTAGACTCTTCTTCATGCTTTGCCACATACTGGTACCCTGTGTGGAATTCACACAACCCTCAAGCAATGAATGACTCATTTTTACTTTAAAAAGGAGTCATGTGATTTGTTACCTTAATCAAGAGATTGATGATTGATTCCAGTCTGCAGGGTATACATACTTCAGAGTCACAAGTCCTGGTCAAGGACATTTGAACACTCTGACATAAAAGAAATGTAAGTTAATGGGCCTCATTACAAGTTTGGTGATATCCTGAAGGTAAATCCGGCAGATTACCATCAAGCGGTAAAACCGTTACCGGCACTTGGGTTTGGCAGAATTACTGCCATATTCTGAGTGCCGACAACACCATTCCACTGAGTCCGATCGGACTCCATGGGGGGGATCTCCTGTAATACCGGCTCTTTTTTGCCGGTGGAGTGGCAGACTTACCTCCAGCAAGGAACTGGAGGTAAATCTGGCCACCCCACCAGTAAACGTGTAGTTTACTGGCACGTTATTTCCCCACCGGAAAACTTGTAATGAGGCCCACTATATGGAAAGACACATTTCTGGTTAATAACCTGTATGTGAGAACATGCATGCACACCATGGCCATTTAAAGGTAAAGAAACAAAGTACTTACAAACATTGTAACGTGACCTGTTGGCAGTAGTACAACATAAGTACTTCAATTGAGTTACGCGTGGCAATAAAGTATGCATTGACATGCCCAACCTGGAGCTGTCAGTTTGGGAGAAATCCACATAAATATCAGGGTCGTCGCTGATAACTATTGCCCCCAACTCCTCCTCACCTGTATCTTTAGCTGAAGTCTCGAATCTTTTCCCACCCTTCTTCTTGTCTTTAAGTCTTTTTCGTAGAGGTAGGGCCTACCTCGGTTCGAAGCCACTCTGCTGCCTTTCGGATGATGGCAAGCGAGAGGAGCTCCTCCCGTGACACTGGGAGATTCTGTGGCTGACAAACTGTAGTAGCACAAGTCCTCCAGATGATTAAGGGTTCAAGCGGGCACTCCAAGTAACAGCACGAGCCCCGGGTGTTAATGGGCTCCAGACTGCAGCGGGTAAACTTCCAGGCAATAGGAATGAAGAATACTCTGGAAGGGCACTGGTGAAAGGACAGGATCTCAGACAGGGAAGCTCGGGAAAAGAAGAGGAAACCAACCAGAAGGAGGAATGCGTACCGCGGAAAGAGGCAGACTGGATCAAATTCCGGGAAGAAAGGGTGGAGAGAAAGTCAGAGCCCAAGACTGGTGAGAAGCCAGAACGAAAGGAACCGGCACAGACAGAAGCAAGCAGAACGAAAACTCGGAACAAACAAAGGTATGTACCGAGAAAAGAAAAGGGAGGGCAGTACGGATAAGGCAAAAGAGACACAAGGAAAGACACTACGAAGCACGGGAAGAAAAACACTAGCGTTAACCACACGGAAAGCAAAGGCAGTGGGTTGCAACAGAAAGCGGGGAAGAAAGTGGCAGAGCTATAAAGCGGAAGGAGGCAATTGAACACAAAAGACTAGACCTACGCTTCCAGTAGAATGGGAGCGTAGTGGAACATTCTAACGGCGATACCGTCGCCAGGCCGGCCAGATGTGCCCTGGAGAGCCGGTGCGTGACAGGAACAGACCTCGTCTCAGAACAACCTTGATTGTCTTTTCTTTTTACTTTTTTAATTTATTTTATTTCAGGTTTTCACAGAATAGAAACAACCAACTTTTGTGAATACAATGACAAGAAACCCCACATTTCCCCCCCTCCCATTCTTTCCTCCCTAGCAACAATGTCTTCTCTAAACCAAAAAGTATTAACCACAAAACCCTTCGGTTGTCTACAGCAGAAAATAAAATGATGAATTCCATCGTTGTCCGTGGCCACCACACGCGCCATTCACAATTCCTTCGGCCATAATCCGGCTTACATGAAGTTTCCTGAGGGGTAACTCCTCCTTGTTGTTCCTTTTTAGTACGGCACATGCCGCAAAGCCTCAGACCTCATACAGAAAGTCACATTACTTCATTTGTTCAAATATTTGGTCATGAATTCTGCTCACATTGTCTCATGGGATGCTACCCTCCCGTGTAGTGCTGCAGTGATCCTTTCCATAAGGCATATATTCAGCGCCACATTGACCCAGTCCCTTTTACCTGGAGTCTGGGCATTTTTCCATTTCATCACCAGGCAGGCACGCGCTGCAAGCAGCAGGGGCGATGTCAACCCCCCCAACCTTGACCAGTTCTTCCTCAATTTCCTCCATACCAAACAGGATCAAGAATGGTGTTTTGGCTCGCGTAACCCCGTCAAGTTCCTTGATCCATTCTAACATTTCCTCCCAAAATATCTTCACTCATTGGCATCCCCACCACATGTGCCAGTAATCGGCCCTACCCCCACATAAGCACCAGCACTATGGACTCACCGTCTGAAACATCTTTGAGAGCCTGACAGGGTCATATTGCCACCTGTGGAGGAGCTTAATGGCGTGCAGCTTGTATTGGCTAGAAATCTGAAAGGCCCCTCTGCACAATCTCGGCCACAATCCTGGGTCTATTTCCCCCTCCAGGTCGCTTTTCCATTTCCGTCTCAGATTTTCAGTGGATCCCTTCCCTTCAATCACCAGTTCTTTCTACATGACCGAAATCGGGCCCTTCATTTCCGTTCCTTTATCTAATATCTTGCCGAAAGGGGTGAGGCCCCACTGTATCCTATCCCTCCAATTTACACTTGTGAGCACTCCTTTCAACTGAAGGTAAGAGAAGGCTGACAAGGTACCCAGGCCCAGCTCCCCATCTAACTCAGTTATAGTGACAAAGGTGCTCTGCCCCTCCACAACTGACCTACCCGCTCAAGACCTGCTTCAAACCACGCCTGGAATCTCTCTGGTTTTAGAATTGCGTCACGTATTTCTGGCACCCACAGGTGGCTCAAGGGAGAGGGCCAAGTCGTCACCCCCGCAATTCCGCACCCTGTCTCCACAGGTCCCGTATTGTGCCCAGAATATGGTGGTCGCGGATTCTGCTGGGGAGCCTGCCCCCCTAGTAACCACAGCCGTTCCCAAACTGACACCGGGGACAGATGGAGATTGTCCAAACCTACCCATTGATATTCCCTCTGCATTCTGAGGTGTGGGATGAGGACCCACAGTTGTGTGGCTTTGTAGTACAATTTCATATTTTGAAGCACCAGTCTGCCCCTGTCTTTCGGGAGAGCGAGAGCTTCCCAGGAAATTCTCTGCTTTTTCCCCTGCCACAGGAATTTCACAATAGCCACCTTTAGGTTCCGGAAAAATGCTTCGGTGATTCGTATAGGGAGCATTTGAAATGCATGGAGGAACCTCGGTAAGCACACCATCTTCAAGGCGTTGAGGCGTCCTAGCCACAAAATAGTCAATTGTCCCCACTTTTCTAGGTCTGTCCGAAACCTGGCTAGCAGTGTGGGTAAATTGGCCTGAAAAGGGTCTCCCAGATCTCTCGTGAGGTTAATCCCCAGGTATCTCAGTGTGTCCTGCTTCACCAGGAGTCCCAAAGGGGAAAACCTATGCACTTCTCCATCCCCCTCCCCGACCAGTGGGAAGATGACTGATTTTGTTTGACCTATTAATTTTGAATCCGGAAAGAGCTCCATATTGTTCAATCAACCCGATTACCCTGGGTATGGAGGTTAGGGGGTTCTTAAAATGCAAAAACATATCAGCGTATAACGCTACCTTATATTGCACACACCCCACCGTTAAACCCTTTACACGTTGGTCCTCCCGGATTCTCTGTGCAAGTGGTTCGAGAGAGAGCGCAAATAAGATCGGTGAGATAGGGCACCCCTGTCTCGTGCCCCTCCTCAGAGCGAACCAGCAGGAAAAGCCACCATTAACAGCAACGCAAGCCTGGTGGGACTCGTAGACTGCCATGATACCCTGTCTTAAGCTGGGGGCCAATCCCACCTGACCCGATACCTCCTTGAGGAAGCCCCACTCCATCCTATCAAAGGCTTTTTCCGCGTCCACCGAAAGGAGAACAGGGTCTCCCCCCCCATACCTTGTGCCTCATGGATCAGATGCAAAGTTTTCCTACATGTATCTGTGCCCTGGCGTCCCTTTGGTATGACCGTGATCATTGCTCGGTATAAGGATTCCGGGGCTTCCCTCGGCTCCAGGATATCATTGACTAACTCTACCATAAATGGAACAAGGGGGGTAAGAAAAGACCTATAAAAGCCTGCCGAGAAGCCATCTTCCCCTGGGGTCTTTCCCATTGGAATCCTTGCCACTGCCTTCCTCATTTCTTCAGCCGGTATTGTATTGGGGCTTCCAATGCCTCAGTATCCTGCAGGGGTAGACTGGGCAGCTGAATTCCCTCCAAATAGTTTATTTCTACAGTGTCCGCCTCAGTGCCTCTTTTGTAGAGGTCTTCGTAGAAGGATGCAAACGTCTCTGGGATCACGTCATTCCCTTGGTCCTGCGTTCTATCCACCCCCTCTATGGCTGACACCTATCGTTCGGCCCTCGGTCCCCTCAGTCTTGCGGCCAGCAATGTATCCCCTTTGTCTCCTTTTTCATAAAAATCTGCCCCGCCTGAAGGAGATGCAGCTCTTCCTGCTTCCCCCTCGCCTCTAAGACCCTTTCTTCCCTCACCTCATCAATGTCCCTTGCCCTCTTTTCTAACTGGGCGATGTCGTCCTGCAGCCTGTTTTCAATTAGTTTCCGTTCTCGCTTTTTCCGTGCCACTTCCCTAATCAGGACGCCTCTCCATGTCGCCTTCCCAGCTTCACACACCATTCTCCTAGAGACCTCGCCTGTATTATTTGTTTTGAAATATTCAACAATGAACCTTGGAAAACTCTTGACAAAACACTGGGTCTTTCCATAGGGATTCATTGCATCTCTATTTTGACCCCCATGGTACTGTCCCAGTTCAGATCAACTAAAACCAGATCAAGGGTTGACCACATGATCAGGTAAATCTCTGCGTTCAGTACTTCCTCCCATAACCCCCTTGAGATATACAAGTAATCAATTGTTGTGAAAGTACCATGTGGGGCAGAGTAAAATGTGTACCCCCTTTCATCCGGATGTAAATACCGCCATATATCCCGTAAGCTGTAAACTTCCAACATTTCCAAGACCTCCCCCACCCCTGTGCTGGTCCAGGAACCTCCTATGTCCCCCCCCCCCCTCTTGGACCTGTCCATCAATCCTAAAAATGTGCCCACATATTGAAATCACCCCCTCAAACCCTCAAGTATTATATGGCCAGAGGCTTGCAAATGTAAACCCCAACTTATTTATGATCCCAGAGACCAGGAGGGCCCTTCCCACTTCATCGGCCCAGACCTTCGTGGCCTCCATTTTGAACCCTTTGCCAATAAGGTTTCTGACACCCGATTTTCTTAGAGGGCCTGGTCCCCAATACTCCTGTCACAGTGCGCTGCCCGGGACCCTCTGTTCTTCCTCTCTTGCGTATTTTGTTTCCTGAAGTCACCTCTCCAGAACTCCCTAGCTACCGGAGATCTTAGTGGGTGAGTTCATCCCCTTCACGTTCAGCGTCCCTACCCTCAGGAGGCCACCGCCTTATCGGCCAGGGTTACTGCTATTCTCCAGCTCCAGAATCCCCTTAACATTCTAGGCGGCCTACACACATAGTTCCACCCCGCAAACACCACTTTGAGAAGACCCGTATTCTGCCCCATTCATAAGTAACCCCCCACCGTCCCTGTTAACCCACTTAGGTGCCCAATTTCCCCCCCATGTTGACATCACCGGAGTAAGATCGGTCCACCAGTTTGAATCAGATCCCCTCCCATACGCAGAACACCTCCTAAACTTTGAGTCCCTGTTACACCGATATCAAACCCCCTTCTCCCCTTTGAGCTCTCACAGCCCCCCTCCCAAGACACTCGCTTAAGGGCACAGCACCCCTCCGCTAGGAGGTCCCAGCCCCCTACTCATACACAGCTGAAGCGGGCCACTGCAGTGACCTGCTTGATCATACTTCAGCCAAATACATCATTAAGAAAAACACTCTGATCCCATGTCCACGCCCTAGATTTTTTTTTTTAACCAGTTTTTATTATTTTATTCCAAACAAAAACACAAACCAAACTTGAAGTGCATATAACATCTTTTCGTGTTTACATCATGCCATGTCCACTGCTTCTTCCCGTCCCACCCCCTCACCCGAGCCTACTCCCTTTCATGATCTATATCTTCAACTTGCAGTAGGGTTTCCTATCCTGTGGTCTCAATGGAGTCCCGATCGCTTGGCTGTTCCTGCCTGGGCCCAAATATCGTAGCTATTAGATGTTTCCAAGCTATCAGGGTTTTTGTTTTGCTTCCTCCACCCCTCCAGAATTACTGGCTTCCTGCCATACTGCTGTCTCTGCCCATTTCTGTAAGTCTTTCCACCATGTCGCTATTATCGGTCCATGGCATGCCTTCCATCCCATTGCGATTCTCCGCTTTGCAAGTATGTATGCCAAGTCTTTTAGTTTACTGACATGCTTGAGTTCATGCGGTCTGGGAAACCCCCCTATCAGGCATGCCCACGCTGTGTTCACCATTATCTTGATTCCCTTTTCCGCCAGCCTTCGTGCTACTTCTCCCCAGAACCTCTCAATCACTGGGCATGCCCAAAACATGTGAACCATTCTGGCATTCTCTACCTCACATTTGGGGCATGAATGTCGTCCTGTATTTTTTAAATTGGCTATCCTCTGGGGTGTCATATAAGCCCTGTGGGTAATATATAGTTGTAACCTTACATTTCTTGACACTTTCTTGTGATACCCTTAGGCCCGCTCCCACATCCCATCACTCATAGGGGCCTCCACTTCTTCCTCCCAGTCCTGTCTCAATTGTATCACTTCTTTCCCTACCTTGAACATCATCAGCTCATATATCCTAGATATTTCATGCCCTCCTTCTGCTATATCATATATTGCATCTACGGTGGCGTCCGGCTGATCTTCTAGTACTACTTCAGACCATGTTTCTTTAATTCGCCGCACCACCCTATGGAATGTTATGTATTGTCCCTTATGTATCCCTGTTTCTTCTTTCAGAATCTGTCTTTTATTCTCCCCTCCTGCCATATGTCTCCCATCGTTGCTATTCCTACCGGCTCCCAATGCTTCCTAATAATCATCCTCAGTTGTTCTTCTTTTCTGGACAGTGCAACTAATGGTGTTTGCAGGGAACACGGGAAAGGTTTCTCCATCACCTGGCAGGCTCTACGTCATATCTCCCACCCCAGTTTCATCATCCTTGAGCGCCCCACCATATCCGATCTTGGTAACCACATCATTTCTTTTAAGAAGAATGGGGCACACTCCCGTTGAAACAGCCTGGACTCTGAGGTTGGTTCTTCTGAGAGCCATTT
Source organism: Ambystoma mexicanum (assembly GCF_040938575.1). Lineage (NCBI taxonomy): Eukaryota > Metazoa > Chordata > Amphibia > Caudata > Ambystomatidae > Ambystoma > Ambystoma mexicanum. Next base: position 656,114,788 of record NC_090930.1, read on the forward strand.
TGCTACATATTGCAGCTGGCTTGCTATATAGTAAATCTCATAGTTTGGCAATTTTATGCCCCCTCTTTCGTATGAGTTTTGTAGTTTCCAAAGGGCAACTCTGTTCCTCGTCCCATGCCACAGGCATCCCCTGCATATGCTATGTATCTTGCCAAAGAGTCGTCTTGGTATCAGATATGGGTTATTACCAAAATAATGCAGCAGTCTGGGCAGGACCACCATTTTCAGCATAGCCCCTCGTCTCATCATCGCCAAGGGGAGTTTTACCCAGACCTTCATACTGTTTTCAATACCCCTGATCACTTTCTCAGTATTATGTTGGTGTTCTGCTTCCACTGTGTGATAGATATCTATCCCAAGATACCGGAACGTATTGACCTCCCACGGTATCTGTAAGACAGGTAACTGATCTAACGGGATCCCTTTGTATCTACCCAATGGGAGTATACAAGATTTTTTTGGGTTCACTGCTATGCTATATAGCCCTACAAATCTCTCCATCACTTCCAGAACATATTGTAGGTTTTCTTCCAGGTAGCCCAGATACGGTAGCATATCGTGTTTATATAAAGAGATCAGGTGCGATTCCCCTCTTATGGTGAAGCCTATTATATAATATTGCAGCCTCAATTATATTGCCAGAGGCAACCTTGCCTAGTGCCTCTGCTGAGTTGCCACCTCTCTGATATTACCGCTCCCTTCTTAACCCTGGCTAGCGGCGCACTATACAATAGTTTAACCCATTTGAGGTATCCAGGTCCTATTCCATAATTGGTCAGGGCTGCAATTAGCCAAGGCCAATTGACTGAATCAAAGGCCTTTATTACGGCCAGTGATAAAATTGCCATTTTGTCTGCGTCCCCATTTGCATGTTCTACGACTCAGTGGAGTCTTCTGAGGTTATTGGATATATTCCTATTCGGGACATAACCAGTCTGGTCGGGATGTATTAATTTAGTGATAATCCTCCTCATTCTGTTTGCCAGAACTGCCGTTAGCATCTTGCTCCCCTGATTCAGCATCGATAGTGGTCTATATGAGCCACAATCACTGCCAGGCTTGTTGGGTTTAGGGAGCGGTATGATGATCGCCTCCCTCAGGGACTCCAGTAGTCTTCCTATTTCATATGCCTCATTTAACACTGCCAAGCGCGGGGGGAGCGCTCCATTCTTATACATTTTATAAAATTCGCTAGGGAGTCCATCGGCCCCCGGAGTCTTGCTAGTGGGAAGCTGCACCACTACTTCTTCTAGCTCCTCTAGAGTAATTGGAGCATCCAGCTCCTCTCGCTCCTCCGTGTCAATTTGCAGCAACCCAATGTCTTCGAGTGTTTCACTTATTTCCCTGCAGTCGCTTCACTCTATCTTCATAAAGGAGTCGGTAATAACCTACAAATTCCTGATTAACTCCTTCTTGGGTGTCCACTATGTGCCCATCTTCTTTAGTTATTGTTCTGATTACGGGTCTAGGGGTTTCGCTTTTATATAACCACGCCAGGGGCCTTCCTGGTCTATCCCCTCCTGCATGCTGTCTCTCTATGTACTTTTTATAGTTGAGGTTACACAATCTCTCCCAGTGCCTAGCACATTTCTGTTGCAGCCTAAGTATTGTTTCAATATCTTCCTTGGTATCCCCTCCTCTTTTCGTTGCCGCTTCCAGTTCTTTTTCTGCATTCTGCAAGTCAGCTAGTATCCCTCCCTGTAGTCCCTTGCACTTCGCTATGGCTATTCCTCTCACTACTACTTTAAAGGCTTCCCAGAGCGTACCCACTGTCTCAACGCTGCCTGTATTGATCTCAAAATAGTTTATTATTTCCTCTCTCAAATCCTCCCTGAAAATTGTATCTTTCAACGCTTCTGCTCTGAGGAACCAATTTGGTATTCTTGCTCTCGGGGGGCGATATTGCCATACCAGTATCAGTGGATAGGACCCTCGCTTTATATTCTGTCTGTGCTATTTCTGTTAACCCCTGTGTGGCGAACATGTAGTCCAGCCTGGTGTGAAAGTTCTGTGGGGCCGAATAATGCGAATATTGCCTGTCTCGCAGGTGACTCGCCCTCCATACATCCTCAAATCCGAAGTTTGTTAACAGTAACTGCAACGCCCTTGCGGCAGGTGTGGGTCTCTCTACTTTACCATCTGATCTATCAATTTCAGGTTTAGCGTGCAGTTGAAGTCTCCTCCCCAAATCACTGCCCTGCCTGTATGCATGTGCTGAGTTTGTTGTATAGGGTTCTAAAGTATGCCGCCGTATCCTGATTCGGGGCATATGTGTTTACTATGCTTATTTCTTTGTTTTCCACCAGTCCTCTTATAACCATCCTCCCATCTGCTTCGACTGTAGATTGTAACAGCTGAAATGGGACATGCAAAGCCACCCAGGTAATCACCCCTCTAGCATAGGCCGAATATGTTGCGCCTATCACAGACCCCCTCCATTTCTTCCGGATCACTTCCAACTTTTCTTTTGTGAGGTGAGTCTCCTGTAAAAGGGCTATGTATATCTTCTGCCTGCGCAGATACATCATAACTTTGTTCCTCTTTAGGTAGCTATTGAGCCCTTGAACATTCCAAGTAATTATTTTAAGGTCCCCCGTGATATATTTGGAACCCGCTCCTCCCTCTGCAATTACAGCCCATATCTGACAAGTTCCTCTTTTCCTGTAGGCTTGTTCCCCAGCATAAACTCTCCTTAACTATAAACACCTCAACTTCCCCAACTCCATCCCCTCCCCCCCTTCCCACCCTGCCCCAACTTCCACTGCAATCCCCTCCCGTCACTACCCTTCCCCAACTGATGCCCAGCTCCATCCCTGGATCTCGGGCGCCCCCGCATCTAGCCCTTTTCCAGCAAGTGCCATACTCACGGCTCAGCTGGGAGATATCGCCCTAACGGCGGTCCAACTACTCTATTTCCCGGGGGTAGGCATTCTCCATCTTGTAGCTCCTAGTATACTTCGTATATAGCCCTCATCGCTGCCCATTTTGCGTTCTGCAGGTTATATTCTAGTCCCACATGTCCAATTGTCACATTTTTAGCATCTCCCGGTACTATTCTGTTTACCAGTTCTGTAGTCTCTGCCCCCGGCCCCCTCCTCCCTCCTGCCATCATACATGGCATTGTGATCACTTATTGTGTTCTTGCTGGCCTTGCTCCTCATCTCGTTCCGGACAGCCGTTTTCATCCAGCCACGTCGCCACCTCCTCCGGGTAATCAAAAAAGTGTGCTTTGCCTTTGTGGAAAATCTTGAGCTTTGCGGGATATAGGAGCATGTATTTGTATCCGGCTGCGCGCAGTCTCCTCTTGATCGCCACATAGCTATACCGCTGTCTTTGCACCAGCGTGGTGTAGTCAGGATATGCAGTGATGGTCGCGGACGCCCTTGTTATCGTCCCTCCTTTTCGAAAGAATTCCAAGATGTTCTCTCTGTCAGTGTAGTTCAGGATTTTTTCTATAATTGCTCTAGGGGGGGCTCCAGGTTGCGGTCTCCTCATCAAAGCCCTATGTGCGCACTCAATTGCGAACCCTTGGGAGAGCTCGCCTGCTCCTATTTCTTGTATTATCATGTTCTCCACATAGTTCGTGGGGTCTTGCCCTTCCTCTCCCTCTGGGAGACCAACCACGCATATGTTGCATCTCGCTCTTCCTTCGGCCTCCTCCGCTCGATTCTCCAGGTTAGCCACCTGTTGTTTCAATATGTGGACTTCCCTGGCATTGTTTGTGCTGGTGTCTGTGTTGGTTTTCATCGCACTCTCTAGGCCGCTCGTTCGTTCGTTCGTTCGTTCGTTCGTTCCGCCAGAGCTCTCACATCTTGTCTCAGCAGATTGACCTCAATTTCCAATGCATCTATTTTCTTTTCCAGTGCAGTTCTCAGGTCTGCCATTGCTGCCCCCTTGAGGTTTTCAGTTCCGTAATGGCTGTTAAGATTACGCTGTCCTCCTGTGGAGAGGCCACATCTGCAGGTGCGGTTGCCGTACCTTGTGCTGGGGTGGTGGGAGGTTGCTGCGACTTGGCAAATATGTCCATCGTGGGCTGCTTGCCCTTGACTTTACCTCCCCTTACAGACATTGCTCCACCCTGTTTGTACCCCAGGGCCCGTCCTCACGGGGTCAGCAACTCCTACTTCTGGTGTGTTTCCGTCCGTTGCCATAGGTGTCAATGCTCCTTAGTGATTGTTTTCCCAGGCCGTGTCTTAGCGCCTGGTCATCAGCTGCACCTTCCCCTTACTGTAGTCGCATTTAGTGTCTCATGCTGTGCCGCTGCCTGCACTTCAGCTCGCCCGTTTCTTCAGCTCTTCCTGGTGCGTGTTATTTATGGTTTTATTTGCTCTTGTGTCCCTCTCACTGTTTCTTAAAGATTTTACTTGGTCACTTCGCAGTGTGCATCATCTCAAGGGGGCAATGTACAGCTCTACCACACCTTTCAGGAAATCCTCGTGCTTGTCGACCTCGGGGGCGGGGGTAAAAGGGGCCACGGCTGTCCAGTTCTGTCCCAGCGTTATCTCAGTGTTCTATGTATGGCTTCTGGGTCTCCCCCTACTCGGCTCTCCTGTGTGCGTTGGGTACAGGGCTTTGCTTCCTGTCCTTAGTGTGGTGCTGCACGCACCATGGCATTTAGGCTTGCCTTTCCCTTTTGGGTTGCATGTGTTCACTCTGTGGTTGAGCAGTGCCTTTTTTCTCATCCAATTTGCATAATAGTCTGTCAGCAGCGCTTTCTTCGTTTCACAGTGTCCGTTCCCCACCCCTTACTGTGTTTGCTTCCATTTGGGCTTCTCTTTGGGTACGGGTGGCCACCTGCAGTGTTCCTCATTGTTTGTCTCGTTTTACAGTGTCATATCGCATTCACTGAACTTGGATTGGCCTGCCGCCGCTTGCTGGCAATGTGGTTTTCAAGGTTCCTGCTGCTTCCATCTTCAGTGGCGCGCACCCAATCCGGCTCCCCAATGCGCTTTCTCCAGCCTACATGTAGCCGCGTACGGGTTGCCTTAATGTCCGCTCACGCTCCCCGGGTCGCGTATCACAGCACCATCTAATAGTCTATTGATCTTGGGGGCATGCCTTTCCCAGGCCGCATGCTCTCTACTCCTTTATTGGTATATTTATTCCTCTCTGCCGTGTGCAGTGTGCCATTCAACAACTGCCCCCTCCTTTCCAGCGTAAAACTTACGGTTCCCGGACCGCAAGCCCCAGACACGCTGTTGTCCTCGCGGGTGTCCCCGCCTTCAGCAGTGCATCCCATGCGCGTATGCACGCTGCTTCTCTTGGGGGGCGCCTACAGTGTGTCTGTGCCTCCCGGTCCTAACGGGGGCCAGGCCTGCAGTTCTCCCGACCGGGCTTGGCCCGACGTGGTCTCCGTGCACGCATGGCAATGAGCCACCATGCGCTCTACCTGCCGTGCCGTGCAGTCTGAAGCGTTGTCCGTTCACCTCGGGTTTCCGTGCTCCGCATCCTCTTCTGCCTGGGGGCCAGTGTACTTGCGCTGTCACTGCAGCACATCTGCTTACAGCAGCTTGTAAATTGTACCTCCCTTAGCGGCCCGCTCCACCAGCGCTCCTGTTGTCTTCACGGGTCTCTTTGTTCTGGGGTCGCCGCCATCTTGTTGTTGCTGCTGTTCGCGGTCCGGGGCACAAAGTAACTAATCTCTCGTTCGCCTGAATCAATTTGTCCGCAGATACGTGCTTCTTATTCCCTTCACATTCACACATCCATGATTCTGTTTTGGTACCGCAATCTGCTGTCAGGCAGCTCGCGCTTACTAGGATCAATTGCCGGATCACGGAGCTCTGTAGAGATGCAGCCTACTCCATGGCTGCCAAGCCACGCCCCCCAGTCCACGCCCTAGATACATCAGACTGGGCCAAGTGTCAGCAGTGGGTGACATGTTCAACTTTCTATATTTCCTGGATCCCTACATGTGTCGTCTCCTAGGACCCTCAACCACTGCCTGGCGCCAGCCACCTGATCTCCATGCTTCTCTGATGTGCCGGCTTCTCCGAGCAACTGTCCATTGACTTTCTGAATGTCTTCCTCGGTCGTCAACCTGTAGTTGTGGCCTTCAAATTCAAAGGGAATGACGAATGGGAGCCCTCACCTGTACTGCACTCCTTTCTCGTTCAACCCTTTGGTCAGGGGAGAGCACATTCTCTGCTTGGTTAAGGTCAGGGAGGACAGGTCCTGAAAGATCATCACTCTGGATGGGCCGTTTAGGTGCGGGCCTTGCAGCCTCGCTGTTTCAAGAATTTTCATCTTGTCGTTGTACTTGTGAAACTTGGGGAGAACCGACCTTGGACCACCAGCAGCTCCCCCCGTCCGGTGAATCCTTTCAATTTTCGCTTTGTCTATAGTGTTGTGTTCAAAGACTAGTTTTGTAACCTCATATAATGCTCTCCTCAGGTCGAGTTCTGTTCCCCCTCGCAATCCGGAATACCAAAAAGTCTGGGGTTGTTCCGCCTCTCCCATTTTTCCAAGTCATCCATCTTCAGTCTGATTTCTTCCTTGCGTCTCTCCATTTCAGAAAAGCGCATGTCCATTTGCGTCTTTAGAGTGTCTAGCGAGGATTGATTGTGCTCGACTTCTTCAAGCCTCTCCTCCATTTTGTCTATTTGTTGGGTGATCCTATCAACCCTGCTCCCAATGTCCACCTTCATATTCCTTATTTCCTCCATTTAAGCGGCGACATCTTTCTTAGTTGCACCGGATTCCTCTGTGGCGGTGGCCATGTTGAGCTGTGGTATCTCAGGGGCTCCCAGGCCACTTGGGTTCTACTTATAGGCCGCCAACTACTGCCTTGCCTCCATGCACCTCCTCCAGAGGCCCCCCATGGGTCTAGTATGGGGTGTTTCCTCGTTGGGAATGGCTGGTACAGGTCCTTCTTTGTCCCAGTCTGTTTCATCACCTCAGGGAGGCGGGCACACGCCCCCTGTAAAAGGGGGCCCCTCACCTTCCTCTGACTACCGTTCATGGACCCTGAGTCCTCCTCTCCACAGGCTTGACCTTTCCTTGTGGATTTCAAGAAGGGAGCCACCTTTGTGTGCACAAAACTTGATAACTCTGTGTCTGTGTTCGGGCCAGGACCTGTACTCCCATAGTCACAGGTATTCCTTCATTGGGTCGATATGTGTCCTGCTCGGTTCTTTATGTGCCCCCTAAGTAAAGACCCGCGCAATGCACAGCTTCCCTGGTTTGCCTTAGCCGAGGGACCCAGGGGTGCTGACTGCGCATGGTTGTGGGAGTGCGTTGGGGGTCCCCTGGCTCGCCTCCCCTGTCGGGGCAAAAGTCCACAAGCAAATATGTTGAGACCCTTTCTGGAAGGGCTGTCGGCAGCCAACCTTCTTGTAGATGGATTGACCAGCACGGGGACCAACAATATGTATGCTGCCTTATCCTCCAATGGGTCAGACTTTTCAAAAAAATGTTAGCGCTTGATATTATCCCTCTGCGCCCACCCTTGCCCAAACAAGATTGTTTGGTAGTGGCCACTGGACTTTCTGCAGTTCAGATCTTTTGGTTCCCACAACGTGATTTCCCCTTCTATGGGTTGTTGCAGCAGCACTTTATTTCCACCTTTCTTTTATCTCCTTCGCCCCCTTGTCGCTCAGCCTGCTTCTTACGGCTCGTATCCTGTGGCTCCTCGGAAGGCATTCCAGGAAGTTTCAAAAAGTGCATCCGCCCTTGCTCCCCCCCCCCCTTTAAGCAGACCCGATGTGTCTTCCCTCCAGAAAGCAGTAAAGAAGGGCTCAACTCGTGAGCTGGGAAGCCAGTCATCCCAGTGGGAGGCCTGCTGCCCTCTGTTTTCAATAGCTGTGCGAGAAAGATCCTCTGGGCACCCCCTGGATAGTTCCCACACAGTGAAACCTGGCGTATAATGTCTGCTGCCCTTATTTCCCAACTTGCCTTCTTCTCTCCATCAAACCATCATTTTGAATGGACCGTTTTGTAGTTGGGGTATCAACTGCCCGCCCCCCTCCGTGTCACACAGGGTACACCTAGCGTGACAGGTGAAAGTCAATGTGGGAGAGTGTCCTGGGGAGCCCACACACACACACACACGAACTGGGGGATAATAGGCTAATTAACAAGGGGGGTCCTGGGAGTCCCTCTGCCAGACATTAGTCCTGGTTACGAGAGCCTTACCCAGAGTCTCTAGCTGACTATCTTTCACAGAGAAGAAATATCCCAAACATATCATTCGAAGGGATTGGTTCCTCCGACGTATTCCACATCTATGACGGGTAATCAACACATCTGTGCTGCTTTGGAAAAAAAATTCTGTGTCGATACGCTGTCCTCGATGGCCTCCGTCGTGCCGACGTCACCGGATGTTATAAGTAGGACGCACGACACTCGTAGCCTCAGTTCATTTTTTTTCCGCGAACGTGTTCGCTTCGGAAATTTCGGCGCGCCTCGGTTCTTCTGTTCTCCAGCATGGATTCACATGCTCATGAATATTCCCCGTCGTCAGGCTGGGAATCGTCGGTAAAGAAAAAAATCAGTTTCAGTTTCGTTTCTCAACTGTCTTTCTCCAAATAACCAATCACTGGGCTCTGGGTCATACTGCCCCCAGCCAATGACTGCCCTGTACCTAAGCCCCTCCTCTGGCAGCCATCTTCAGATTCTTAATGCACGTTCAAGTGTTGGGAGTCCTCGTACTATAGCTCTCGAGCTTTTACTGCGTTTTGCGATTTTATTTTATTTATTTATTTTTTTCAAAGAGTTTAATCTCATTTTTTCGGTCAATCGAGCCTCAAGCTCCACCGTTTCTACTTCCGATCAACGGGGACCCGTTTCGGAATTTTCTACGCCCCTCAAGGGCAAAGTTTTCATCGAGTTTCGCTTCTTGGAGGATTCCAGAAGATCTTTGAGGCCTACCCCGCGTGGAGATGGCCCAGGACAAAGGAAACAGGACGCCTGGATCCAAGCTGTTCAGGAGCTGCCCTGGATGCGGATTGCAGAATGTCTTCAAGAAGGATGAGCCTTCCAGATGTCTCTACTGCCTTCACGAAGACAAAACGCACATGGAGAAGGACTGTGCGTTTTGCCAGAACATGTTGGAATGGACTATGAAGGATCGGCGTGTCCGGCTCACCAACTAGCTGGAAGGGAAGAGCCCAGCGGTAGTTGAGAAGAAGTCGTCCGAGCGGTCTTCTAAGAACTTTTAGGCTGCTCTGGCGACGGGGGCCCAACAAAAGGCAAAGCACTGCGAGTCTGCGGGCACCGGGAGCGCCGATCGGTCGGGCTCCTCGGCTGCCAGGCAGGGCGCACTTTCACTGACGCCATCAACCACGTGCCAATGCTCTGGCTCGGGGAAGAGTAAGTCGGAGAACCCGGGTAAGCTTCGGGAGAAGCCCCGGTCGATCCTGACGGAGACAGCTGAGGGGGAGCGAGGCGGTGACCCCCCCCCCCAAGGGGAATGCCTCAGGCACGCCCAAGGTCGTGAAGGCCTTGATTCACCTGGCTAAGGCCTCTATCGAGGGAGTCGCAGCGGCCCTGGCGCAGCCTGTTGAGGCTACCCCAGTGGAGGCGACCTCAGGGCCTACAGTTTCCCTGCCACCACAAAGGGAATCGTCTTTTCAGCCCATTGATAAAACCCGGTGAAACCCCGTGTGGAAAAAGAGGGGGGGGCCGGTGGCCATCACTGAGGAGGAGCTGGCTGGAGTCGCGAAGATCCTGAACAAGAAGTTCGAGGAAGTCAGGTCCCACGGGAGGGATCCCGACGAAGCAAACGAGGAAAGCGACGGTGGTGCCGACGAGGAGCCCGTGGAGGCGGAGGATTCCACTCCCCAGCCGTTGCTCCCGTCGCAGCCGGTACCTGGGCCACAAGACAACTCAGGAGCGATCTTGATGGTGATCCAGGCCTTGTGTACGGAGATAAGGACAAGGTTGCCCATACCACCAACGGACGATCCAGCGGAGCCTGGACCATCTGGAAGCCCTCCAAGCAAGCGGAGGAAAATTCACCCCCCACCCCCGCCCTTCCAGCCTTCACGTCCTTCTCAACCTTCATCGCCCTCTCCTGATCCGAGGGATGACACGGGAACGGGGACAGATGGCGACGGTGGTGACGACGGGATGGGCTTCCATCACCACCTCCTCGGGCCTCCCCGCCCGATGAAATTGGCTCTTTCCACGCCATGATCGCCAGGGCATCCGAGCTCTTCCAGCTCTGCCCTGAGGAACAGAAGAAGGAAGGTTTCCTCTATCAACAGCATGAGGCCAAGAGGAAGACGGTCCTCTCGATTCCCTTACTTGACATCTGGGACGTGGGGCTGTTGCTCCTGAAGAACCCATCCACGACTCCTGCCAGGAGAGACCGGTACGAGAAGAAGTACCGGGTCCCGGATTCCGCCCCCATGTGCCTTAGGGCGCAGCTGACCCTGGATTCAGTCGTCTCCGCGGCAGCCAAGAAGAAAGCGGCCGGGGCAACGGCTTCAACTTCGACCTCCCCGCCGGACAGCGAGGGGAAGAAACTGGACGCTATGGGATGACAGGTCATCTCGTCGGCGATAACGATTAAAGCTGCCAACGCCCTCACGATTGTGGCCCGCTACGACAGGGAGCTGTGGTTTAAGATCGCTCCCGTGCTGGACTTCCTCCTGGATGACAAGAGGGATGAGGCCCTGGAGATCCTACAGGAAGGCGAGGTGGCGTCGTGGCCACTGTTATGGCGTGGTCCGGACATTGCTGACACCGGTTTTTGCCAGATGGGAACAGCATTTGCCTTTGCCGGCGTGGTTGGCTCAAGGCAACCAATTTCCGCCAAGATGTGCAGACCAGGGTTCTGGACATGCCCTTCAGGGAACCATCTGTTTGGCAAGACCGTGGACGACTCACTGCAGGCCATCAAGGCAGAGACGGCTTGGGCCTTGGGTGTTCTGCAACAACGACGGCCACCAATTCGGAACTCCGGAGGCAAGCAAGGTGCCTCCAAAGGATTCGGTGGCGATTCCTCGACGTACCGCCAAGCGGCCTGCTCCTCGTCGCAGGAGGCCTACAGTGGATGCGGCAAGTCAGGAGGATCTCGTCGTAGTCACCAAGGCGGCAAGGCCGCGGCCAAGCAGGACTGAACTGGCCGTAGCGTCGGGCCCCCAGCTGAGCACCCCGGTGGGAGGCCGGCTGGCGAAGTTCATCAGCGTGTGGGAGTCCATCTCCACCGACCGATGGGTGCTGGATGCCCTGGCCCGCGGGCCCACCCTCGAGTTTCTAAAGAAGTGCCCCCGCATTCCACCTGTGGCCAGGAAGTAAAATCACCTCTCTCAACTGCTGCTGGAAGTAAGGACGATGCTGAAAAAAAGGAGCCATAGAGCTCGTTCCAAAGAGGCTCCGGGGCTCTGGAGTGTACTTACGATACTTCCTTGTAAGAAAGAAGACCGGTGGCTGGCGACCCATCCTGGACCTTCATCGTCTAAACAAGTTCATCAAGTCCCAGAAGTTCCGGATGGTCACCCTCCAGCACGTGCTGGGACAGCTGGAGGAAGGCGACTTCCTATCGTCGCTGGACTTGGAGGATGCCTCCTTTCACATCCCCATTCTAAAAGGACATCGAACGTTCCTGAGATTCGTAGTCCAAGGGCGACACTATCAGTTCAAGGCCCTTCCCGCGGCAGGGTATTAACCAAGTGCCTAGCACCAGTGGCGGGGCAGCAGCGCCTGCAGGGGATACATGTCTACCCCTACCTGGACGATTGGCTCATCCGAGCAAAGACAAGAGAACTCGCCGTCATGCACACAGCAAAGAACGCCCAACTGCTCACGGATCTGGGATTCTCGATCAACTTCACAAAATCCCACTTAGTGCTGTCACAAGTCGCCCTGTTACCGGGAGCCAGGCTTGACACAGTGGCGCAATTGGCTTCCCCGTCGGAGGAAAGGACGAAGGCCATCCTGGGCAAGGTGCAAAGGCTGTCGACCATGGACGTGGCCAGGGTGAGGTCCATCAAGTCCCTGTTCGGCATGATGTCCTCGTGCATCTACCTCGTGCGCCTGTGCAGGTTGAGGATGCGTCTGCTGCAAGAGTTCCTTGAGGCCCGTTGGATGCAGGCAGCGGGCAGCTTCGAAGACAGGATCTCGCTCAACGTGACCTTCCGTCAAGCAATGTGCACCGGTGCCCCACCACCGGATCTGGCGGCGGGTATGGACTTCTAGCCCCTGGCACATCAGGAGACGGTGACGACGGACGCCTCCCTGGAGGGATGGGGAGCGCACACCGGAGACCTTCACGCAAGAGGCCTTTGGCTCCCGGAGGAGAGGTCACTGCACATCAATGTCCTGGAGCTCCGGCCCGTGTTCTGGGCCCTCAGATCATTCCTCCCGTCCCTCAAGGGCAAGGTGATGAGGATCTTCACCAACAACACCACCACTATGTTCTACAGCCGGAAGCAGGGAGGCACCAGATCCCCAGCCCTGTCCAAGGAAGCCCAGAATCTGTGGCACTGGGCCGTCGCCAAGGGGATGTTTCTGGTGCCCTTCCATCTGGCAGGAATAAAGAACACCATCGCCGACTCGCTCAGCAGGGAGCTATGCTCGTGCCACGGGTGGGAACTGCGTCAGGATCAAGTGGATCTACTTTTCCAACGATGGGGCAATCCCCAGATCGACCTATTCGCGAGGGTGACAAACACCAAGTGCCGGAGGTTGGCCAGCAGGTTTCCCCAGCCGGGGAGCATGGGCAACGCATTCTCATTCCCCTGGGACGGCCTGGGACTGTGAACCAAGGGAAGGCCCTCTCGAAGGCTTCCATTTCCAGATGGCTCGCCGGCTGCATCATGCACTGTCACCGGTTGGCAAACCGACCGCTGCCCGGCCGTCCGAGAGCCCATTCGACCAGCGCGATCGCTGATACCACGGCGTTCCTGTCTGGTGTGCCCTTGCTGGACATCTGCAGGGCTGCTACGTGGAGTTTGACGCACACCTTCACGAGATTCTACTGTGTCGACCGGGATTCCAGGGAGGCATCCAGAGTCGGCCAGGCAGTGCTGCGCAACCTCTTTGCCTGAAGGTGGGCCTGGTGAAGGGCGTAAGAGATGCTTAATGTTGAGTTGATGTAAATACTTAATGTTGAGCTTTGCCACCTCCCGTGGTTGTGCATGGGTGTACTGCTATGTATTCTTGTATTCATGAGCATGTGAATCCATGCCAGACCCCATGCTGGAGAAGGAACAAGTTACTTACATGTAACTGTTGTTCTCCAGCCTGGGTCTGGCGTGGATTCACATGCGAACCCTCCCTCCTACCCCTCTGCGGCTCTTCTCTTGGTCCTACTGCCACTTTACATGCTACCAAATCTGAAGATGGCTGCCAGAGGAGGGGCTTAGGTAGAGGGCAGTCATTGGCTGGGGGCACTATGACCCAGAGACCAGTGATTGGTTATAAGGAGAAAGACAGTTCAGAAACTAAACTGAAACTGATTTTTTTCTTTACCGAGGATTCCCAGCCTGACGACAGGGAATATTCATGAGCATGTGAATCCATGCCAGTCCCATGCTGGAGAACAACAGTTACAGGTAAGTAACTTGTTCCTTACTTCTATCGGTTCTTCGAACTTGGTGTTTTGTGAAGATATCATGTCTTCGTCGTCTTCTACCCTGTGGTCGGGATTCAAGAAATGTCGAGACTGCGTTTCCAAGATGTCACTTACGGACCTACACAACATCTGCCTCTGGTGCTTCGGCGAGGACCACGCCACCGATGACTGACGATTGCCAGTCGTTCACGTCGCAGGCCTTGTGGGAGCGGAAGAAGAAGCTTACTGTAGGTAGAGTTTCCAAACCCTGAAAGTCAAAATCCGCTGGGCTTTCGACCGACGATTCGAGGGGCGAGACTCCGCGTCGTCGGCGTAAATCAAGGGGGTCTCGGTCCCGGAGTGGTTCCCGCCATTCCTCTGCCTCCTCTCGCGGAAGCGCTGTCACCGGTCCCCTTCCCCGTCCGAGGACTCCGCCAGACGTCAGGTTGCTTGTCCCAACAAGCATTCCTCTCCTGCGGAATGGGATGCAGTTTGTGCAGAGATGTTGGCGATTTTCCAATTGCAGGGCTCCGTTCCGTCCTCGCCTTCGAAAGAAGCTGGCAGGGAAAGTGCTAGGGCCACTGCTCGCACGCCTTCAGGCTCGGGCCGTCAGCGCGATCATCGGGAGCCTTCGAGGTCCCGATCGGACAAGGTGGATCGCTCTAGCCATGCCCGCTCCAGGTCCCGTCCTCGGCGGAAGGAACCTGTGAGGTGTTCTAAGAAGAGGTCGACGCCATTGGCGCCATGTCCGCCGAGGGACTCTCTCGAGGCTCCGCCTCCAAGGAAGTCGTCGACGCCATCGGCACCGAGACCGTCTAAGGACACACTCGGGGCACCGGCCTCAAGGCCTGTGTCGAAGCCGTCGGCGCCATGCTGGACGCCAATTCCGTCAAAGTCCTCCACGCCTTTTGTGGAGGCTTTACTGGAGGTACCCCGTGCATCGGTGGAAACTCAGAGGAAAGCCCTGAAGAAGTCAGTGAGGCCTGTATTTGAACCTTTTTATGTGCTTTCATCCAGGGATTTATTCCAGCCTCTGGATTATATCTCTGAGGTGGATGAAGGGTCTGAGGAAGGTTTGGTACCTGATGAGATTCCCGACGACCTGTTATCTGGTCATAGCCAGTTGGAAGACCTGCATCAGTCTTTGCACAAAGCCAGTGGTCTTGATACCTCCTGGAGGTCGAGTTTGGCAGGCCTGAGCCTGGTACACATGCTGAATCTTCATACAGGCGCCTCATGTCGAGGGTGACAGAGTACTTGGGGTGGTCTGCGCCACTTGTGGATTTTCTGCAGGATGACCTGACAGATATCCTTGACCAAGGTCCACCCACTGACCTGGTGTTGCTATTTCATATGGCTTTACAGAGAAGGGTGGCAGCGGCTTGGACTGCTCCGGAGAGTCTCCCAGCAGTGAGCAAGTCGTTGCCTAAAAAATACCATCCAGCCAGTAGCGACCCCTGCTACTTGACTAAGCACCCCACTCCAGAGAGTTTGGTGGTGCAGGCAGCTACGGCCCCAGCAAAGCAGGCGTTGTACCCTACCATCCCTCCCGTTAGGTATGACAAACGTTTTGATGGCCTGACGAAGAAAGTGTTTTCTTCAGGGGGTATGGCTTTACAGGCAGCCAACTCTGTGTGTTCCTTAGAACGTTTCACTCACACTCTGTGGAATTGTGTCTCTTTGGCTGCTGAACATATTCCTGAAGGGGAGGAACGGGATGGTTTTCTTGCCCTCGTTCAGGATGGCAAGGATGACATGTGTGAATCCGTTCAGTCGGGTCTGGATATGGCAGACTGTGTCAGTCGGTCCATGGCGGCGAGCACCGTGATGCGCAGATTTGCGTGGTTGCGGAAGTCGGGGTTTTGCTCCTGACGTACAAGCCCTGCTTCTCAACATGCCCTTTGATGGTGTACATCTTTTTTTGGCAGCAAGGCTGACGAAGGCCTTGAGAGGTCAAAGTCGTTGAGCGCTGCAGTCGGCCAACCTCACCCTTTTCGTCCTAGGGGACAGCAATGGAGGGGAGGTTCCTTTCGATACTATTTGTCTTTTGGTAGATCGAGGGGAGTGGCCAGTGAAAGGGGCCAATGTAGGAGTACCAGAGGTGGAAAACAGAGTACTCGAGGTGCCAAGGCCGCTCGAGCAGTTGCCTCTTTGCCCTCAGGCACTGCCGCAGCCGCTTCAGTTCAGTCATGAGGCCATGTCCCATGGTCCGCCGGTTGGGGGGAAGGCTGGCGCAGCATCTTGTAGAATGGCGTGCCATTACTTCAGATGTGTGGGTTCTGGAGATCATAGCCCACGGCTACTCTCTCCCTTTCCGGCAGAGTCCTCACGACAATCCACCAGGGAATCTCTCTTTGAAGAGTCTGGATCTGCTCCTTGCGCAGGAAATCAAATCCCTACTGGAGAAAGGCGCCATAGAACTGGTGCCTGTATTGGAGAGGAACAAGGGATGGTATTCCCCATATTTTTTGATCCCGAAAAAAGACTGGGGATTGAGACCCATCATGGACTTGAGTGGTTTGAACAAGCTCCTCAGGAAGGACAAGTTGAAGATGGTTACTCTTTCTCAAGTCCTCCAGGCCCTTCAACTTCAGGACTGGTTGGTGTCTCTCGACCTCAAGGACGCTTACTTTCATGTGCCGATTCATCCCAAGCACAAGAAGTACCTGAGGTTCGCGGATGGCGACTCGCACTTTCAGTTTCGGGTCCTGCCATTCGGATTGACCTCCGCCCCGAGGGTCTTCACCAAGCTCATGGTGGTGGTGGCAGCGTATCTCAGGAAAGGGGATTCAAGTCTACCCCTACCTGGACGATTGGTTGATCAGGGCGCTCTCTCCGGAGCAAGTCCTGGATCATCTGTTAGTCACCTGCCACTCCCTTCACAGGCTGGGCTTCTCCCTCAATTTAAAGAAGTCCCACTTGACACCTACCCAGCGGCTCCAGTACATCGGAGCAGTGCTCAACACATCCCTGGTGCTGTGTTTCCCTCCCCAGGTGAGGGCTTCCCACATTCTGCAGATGGTGAACAAGTTTCAACATGCCCAGAGTCTCCCGGCGTTCGAGTTCTTGAGGTTAATCGGCCTCATGGCATCCTGCATTGTCTTGGTGCCAGAGGCCAGGCTGCGGATGAGATCTCTGCAGTGGGCTCCTCAAGATGCAGTGGTCACAGTCCTCCGGCAGGATGTCGGATCCCGTTCAGTGCCGCCCTCGGTCGCCCAGGATCTTCTGTGGTGGGCCGTCAAAGGCAATCTGATGAAGGGGGCTCCATTTTGGCTACCCTGGCCAGATGTGACGATCGTGATGGACACATCCCTCACGGGATGGGGAGCTCATGCCAACGAGTTGACAGTCAACGGTCGTTGGTCTCCGTCAGAGTCCAGACTCCATATCAATCTGTTGGAGCGGAGGGCCTGTGTGGGAGAAGAATGTCCTGATTCTGACGGACAATACAGTGGCCATGCACTACCTCAACAAAAAGGGGGGGGGGTCTCTCCCTCTGTGCAGAGAGGCGATGCAGCTCTGGTTCTGGGCCATCCACTAGGAAATTTCGATCTCGGCAGTCCATCTGGCCAGAGACGAAAATGCAGCGGCGGATGCTCTGAGCAGGCAGAGCACGGTCTCTCACGAGTGGGAGCTGGCTCGGGAGATTCTCCTGGAGATCTTCGCCACCAGTGTCAACCGGAAGTGCGAAAGATTCTGCTCGCAGGAATTTCCTCCAAGAGGAGCCTTAGGAGATGCATTCGTAGTGGAGTGGTCCTTCCCACTGCTGTACGCGTTTCCTCCCGTCCCCGTCATTCTGCAAGTGCTGCGGCGGTTACAGAGGTTCGGTTCCCGAATGATCCTCATTGCTCCGGCATGGGCCACGAGAACGTGGTACCATACCTTCTCGATATGTCCATCTGCCCTCCACGCTGTCTTCCCTACCGAGACGATCTGCTCTCACGGGAGGGGGGGGTCTGGTTCTCCATCCAGAGGTCAAGTAACTCAACCTTCATGCTTGGCTTCTGAAAGGTTGAGGTATAAGGACTGGGACCTCCCTGAAGACGTGATGGAGGTGTTGCTCTCGGCCAGAAGGCCTGCAACGAAATCCCTGTACCGTTGGAGAAAGTTCTGCGACTGGTGCAGGGTTCAGAATGTGGATCCTTTTTCATGTGCCATTCCTGTGGTTCTGTCTTTATTGCTTTCGTTAGCCCACAAGGGCCTGCAAGTGGGTACCATTAAAGGTTACCTGGTGACGCTGTCCCTATTTAAGCGCTTGTCTGAGTAGTGTTCTTATTTTAAAATTCCTTTTGATTTCTCAATTTCTGAAAGGGCTCACTAATGTGTTCCCACCGTCAACTTTCCAGGTGCCCGGTTGGGATTTGAACCTGGTTCTAAAATTCGTAATGGGAGCTCTGTTTGAGACTTTACATTCTTGTCCTTTGAGACTGTTGACCTTGAAAACTGTATTTTTAGTTGCGGTCACTTCCGCTCGCAGAGTGAGAGAGTTGCAGGCACTTTCCGTTAAGCCACCCTTCACAGTGTTCCATTAGGACAGGGATGTCCTTCGGGTTCGTCCTTCTTTTCTTCCGAAAGTTGTGTCAGAATTTCATTTAAGCCAGAAGGTCATTCTTCTGGCGTTCTATCCTCTGCATCCTGGTAAGGAAGAGGAGAGGCTCCATAGGTTGGATCCTAGGAGAGCTTTAAGTTTCTACATCTCGCGCATGTCCCGGGTCAGAGTGGACGATCAGCTCTTTGTAGGATACGCTGGAAGGTGTTTGTGAGAAGCTGTTACTAAACAGACTTTGTCTAGATGGATTATCTTGACAATTTCTGAATGTTACCGCTTGGCGGGCAAGCACCCTCCGGTAGGCTTACGGGCCCATTCTACTAGGGGTGTGGTTGCCTCTACTGCCCTGCAGAGGGGTGTTCCCATTCGTAACATTTGTGAAGCAGCCACATGGGCCTCTGTCCATACTTTTGTCAAACACTACTCCTTGGATTCTATCCTGTTACGCTCACCTGGTATCCACAGGGACACCACCCAGCCAGGTTACTCGCTGGTATGCTTCTCAGCTTTGCCCTGATGTGGTCTGCGGGGAAGGTTCTGCCTTGTGGTAGAATTAGGCGTGCTCTCCGTCCTGCCTTATTTGCAGGGGCGCGTTGTCTTTCATGGGCGAGTGCAGTCCAGTTACTTCACTGACGTCGGCCTGTTTGATATTGTTCAGGTAGGTCTTATTGCTGTTTTTTAGTTTTGTTGCTATCCTGCATGCCTTTCTTTGTTTAAAATGTCTCTTTTTTTCTCCCTTAGGTATGCAGAGCTTCAGCGCGGCAAACTGGCTTGGTTGAGCCCCGCTGGTAAATGATGGCGCATTAAGAGCGCTATGATGCGGTAAGTAAGCGCTATGCGCAGCGCTGCAAAGTCTTGCCTTTGCTAGCCTGTGTTTTCCTTCCTTGTAGGACGCTGTTTTCTTCAGCGCGAGTGGAATGTCCGGAGTGGTGCCAGCCGAGAGGCGACCAGCCAGGTAAGCCTTTTGAGCAGTTCGTAGTTTTTAAATGTCGCTACTGCTTTCTTTAATGTTGCCTCTATCTTCCTCTTTCAGGTCGTTCTGTCCGGGAGGCGTGCAGATTCGAGGAATCTGTTCTCAGTAGCTGCGATGAAGACTGCAGGTAAGATGCTGCTGCTTATGATGTTCCTTTTGTCTCCTTGCAGGTTCTGCTTCCCCGAGGTTCGAGGGAATAGCTGGACACGGTGAGCGTCACGTTGCAAGCTGCAAAGTAACGCGAAGCGTGTTGTCTTGCTCGGTGTGGTTTAAATAGCCCCAACAAAATAGTCCAGGTAAAGTAATCCCTAGGCTGCCACACCCAAAACAATAGACCGCATAGCTTGGTTCTTAGAAACCAAGCTATGTGGATGCCTCCATGTTGGCTGACAATACAATAAAGTAGTTCCCAAGCACTTTGTTTTTCATGGTGTATGAGCCTGGCGCCATAGGCGCCAGGACTGGCCCCATGAGGGCTTTTGAAGAGGATGCCAGGCTCTAGAGGCCCGAGTCCTGACTCCACCTGGCCAATGGGTTTGCCAGAGGGGGTTTTGGGCAAGGGTCGTGACAATCCATGGGCAAGATTTGGCCTTTGGCAAGGCGGTCCTCTATTCTGCAATTTAATTGGGCATTCTAAATTCTTTTGCCACCTCCTTATGTTGGTACTGCTTTGGGAGGCTGTCCTAGATGTGGAATATATTGGAGGAACCAATCCCTTCGGAGAACAAGTTAATTTCTTACCTGGTAACGTTCTTTCGATGGGATGTTCTGACAACGTATGCCACATCGTACCCTCCCAGCCTGCCCCTCTACAGAATTTCTAATGCGATTGCAGCTTCCGTTTCCGCAAGGCTTTCTGTAGTCATACTAGCAGAAGATTGGTGCCACACGTTCTGGGGAATAAACTATAACTGAGGCTACAGGTATTGTGCGTCCTCCTTATAACATCCGGTGACGCAGGACGCAGACGCCGAAAAATGTTTCCGAAGCAGCACAGCTGTGGTGATTACTAGTCATAGATGTAGAATACGTCGTCGGAACATCCCATCGAAAGAACGTTACCAGGTAAGAAAGTAACTTGTTCTTCTTTGTCCTGCCCTGGGGCAGTCCAGCACCAAAATGCTAGGCATTCTCCTATGAACAAGAGTACCAACAGCAACCCCAGACACGTGTTTCGGTCTGGTTGGACCTCATCAGTAGGGTGGAGCTGTGCCTCTCTGAGAATAGTGAGCAATAGGCCACGCACAGGAGCCATGCTTGTTTATCCTGCTTGAGGTTTGTTCAAACTACCTCTCTCCCCCCTCATCAGGGGGTAGCGTTATGTGTGTCCTCTCGCCTCCTCAGCGATCCCAATGAGGTGCCACCATGTGAAATTGCAGGGCCGGAGATTCTGTCGGCGGATGGCACTGGCGTTCCCCTGCCCTCTTGGGGAGCAGGTCGGGGAGGTGTGCTGCCGGCTCCCGCGGTGTAAAGCTCACCTGGTATCCACGGGGACGTCACTCAGCCTGTTCTGACCTCTTACGACCTCAAACCCTTCCTTTGAGGCTATTCGACTGGAGACTGGGCCTGAAACACAGGATTGGTAGAGTTTAACTCCCTATTGTCTGTCTGCTTGAACCCCTTCTACCCCGGGGTCCAACCCTTCCCTTTGATCCACAGCTCACCTTGTTTTCTTGGAAAGTGTGCTCTCCGCCCTGCTTTCAGCTCAGGGGCGCGTTGATTGATGCGGGCTCGTTGCTGCCTAGTTACTTCACTGGCAAGAGTCCGACAGGTAAGTATAATGAGTCTTTTGAACAGTTCTCTAACTTTGTTCCTTTCCTTCCTTAGATGATGGCCGGCGTCCAGGGATGGCGGCGTGCTGCTGAGATGAGTAGCGCTGAAGGTGAGTGAGAGCGCGATGCACCCCTTTCGTATTTGTATTGAACTGAGTTCTTTTCCTGTGTCTTTTAGGTGCCGCAACGTTTTCAGCATGGATGCCGGTTATGAAGAACAAATACGGTGAGTAAGCGTGGTATGCGGCGCCGCTAGTGGTTTCCACGCTAATCTGGAGTGTCTTTTCCCTCTTGCAGATGGATGAGAAGTTCCGGAGACAGAGTTCCCCCAGAGCAGTTGGGATTCAGGTAAGCGTTTGAAGCTCGTACAGTATTTAAAAATAAGCGAAGATTTGCAGAATGCTTACTAATGCCTTTTTTCTGTTCTTTTCCTTAGGAAGCGGCGTGCCGGGATGGGAATGACACCGCCGAAGATGCCCGCAGAACAGAAGGAGCGATGAATGATGGGCAGAAGCGCCGCAAGGTAAGGCTGTTCCTAACGGTGTTCTTGCAGGAGCTGAGTGCAGAAGAAAGATGCAGGCCTACTGGAGACCGATCCGAACACGGTGAGTGTCGCGCTGCAGAAAACACAAAGCATGTTTCACAGTCTGGGCGTGGCTTAAATAGCCTCTGGATATCCCAGGTGTCTCTGGGCTGAACCACACCCAAAAGACTAGACTGCACATGCAGTTCTGGGAACCGAAATATGTGGGAGCATCCATCTTGTCCCCATCAATGCATTACAAGTCCAATCCCCAATGTTATCCTATGGGAGTGAGTGAGTCTGGTGCCACAAACGCCAAGTCTGACTCCAAGTGGGTCTTTGGAGGGATGGAGAGGCCCTTGAGGGCCATGTAGGTGATCGTGGCCTGGCTCCAGCCTGACATCTTGGAGGGCTGGGGACATGAGAGGCAGGAATCATGACATGCGGACCCGGCGCGCCGCGGGATCAGATAGGCTCAATGGGTTTGTGAGGGCTGGGGCGGCCTGGCCGTTAAGCCCTTGCCGTTGTGTAGAATGGGCCCCGGCTCTGCCACCTGCCTCCTAGACATGCCTCACTCGCCTCCACCCCGGCGGCACTGGAAGGATCACCACTCTTCTCGCTTGTGGGGAGGGGGCGAGGTAAAGCGAGCTCCGCAGCTCCACGAGGGCCCAAGGGGAAGTCGGCTTCGCCACGACACAGCTCTTCTCCCTCTGCCTGGGTGGGAAGTGATGATGTTTTTCGGCACCCCCTCCCCTCCCCCCGACGGCTTGGAGGCCAACGGCGCACCTTCTTTCTTTGGTGGGCCAGTTCTCTGGATCCCTGCGGTCCCAAGAGACCAGAACTGGGACGGGGGAGCTCTGTAGCTTCAGGCACACCCAGGGGGGTTGGGGGGGGTCTGTTCCCTTCTTTGGGGCCTTTCTGGGGTGCTCTCCCTGTAATTGGGCCCGTTGGGACGGAGCAGCACTCGGGAGCAGTGCATTCCTGCGCCCCCTGGTGGCCAAACCCCGCCTTTACTGTTTGTAATGAATATTTGTTTTATTTTTTAAAAACAATGCCATTAAATACTAGTGAACAATAGTATCATCTTACATCAAAGTAAAGCAGAAATATACAAGACAACACACAGCACTGACAAGCTGCAACAAATAAGCAACCTTTTACAACAAAAGCTTAATTTTAAGGGATTACTAGCTATTGTGAGAAACCTGAAGGCGTCTCCCTAATCTCTGGGGATCTGTCATCCAGGTGGTCAGGACACGGTCATCACTATTGGATCCAGTTCCTGGGGGTGGACCAGTGCAGGAGGATCATCTCAATGATGGGCCCTCAGAGAGTGGAGGTGGGACACTGATGGGTGAGACGCAGGATCCCCTTCTTATAACACCTTTCCCCCATTCTACTCGGACCCTCTACCACCTCCTCCACCTTTTCCGACACAAACACCTTCTTACATGACGAAAGACAACAGACTAACACTAGAGCCGTTTACCTGACATGTCCCAACACAAGGGTCAGGCAATTGACCAGAACCACACACACACCTGATGGCCCTTTCCCTTCCCCACAGAGATAAAAGGTGGAGCACGAGAGCACACTACGAGTGAGGCAAACCACACAACGAGACATCTATCCCAGGGAGGCAGTTCAAGAGGAGGAGAAAAACAGCGAGAACGGAATGAGCGACAAGGAGAGAAGCAAGCTTGCCATTTTCGAGCCAGACTCACAAAGCCTCCATAAAAGGAATCATTTATTTTAAAATATTTTTATTGGCATTTATATATACATAGTCATACATATTTCGAGTGTTTCTTTTTCATCAGTACAATTTACTTATTTGTATATAATTTGCATGCCTTTCACAACATCGAAACAAAACAACCAACACAAACTGTCTTCACTTGGAGGGTTAAACATTCTGCCTTATCTCACTTCTTATAGTGCAAATATTCAGCGGTACATCTTGGAACATATCATTTATTTTCATCGGGGCGTCTCATATAGAGCAACATCATTGGCGTGCAGTTTTCTGGCTACACATTAGGACCTTGCTAACTTATAAGTGGCATACAAACGTTCACAGGGGTCTGTCGCCTGAGAGGTGGAACATGTACCAGACCAGTGTTTTCCAGGACTCATAGGGGGCACTAGCATTTGCCTCTGAACTGTCAACCACACCACCTCACATTTGTTTCTACCTCTGCCCAGTGTTCAAATTCCTTATGTCAGCGTATATATTGCGGGCCCTTAGCTGATTTCCACGCCATTGCAATGCATTTCTTGGCCAGTATGCATGCCATGTCCATTAATTGTATGGCATGCTTGAACTTACTATCCCTAGGGTATGCACCTAGCAAACATTCCTTTGGGTTCCAGGCATACCGTGTAATCCCCGCTCTTCTACAAGCTTGTTCTATCCACGCCCAGAATCTCTGTACATGCACGCATTCCCAGAACATGTATTAAGTCCACTCTAGCCATGCCACACTAGGGGCACATTGATTGTGCATTATTATTAAATTTAGCGACCATATGCGGCGTTATGTAGGTGTGGTACAATACATTCAGCTGAATTAATCTAAAGCGGGAGTTCCTGGACACTTTCCGGGGGTGTAGCAATATACGTTCCCATTCCTTCTCTCCTAGGTCTTCTCCCAGGTCTGCCTCCCAGCGTTCCTTCAGCACTGTACTCTTAGGGTTGGGCCTATACACCAGGAGTTTGTATATTCTGGATACCGGTTTCCAGCCATCATCCAGATTGTGCATCAGGGTTAATAAGGGATTTATTACTGGTTGCCCCAGCCAATCCACCCTCTTCCCTTTTGCAACCCTTCTCACACTTTGGTACCACAAAAATTGCCCTTTGGGAGCCCCTCCTGCTCAAGTAAAGACCCAAATTGCCTGACCACTCCTTCCACATATATGTCACCCAAGGTACAGATACACCAGCCTTCCCAGTTTCTCATCGCCACCAAATCCTCCCTGTCCCTGCAGACATCCGCTGCTATTGGGGTCTCAGATGAATAGGGATGCTCAAGTGTTAACAGTCTCAGGGTCCTATGCCATACCCGTCGTCCCATTGTCACGAGCATAGGTGTGTTACCCAGGCAACTCCGTGGCAACCACAGAATTTCCTTGAGGCGTGCTTGGGCTACCAAGCGCTGCAACAGCACTGATTCTGAAGTAGCCTCATCCGAGAGCCACCTAGCTACATTGCTGAGTTGCACTGACAGATAATATCTCTCCAAGTCTGGTAACTGCGTCCCCCCTTCCCTGTGGGACAGGCAAAGCGCTGCGAGCGGGAATTTATGGTGAGCCGTACCCCATAGGAATTCCCATAACAGCACTTCTAACAAGCAGAATGAGGCCTTGATGTAGTAGTGGACGTTATTGAGGAAGTACAACAATCTCTGCAAGATTATTATTTTAGTTATAGCAATCCTGCCCATCAATGATAATGGTAATTTGGACCAAAATGTCATGGGCTTCCTAAAGCCGTAACCACATTTGCTGTGTTACACTCATTCATTACCTCAGGTGTATGCCTTATATTCACCCCCAAATACCGGAAAGATTCCAGTCGCCATGGGAGCCCCACTTCTGGTAGATCTCCTACACCCATCCCTCTGA
This sequence comes from Ambystoma mexicanum, assembly GCF_040938575.1. Taxonomy (NCBI): domain Eukaryota; kingdom Metazoa; phylum Chordata; class Amphibia; order Caudata; family Ambystomatidae; genus Ambystoma; species Ambystoma mexicanum. Next base: position 656,139,730 of record NC_090930.1, read on the forward strand.
GGCCTGCCAGCGGGAATATACAGGACTTCTTTTTGCTAAAACATAGTTGTCCAGCACCTCCAGTATCAATGGTGCGTTTTGACGTGGATTCTTCGGGTATAGTAGTACATCGTCCGCATGCACCGAGATCAGATGTCCAAACCCTCCCACCCATATACCCACCTCTAGGAACTGCTTACAAAGATAGATTGCAATTGGCTATAATGCCAGCACATGTAGCATGGGTGACAGCGGGCACCCCTGCCTTGTGCCCCTTTGTATATCCCAAGCTGACGACACTAGCCTCCCAGACTTTACCCTCACCACCGGCGCAACAAATAGTATCTGTACCCATTTAATAAACTGCTCACCAAACCCAAATTCCCGTAATACTGCAAATAGCCACTCCCAATATAATGAATCAAAAGCTTTTATCGCATCTAGCGAGATTATTGCATATTGCTCTTGGGAATCAGTGGTCTGTGCAATGACGTGTTGTAGTCGGCGCAAGTTCATGGCTGTACTGCGACCCGGGATGAAACCATTTTGGTCCCTGTGTATCAGACCTCCGATCGCCTTGCATAGCCGACCAGCTAATATTGTAGTCAAGATCTTCATGTCCTAATTTAGCATGGCCAAAGGCCTATAGGAATCTCATTAGTCAGTGGCTTTCCCCGGCTTAGGTATCAGGATCACTAGAGTATCCCTCATACTTGCCGGGAGCACCCCCTTTGTGTAAACCTCTGTGAGCACCTCGTGCAACACTGGGGTCACAACCGACACATATGTTTTGTAGAACTCCAGGGGGAGTCTGTCACTGCCTTGGGTCTTTCTAGTGGCCAATGATTTAATTGCCTCACCTATTTCCTCGACTGCAATGTCTTGTTCTAATGCTTCGTGTTGTGTTGTACCCAGGCTAGGCAGCCCTATTTCTTCCAGGGTGCCGAATATATCATCTTGGGGAACCAAAGTTTCGTGTTTATAGAGTTGGGAGTAGAATTTGGCAAATGTATCATTAATTGCTTGCTGTGTCCTGTGTATGTTGCCCTCCTCATCTTTAAGTTCTATAGTTGGGTGTCTCGGATGTTCCCTCTTGCATAGCCAGGATAACAATCTGCTCAGTTTGTCCCCCTCTGCGTGTGCCCTAGTGCTTTTAACCATGTAATCGAATTTAGCTAGTCTCCCCCAGGCGTAAGTATTCCTCCAGCATTGTTTTGAGCCCGTCCCTGAAGATATGATCCCTCAAGGCATCAGTGGGAATGCGCCACAATGGTATGGGAGGCCTTGGTCCTAGCATCTTCCACTTCAGCAATAGCGGTCAGTGGTCCGAGATCGTTCTGCCTAGGTATTGTGCTGATACTATTTCCGCCAGTTGAGTCCTACCCACAAAGAGGTAAACTTCTGGTGTACAAACCATGGGGTGAAGAGTAATAAGAGTAGCACTTATCCCCAGGGTGAAATTCACCTCCATAGGTCCACAAGGTCCAGATTGTGTAGTACTGTATTGAGTGCCGGGCCTATGTTGCTCACGGGTGGGATTGACCTGTCTAATCCTGGGGTCTCTAACACAATTAAAGTCTTCGAGTATGCCACCCCATATCTCTGTCCCTCCCAGCGTTCTTTCACCTTTGCCATTTTTCCCCCTCCGTGAGGTGGGTTTCTTGTAGTAGTGCAATGGCCACCTTTTTCCTGTTGAGGAAAGATTCCACGCGATTTCTGCGCAAGTATGTACCCATCTCCTTTACATTCCACGTTAATACCCTAATGTTAGCCACTATATTCTTACATAGCTATGCCCTTCTACCTTCCCAGGTCCGCCGCCCAACCACCCATTACAGTCCCATCCACCCCCACTCCCCACCTTAGTTTCCTTGCCCACCCCTCTTCCAACTGCCCTCTCAATTAGAAATTCCTCTTTGGTTACCCTTTTGCGTGACGAACCTAAAACCGTCCAAACAACAAACAAAACAGAACTTTTGCACCCAGCAGCTGCTCCCTTCTCACAGCGCTCGGGCACCCCTCGCACCTTCATTGTGCGCGGGAAAACAGGTGTTAGCATCAGGCCAACAGCAACTTATGCTTGGGATAGACCTTCGAGCCCAAGGCAGGTGGCCAAACACTGCCCCCGTCCAAGTTGTGGTCCGCCGAAATGGTTTCAATTGTTACCTGTTCAAACTCAGCAACCATTGGCAACAATGTTAGCAAACTTCAGAGTTCCCCGGCTCCCACCGCCCCCTTGACGTGGTCTTCTGCTCACGTGACAGATTCTTCTCCTCCATCCAAGTTCTGTTCTAACCACATAGTGGCCGCAGCCGGGGTTTCAAGGAAGACTGCCCTGCCTTTATAGATCACCTTGAGTCTAGATGGATACATAGGCATGTATTTGATGTTCAATTGTCGAAGCCTGGCTTTAATTGGCAAAATGGAATTTCTCGCCCTCTGGACTGCCGGCGTATAATCTGGGTATATGCCTATTTTAGAGTTATCTCGTATCACTCCACCTTCCCGTGAGTATTTCAGTATGACTTCCCTGTCTTGGAAGTTTAGAATTTTTGCGATCATTGGGCGAGGGTGCGACCCCGGCTGAGGTCGTTTCTGTAGGGACTGATGGGCCCTTTCTACCACAAATTGCTGTGAGAGGTTGTCTGCACCAACTTGTTGTAGCAACAGATTCTACACGTACCCTGTGGGGTTCGGGCCCTCTAACCCCTCAGGAATTCCTAGCAACCTAATATTGTTCCGTTGAGCCTGCCCGTCTGCATCTTCAGACCGCCGCTCCAACACATTATTCCTCCTTTCCAGCTCCTTTAGTCTCATTTCCAGATCTTTTGTGGTCTTGCTGGTTTCCTTCAGATTGGTCTCGGCGGTCGTTACTCTCTCTGCCAGATTGCGTACATCCTGTCCCATCAGCTGCATGTCAACTTTTACCTCATCAATTTTCATCTCGCGAGACGACCTCAGTGCCGCTATTGTCGCTAGCACCGGTTCATCTTTGTTGCCAGGCTCTGGCATCTCCTCGTCCTTCTGTGCTGCGTTGATTCCCGAGCCTTAACAGCATTGTTGAAGGAGTTCATGATTGTAGACTTATTCTTCCCTTTAGTTGGAGACATGTCTTTGCTTGCTGGAGTTGGGGCAAGTCTTTAGCAGTGGCTCAGTATTTGACTCTTGTGGTGTTGCACAATTTTATGACCCCTTTGTCCGCAGCACTAGCACGCATTTCCGCCACCCAATAGTGCTCGTCAGTTGCTGCACTGTGTTGTTTACAATACACTTGGGTATCAGTCTGTCGTGGTCGTGACCACCTCTGGAACCGCAGAACCACTGCCAGCCAGTGCCCTCAACTGCTAGGTCGGGGTATCTCCCAGCTCATGCACCTCTCATTGCTCTTTGCAGCAGTTGCTACCACGGCTGGTCCTCAGTCATCCACCACTGCATCACTGTTGACGGCCCTCTGAGTCTGTCAACGCGGTGATGTCCAGGCTCTGTGTCAGTCTTATTTGCATAGGGGGTCAGCGTCCCTGATTTATTTCATTCAAGAGCTCACAGCAGGCCTTGAGTGTACTTAGCCTTAGCACTTCCACATTGCTCCTGGGTCCACTGATGCTCTATCCCTTCCAACAGTCACAGCAATCTCCCTTGGCCACATGCCTATACACAGCTGTGGCTACTTCTGGGCTGTATTTACCACTGTTGTGCTAGTCATAGTGTGAGTTTCATGATATTGCCTCGGTGTTGTAGGTTTCTGATGCTGTTCAGCTCTCCAATTGCCAGTGTAGCTGCACCCTCACGCAGAACCAGTCCAACGAAGTTGTTGACTAGAAATACGTTGCACCTCGCCCAGACAGTCTAATGCCCTTGGCCAGCACAGGTCGCCCAACACCTCCTGCTAAATAGTGGTGCTGCTCCTCCTATGCTGCGCATTGGTCCAGGCCCTCTCCGTACTTAATAGCAGTTTATAGTTTAACAGTGTGAACAGTCCCACAGTTTCATGCCCGCACTCCCAGCAGGTCGACAATGCACTGAGCCGTAGCTTCACTTCCCCACTTCTGCGTCTGCTGGTACTTTCCCCACCCAGCTGTCACAGTGGTTTTGCTTGAGCCCACAACTTTACTTAGCTGTGTCTACTCCAGGGCAATATTTGTTGGCAACTTGCTGTCCATATTACGCGCACCTTGCTGTTGCCACGGACTTGTAGGCCTAGTACTCTTTACAACACTTCGTTTGATAATTCTGCCAAACCCCCAGGCAGCACCAGACCATCAGTGTCACTTCCTAAGAATCTGTTTCCATTCCACCCCACCCATGTGGTCTTTTGCGGTTGGCCAGCACTTAACGCCCAACGCCTCCTGCTGAATTCTGGGGCTGTGCCTCATTCATTGCGCACTGTTTCACACTCTCTGCATTTTCCTTCCGGCGGCTGCTATCCCCGTGGACACAGCCGTACGATGGCTGCAGTTTACCTTCCGGGTAGCACCACAGCCCTGTTGTGCCAGAAGCCCACCACCATAGGCCGTGAACTTCTGGGTGCCGGCGTTACCTCGGGGGCTATCTGGTAGGGTGGGTCATGTAGTCTTATGCACTGCACATACTGAACTTGCTCCTCCGTCATACTGCAGGGCTCCCAGCTGCTTCGTCACCGCACTGTGCATTCTCTCAGGTTGTCTGCACTATGACCTGGTATCTTTGCAGCCTTCCAGTCAGTTAATACTCGTCTCAGCTCACTATAACGGGTTGTGGCTGCAGCATAGATTGTGTCTGCATGTGTATACACAGTGCCTCGTCGCTCTCCTTCGCCAGTTAGCAGGTCCAGGCAACACCACCTCACCGAACAGATCAGCAGTTGCCTTCTTTGCTCATCGATTTGCCCCCTGCCAGTCTGCCAACCTTTCTGTGCACTGCCTGGGTCTGCGCACCGGCGGCCATGTAGCTGGTTTGCAGGCCACCCCGCGGCTCACTCTACCTCGCGGTGCCGTCTGCCATATTTGCTCACCAGGTGTCCCTGACTTCCAGGTCGCCTCGAGTTGCAGAAAAGCTCTGTTTTCTGGCAAAATCACTGCCAGGGTGTAGGCAACCCCTTCCCACACCTGTAGCTCGCTTCTCTACCTTCTAGGCACCACCACTTCATCAGGTTATAGGATTGTTGGAGGATCAAGAGGGGAGCTTTGTCGCTTCACTTCCTCACTCCATGCGCTCAGGCCACGCCCCCTCCGTTAAAGGAATCGTAAGACCACAAACAATACCCAGCATTTGTTGCAGAAGATGTCAACGGTACACAGAGTCCTGCACCAATAATCAGGACAGGGAGAGGCGCTTGCTGCCGTGGTACCGTCCTTGACTCCCGAGGCAAGAAAAGCCAAGCTGTTCATCACAGCTGGTGAGTCGAAGGGAGGACCTATAAGAAACTGAACTGTGTTGAACGAAAGTTGAAAATGGCAAATTAAGGGGAAAACCAGCTGCAGAGGGGTCCGGCACCACGTGGGTACTCAGCTGATAGACTCTGGTTGAGTCCCCAATTGTTGAAACTACAGATAGCAGAAGGCCCTAGGAAAGCCGCAAGGAAAAGGTCAAAGTGGTCATACAGGGGTCTAGCAAAACCCCCTGTACAGTCGAAAGTCTTTGACCGGCACATAATTGGAAAGCTAAGGGAGATAAATCCTGCATAGTGACAAAGGAGAAGGAACTGTGTGGTTGGCAAGAGTGAACCCGACGGAGGGATGTCCACAGTGGATTGTTTAAAAAGACAGTAAGATTTGCGAAAGGAGAAATCCGTTGGAATAAAAGCCGTAGTGAACCCGACGGAGGGAGGCTAACATTCAAGAAGGGTCTGAGCCCGGAAGAGGGGGATCCAAGGGTGAAAAGGCATCACCCAACGACTTGTGTACACAGCAGGTGAAATCTTGTGAATAAGAGCCATAGTGTAGCCGACAGAAGGAGGCTGCTATTCAAGAGGGGTCTGATCTTGGAAGAGGGGGATCCAGGGGTGAAAAGCCTTCACCCAACATATAGACGGAAAGGAACTTTTCATTTAGTTATTTTGAACTCATCAGTTCCTCAGAGGCAAGAGACTTTTTTTGTAGAAAAAAAGACTTAACCACTGAAGATCCTGATACCTGAGAACAGAACTGTTGTCTCGTGCTGGGAAAGCTCGAGAGTGTGCTACGCTCAGGAGTCCCGCCTTGTCCTGTGCTCAAAACGTGGTGAAGGGAGACCCCTGGCTATAACATCCTGACTTATCATTTGCGAACACTTCTTTTTTTTCTTGTTAACACTATGCCTCACTCTTTTTGTATTTATTTGTAAGGATTGGCAATTTTTTTTAAGTATAGGCCCTTTTATTTGACAAGACGCCACTAGGACTGCCTTATTATTATTTGATGGTCGTAGCTTGCTCCCATCTTAGATTAGGTTTATATGGTATCAGGTAATAATATCCCCAACAAAAATATTGCTGTAAATATGGCCGTTTGGTTCGCCATAGGCAATATTTTTATTGGGGATTTTATGTGGGAGTGGGGGTCGTGGGGGTGTCCCCCGCACATTAAAAAATGATGCTGGGGTTGCGGGGGTGTCCCCCGCAGGGTCCATTGTGAATTTCGCCGCAAAAATATGGGGATATTTTTGTATTGCGATATTTTTGCGGCAGAATTATCACATGGAACCGTTTATATTAGGTGTTTTTCCTCCCCCCTACCTATACAGTTTATTAAACACCCTTGAACTTTGATCACTTGTGTCTGTCTTTACTGTTGCCACCATGAGTTACTTATATATGGTGTCAGGTGTGGCATATGATTCAACTGATAAAGATTGAAACCCATGCTAATAATTGTGGTACCACCGGAAGTGGAAAATAAAATTGTTGATCTCCTAGATTCTGACCGCGTATCCACACTGAAAGAGGTATTGTCCTCTCAATTGCTTGTCCCACCTAGTCAACAGGATCTATTCTTCTAAACTCAAGTGTTTCTAGATACCCTTCCTCTCTCCCATTACAACATACAGCCTTGGGACCGAATAATCCTCAGAGTTCGACCTATGTTTTCATTTATGAGACCTAGTGCTCTGAATCCCCCTCCCTCCGAGCCTTTTTTGTTTCCAGGGTTCCCAGTCTTTATCCGTTGCGACACCATCAGGTTTAAAAACCAATTTACCCCAGTCTACTCCTTCGACCGACGGATTTTGAATCCTTATCCGAGGGAAGCGAGAGTTGTTTTTTTTCTGATTCGGACAAAACAAAAGGACCCTTAACACCCCCGTGCGAAATGGCCGACCTAGCCAATATCATCGCCCAATTAGCAGCCCATCCGATACAAGCCGAAAATAGACTCCAAGAAAATGTAACTAAAGGAATTGAATTACAAACAAGGCCCTTACTGGTACAGGGCATACTTCAACCATATCTTGAAGGCAAAGATTTAGGATTTTCTTTTTCTAAACTTCGTACTCCTGGCCGATCAATGGGGATGGGAAGAGAACCTGCAAAAATGCTATTTGGGTCCCTTGTTGAAAGGCGCACTCCAAACTTCCTATTAACTACTTAACCTTGCTCAGGGAGCCACCTTTCTATCCATCAAGGAAGGATTGTTAAGAAGAGTTGGGCAGACCTGCAATTTTTATCGGCAGAAATGATGGGCCATTAGGTTGAACCCAGGAGAAACCCCTTTAGGACTAGGTGAATGCATTAAAAACAGTGGCCCTATGGATTAATATCAAGTCCTTAGAAGAACTAACAGAGATGATTACCTTAGAACAATTTACGAATTCCTTACCCCCTTTTCTGCAAAAATCTGTTCTTCATTTAAATCGACCTACTCTAGCCAAGGCCATTGAGACTGCACAAAGACACTCGGATGCAGTTAAACAGGGCAAAGAATGGGAAGAACCCGAGGAAGAGCTAGAGACGTTTAGCATTTGTTTGTGCCAAACTCCTACTGAGTTCACATATGAAAAGGCTTGGGTAAATGAGAGGCAAGTAAGGCATTGATCGACTCGGGTAGTAAGCCGGCCCGCCTACTACAAGGCCCGACATGATAAGGCTGGAGCCTGTCTCTGCCTGACTCGCCGCACGAGGCACTAACCCATGCCCGCAACCACATCCATCTATGAAAAAACCTAACAATACATTATATGCGGACTGCCACCTTCCTTGTGCTCATCACCCTGTGTCTACAAGGCCGTCTGCTTCGCACGTGCCGGCTCCCTACTATCCAGTGGACTACACGCCATGCCTGGACCTGCCCGCCCCCACAGCCACTCGTAAGCATACTACTGTATCAATCATATGCCATGCTAAGATTGCTAGCCTTATGGATAACTGCCCATATCTACCAACTGCCAAGCTGTTAACTGAACATTGATATAAGCCACGGTGCTACATCCTAATGCGCCTTACTTACCTGTATTGTGTCTTCATTTTTGTAGCCATACCTGATTGACCAATGTAAGCATACCGCACGTTAGCCAGACTATTGCATACTTCTATGCACACTCCCCATCGACTATGCGTATTGCTCACATCTGCCATATGACTGTGTTCAGCTGCCCAGTTCCGCTTCAACGGGCAAATACTGGCCTGTAGCCTGGGCTCAGTCCTATAACTGCCCACACCTAGTAGTGCTCCTAAACCATTCTTGAAAATGACTCCAGCCCACTCCTGTGTAACTGCCACGAGAATTTCTCAAAATTGATCTCAGCCCACTCCTGTGCAAAATATTTCAATCTCAAGCTGTAGATTCGTTGTTAGCCTATCTCAGTGCACTTGATATTAGAACTACTTTTTACCTGTAATTGATACAAGTCACTTCTGCTACCGCTACCTAACCAAAGCACAACCTGCCCTCACCTAGCCCAAGTCGAATTTGCCTATTTTGTATGCACCTAGCCCAAGTCGAATTTGCCTATTTTGTATGCACCTAGCCCAAGTCGAATGTGCCTATTTCCTGATATCTGGACCCCTCACCCCTACCCCAGGCCACATCCACTATACTTAACATGGCCTCCAACCACTCCAACAGGCTTCCATGTTCTGACTCCATTCCTCCTACTCCAGTCCTACCAGCCTTATTCACACACGAGGGCCACAGCCACCAATCCACAGCTACCCCACCCACTAACGCTGTCCCCAAGCCTAAATCCACTGCCAGAATCACATCCTGCACATAAGAAACACTAGATTAGAAGCCTGCACATTCTCAGCACACATCAAAACTCACAAACTCACACTGCAGTCACTCCTCCCACCCACTACAATCACTCCTACTCCAAAACCCCAACATCCCAACACCGCTAAACCGAGCACACATGAACCCTCCCAAATCCAACTTGCTCTCATTAATGCTAGATCTTTACACGCCCATGCCACAGAAATACATGACTTAATCTCTGACCTCGAGCTAGACGCTCTAGCCATCACAGAAACTTGGCTTCATGAAGCTTCTGGACCAGCCATATGCCAGTCCCCCCCCCCGGGTACATCATCCTCCGTCAAGATAGACCAACACACAAAGGCGGAGGTGTGGCCCTAATAGTCAAAGAAACACTGAAGGCTAGACAAATTAAACCCATCACATCCGAGAACTTTGATGCCCTATCAGTAAAAATCTCCTTCTCACCTAACGACACCGTGAAAATGCACCTCATCTACCGGCCTCCAGGCCCACTCTTGAACTTCCAAGCCGACATCCTACACCTCTTAGGTAACAACCTCAAACTAAATACTAAAACCATACTCCTGAGAGACCTGAATCTTGGATTCAATGACACAAAAGACAAACACAGCAAAACCTTTGCTAAAGCCCTTCTGAACCTACAATTCATCCAGAGAGTTGACTCTGCCACTCACACTAAAGGCCGCATACTAGATTGGATAGTCAACCACAGCTGTAGAGTAGATATCAGCTCAAACACGCTACAACCATGGACCGATCACCCCTAATTCACTTCCACATCCCAAAGAATGCAGCTGTTACTCAAAACCTTCCCATGCCAGCTGCCCTAGCCAGATCTAAAAAACTACTCACTAAAGAGAGAATTTGCCCACTCCTAGAAGTCTCAGCATTAGCATCACCCATCTCTAATAACCCTAAAAAACTAGTCGAACTTTACAACACCACTATTAAAGAGGTCATCGAAACAATTGCCCCATTAGAGACTAAAAAATCGAAAAAACTCTTCCACGCCAACTCATGATTCAACCAAGACCTATGAGACCAAAAAACACACAAAAGACAAGCTCTTAAAAAATGGCAATCCTTCCCCTCTACGTGACTCATACCTAACTATTGTTAAACAATACAAAAACGCCAAAGCTAAAGCTTCTACATATAATACTAGAATTGACAATGCCTAATCACACTCAAAAGAACTATTCGCCATCTTCAATGAGCTAGTCATACCTTCCACGTCCAAACATCAAACGGTCAAAGACGAGAAATGGTGTAATGACATTCAGAAGGCTATGCTTGACAAAATAGACCTACTCTAAAAGAAAATCAAAGCCAACCTTGACAATCTACCCAAGTCTCCTCACAAAACGCGGACCGCCCCTAACCCTAAGCACCCTATCCAACACGATAGCAATCCTCCACCACCATTTAGAAAGGTAACCGCTCCTGAGGTCTTATTCATTGGGAAACAAAACCCTCACTCTGCAAAGGGGACATCTGTCCAGCAAACATAATCAAAGACTGCGCTGAGTCCCTAGCGCCGTTCATTGCAACCTTTTTTCAACACATCATTTGCCACTGGCTCAGTACCCTCCTCTCTCAAGGAAGCCTGGGTTCGCCCACTCTAGACCCAGATTCGCCCAACAACTACAGGCCCATTACAACAGGCTGCCTATCTACAGATACAAGCCTACCTTGAATCTCACAACATCCTAGGCAAGAGACAGTCCGGTTTTCCTCCACGCCATGGCACAGAGTCCGCGCTACTCGACCTAAAAAAACAACTCCTAAAAAATATGGATAAAGGCAAATGTGCCATCCTCCTACTCCTCGACCTGTCGGCTGCGTTCGACCTAGTCGACCATTAAACCCTAAAGACGCACCTCACCAATACAGCTCACTTCTCTACTAAAGCCACAACATGGATCTCATCCTTCCTGGAGGGCAGAGCTATGAGGGTCTACCCAGACCAAGCGTCAGCCACTCCCTCCCCCATCAACTGTGGAGTACCATAAGGTTCCTGCACCTCCCCCACACTATACAACTTTTTCACACTCACTCCATTCAACGACCTAGAAGAATTCGGCATAACATTCACCAATGTTCCCTCTAAATATTTTTCTCCATGTGCGCAACTGACTAATGAGGTAAGCCACTTTGTGAGCATACGTATTTAGTGAACTACCGTTGCAGAAGAGAGTTTGGAAAGGAATGTCCTATTCCGAGCCACTGCAGTTCTTGACAAATCCTACAACACCTTTTCCAAACACATAGGCTAAAATAAAATGTCGTATGTGATTAAACAGAAAACTTATCAATCAGTCCAAGACTTCAACATCTGCCACACTACCTTTGAAACATTTTATGCCACTGGAAAATCACTAATATGTACTACAAAACACAAATATCTTTTGTCATACACTGATAAGGTTGTCAAGAAATTCAGGCAGAATTCAACATTTGCCAATGGATAAATGGCAATTAAAAGCAATGTGTCAAAAAACATGCTGATAGGAGTTCAACTGCCACTTTACAGAAGTAATTCAAGGTCCAGGATACCATACTTCTAATAATTTGTGTAAGGATAATTGCATCAGAATAACTGCACCTCAGAATATGATCATCAAAAATTCCTGTGCCTCTTCTTACTATCCACAGTACGTTGTCCTGTAGGTAGTGATAAAACCAGCCTTACAGCTAAGAGACATAGGGCCTCATTACGAGAAGCGTGGTAAAAACGGGGTCATTACCGGCATGGAGGAACGAGCGGGTCCGTGCTTGTATGACGCCGCTAATAGCGGGTGATTATGAGTGCGCAAGCATGCGCAAACCCCAATGCCGGTAATGGCCATAACGGCATGCCGCTAAAGGCCCTCCAACCCCCCGATAGCGCCATCACGGGACCTTACCGATACTGCCACCGCCTAGGAAGAACCCCTAAATACCGACCTGGTAATACGAACATACTAATACTGGGCTCGTAATACCGGACCCGGAAATAACGTAATCGCGTCGGAACGGGAAATGGGCCGGCGGCCATCTTTAAAAACAATCCATTGTAATCCTCCCAAACCACCAGTTGTTTCCAGGAGCGTTCAGTGGCAATACTTGTATAATGTCTAAGGCAACCCGGAAGACCACCCCCCCGGGTGCGGAAACAGCACTTTTCCGATGCTGAAATAAATATGCTTGTGGACACCCTTGCCGCACATGCAGATGTCATCAAATCCCAGAACCTGAAGAGTGAGGTGCAGCAGCAGAAGAAGGACATCTGGCAGGAGGTAGCCCGCAAGGTGTCCACTGTGGGAACCACCCCACGTAGTGTCAAGGATTGCAGGAAGAGGTGGGACGACCTCCGCCTTAGGGTCCATAACATCATTGCAAGCAACAGGAGGGAGGCCATGGCCACAGGAGGGTTCCCCACTCTCCTGCCAAAATGACCACCTGGGAGGAGACCGCAAGCACCTTCATAAATCGAGAGTCCATCAAGGGATTTGGGGAGATGGAGACGGGTGCAGCATCATCACCAGAAGAAGGGGAGTGACCCTGCAGATCCCTGTAGGGGAAACCATGACATAGCACAAGTGATGTGGAAGAGAGTCTAGGCAAGGACATGCATGTCCCAACACCCACATGAACATATCCACGTCCAGATGGCGGACCAAACCCTGCCAGACAGAAATGCATGCTGAGTGCCAATCCCATAACCAACACACATGGACTGTGCCCATGTAATGCATCACAAAAACCCCAACTCAACGGCATGCCACCTGCTATGCAGAAAATGGCAAAATGCCCCCTCAGACTACCCTGTGTGACACACCTGTAAGACATAAATGCATGATTAAATGAATAATGAACAGCACCATAGTATGCTTCTGGCATGTAACACCATCACTGATGCCCTGCATCTCTTCTACCCCCCCAGGCACCGATGGAGAAGATGCCAGCCAAGACACTAACGTGAGGGCATCCACGTCCCGCCCACAGAAAAGGGCTACTACCACCACCACCTCTGGGGCAGCGACGCAGCCCACACCTACAGGCAGTGTGTCTGACACAGTCGAGACCCAGCTCACAACACCTACAGCCAGTGTGCCTAACCCAGTCGAGACCCAGCTGCCCACAACTACTCCAGTGGAAGGGGAGTCCCTACAAGCACTGGCCACCACTGAAGATGACTTGGAGGAGAATGTGGACCAGGAGGGAGTCACGGAAGTGACATGTCCACCCACCCCAAGCCCCGTGTCCACTCCCCTGCCCCAAACTCAGCCCTCACCCACCTACAGCAGTGCTGATCCCTGCCTGCATGATTCGGACCTGAGCCCCTTCCTGGAGGACAGCACTGAAAATGCAGGCCCCGTGACGGCACCCTCCACCACTCCTGCTCCCACCAACACCCTCGAGTCACGGCTGGCGAGGATGGAGGCCCGACAGGAGTCGATGTTGGAGCTCCTGCGGCAATACATAGCGGATGGCGAGGACACCAGGCAGAGAATTGCCACAGCCATAGCGGGGACCACTGCCGCCATTACAGCCAACACAGCCGTAGTGTATGCCTTGGCAGTGCTGATGAGGGACTGTCTGGGGGCCATAACAAAGGTGCTAACATCTATCCTGCTGCACATGCAGCGGCCACGACTTGCAGCAGGCGTGGAAGTCCCCACTGACTCCTCATCAGCCACCACACCTGCTGCCTCAGTCCCCACCAGCCCTGTGCGTCCTACCAGAAGGAGTGCAAGGCACACCGAAATGCAGCCCCCGGAGAGCAAAAAGTCCCGTAAATAGTGTGGGAGGACAATGGGAGTGGGTCACATGTTGTTGGGGGTGGATGGGAGCATTTGGGGGAGTTTATTGGGGGGTTTGGGTTAACTGGGGGGTTTGGGAGTTCACTGGAGGGTTTGGGGGGGTTTGTCACATTTTTGCAGTTTGAACCAATACACCCGTTGTGAGAAATAACATAATGCCTGGACATTGTTCATTTTGTGTGTATCCATTTATTGTATGACGGTGTTCAATGCCCAAATCCCAACATTCCCTGTGTGCATGTCCACATGGACCCTGTGTGTCACTGACACATGTCTGTCAAAGTCCCAGTGGTTCAGAAGTATTCGTGAATCAGTGATTGGCGTACTGCATGGCCATCCTGTGCATCACCTACTGGCAAGGGTGCTGCTTCACCTCCGTCTCCATCCTCATCATCCTCACCCGGTGCATGCATATCAATGTCAGGTGGCAGTGGAACATTTCTCCGGACGCACATATGTGCAGCATGAAACAGGCCATGGTGATCTTTGCCACCTTCTCAGGCCTATAAAGGAGTGCTCCACCAGACCTGCTTAGGCAGCGGAACCGCGCCTTCAACAGGCCAAAGGTCTGATCAATCACTACACGGGTACGGGTGTGTACCCGATTGTACTCCTCTTCATGGCTATTCCGCAGGTTTCGCACAGGGGTAAGTAGCCACGGCCTCAAGGGATATCCTCCATCACCTGCAAGCAAATACAAATAGGTGTGTGTCACTCTGAGCTACCACCTTCAGGAATCACAGTCATGGCCGCAGCTATTTGGTGTGGACATGCACATGTCCCTGTACGTATGCACGAATGGCATCTAGATGCATACTATACTGCTATGAGGTGTGGTAGTCTGGATGGCATTCAATTGATGATGCAGGGTGAAATGATGCATGCTGAGGGGGATGTACTGTGGTTGTACGACAATGTTTAGCCTCCCATTTATGCTGTGTATACTACACTGTGCATGGACACAGTAGCCACATTGGCACAGTTGCATTGCTTGACATACAAATGGTGGTCAGGTTCTGTGTCTTACATGTGGTCATTGATATGCGTTAATGGTCAGATGTGTGCCAATGATGTGTCCTGTTGGGGTTGGGGGTTCAGGTCAGGTGTCAGTTCAGCGTGCATTCTCCACTCACCGTCCATTCCCACCCAGGTGGTGTATGCACCCCCCCATTCCAATGCATCCCCCGATTCCCACCCAGGTGGTGTATGCATCCCCCCCATTCCCACCCAGGTAGTGTATGCCTCTCCCCCCCATTCCCACCCAGGTGGTGTATGCATCCCCCCCATTCCCACCCAGGTGGGGTATGCATCCACCCACTCCCAACCAGGTGGTGTATGCATCCCCGCCATTTCCACCCAGGTGGGGTATGCATCGCAACACATCCCTACCCCAATGCACTGCCATGGCCCACTCGGGCAACTCACCAAGCAGCCAGGCACGTGGTCCAACATGTCACTCCATATGACAGGGTAGCGTGGAGTTACGCAGCACCATGGCATCATCTGTTGATCCGGAAAATCTGGCACATCAATGTGTGATGCTCTTGCTGGAGTCGCATACCATCTGCACATTGATGGAGTGGTATTGCTTGCGATTGCGGTACACCGCCTCTACGGCATGGGGGACTACCAATTCGACATGGGTGCAGTCCAGGGCACCAACACCGTTGGGCATGCCTGCCAGTGCACGGAAGCCTACTTTGGTGTCGGCTATCTCCTGGGTAGTCTGTGGTAGGGATATGTGTGTGCTAGCGTGCTTCAGGAGGGCATCCAGCACTTGGGTCAGCATGCATGAAAATATCGGTTGTGAAATGCCATGCAGCTGGCCCACTGTGTGCTGGTAGGTGCCTGGTGCCAGGAAGTGGAGCACAGACACCACCTTTAGTAGCGGGGGGATGGCAGTGCATATTTCTATGAGGCTGGCAATGTCGTTGCCTATCATGTCCACTATGGTGGTGATGGTTATCCCGGTCCAACCGGTACAGGGTGTGGATCTGCTCAGGGGTTAGATTGAATGGACTGGGTCTGATCCGAGGGATTGGCGGCTGCCTGAGGGACTACTGGCTGCACTGGTGGTAATTGCTGGGCCTGTCTCACCCTCCTTCTCCTCCTGCATTTCCACTGTGCTGCCTGTTGTTGCTGCTGTAGTTGTTGTTGTAGTTACTGTTGTTGCTGTAGTTGTAGCAGTATAGGCATGTCCTCCAGCGCCATGATTGCAACAGCTAGTGGTAGCATTTTGGTGTGGAAATTGGTGTGGTGTGTGGGTGTACTCCTTTTATACTGGGCCAGTCTCCATTGAGTGCACCTGTGGTGATTGTGTGCACCTGTGGCATTTGGCTTGATTGCTGTTTGCGGGTGGTCCGCGATGCCTATATGGCCGGCATCGTGCAGCCCTGATCACCGCCTTCAGGATGCCGGTATTTGCATGTCCACGTGGGTTGTGATGTCCTCCTATTACCGGCATGCCGGTATTTGCTCCCCGAAGGGGCACGTGTACGCGCACTTGCCGGTGTGAGGGGGCATGGTACGGGCGGTGCCGGTATTGATGGGTTGTCGGGTCGGAATGCCCCAGACCCGTTAACGATGCTGCTATCACCATTCCCCCTTCCTTTTTTCATTACCTCCATTCTCGTAATGAGGCCCATATACACCATCCATTTTTACTCCCTAAAAAAATGAAAATGTGGCCAACAAAAACAAGAAACAATGAATAAGTTGCCAGTGACAAGTAGAGCTCTAATAATATTAATGCCTGATCTTAGCAGGAATTTTAAGGGGAAGAACATCTTTTAATAAGCAGAAAGTATCCCTTTTGGCAAAGCCAATTACTTTTTTACTCCCTAAAAATGCATTTGACTCAAAGTAGGAAGCAAAATCTGATTAGAGCACTGCTTATACCCCTGACATAGTAAGTTAAATGACATGTCACATAATAAAGTCTAAAGGTTTGGCCACCCTTCTGCACCGCAGCCTAGATAAAATTAAATAAGTGCCTTAGTGAGGTTTATTATGGAGCTGTGCTGAAGAAAATCACATATATATGCCTTTTAAGTTAATAGCATCAATTCATCAGAGATGCAACTGATTGAGTGCCTTCTTCTGTAACTATGGATCCCTCTTCTGTATTTCTTTGTTATCTGTTAAATAAGAGGCAGAGGGATGCTAGAGACGATACACACAGAATGCATGGTTATATTGAAAAGCCTTCAGCAGATGAGCATAGAAAGAAAAAGAAGGTGCTGTTGTCTAGATGGGTACTAGAATTTCCTATCCTTTAGCAAACAAGCAACACATGTCCTTCAGTGTACTGCCAAAATGTCTGACTTGATTTTTGAAATGTGATGCTTTGTTAATCTCCTGCAAGGAGTGATGACCTATGCTCTTCCACCCAGACCCTTCCCCGGCCCCTGTGCTAGCCTCCAGTACTAGTTGATAGAGCACTGTAAAAAGTGAGGGATTGTAGCATTAAGCACTCACTGGGATATTTGCAGATCCACAATACTTTGCAAGCAAGGCATATTTAATGCTTCAACATATGTGCATTTGAAGAATGTCATGACTCTGCATGTATGCAATTCTTTTGCAGTGCATACAAGATTGTTTGCAACATACCCCACCCGTATATCATTGTGTGACATATGTACACAGAAGCGGAAGAATGGGATAAGCTTACATATCCAGGTAGCCTGCTTACTTACAGTCAGTATCCGATATTTGAGCTGGTAGTTTGAGTGTATTGTGTGGGTGACGCTTTTGGTAAGGCACAATGAGTAACAGAAATTGGCTAGTGCCTTATTACATCTTTTTGACTAGGTGAGAATTGTCTTTGTGCGCAGCTAAAAATCTTCTGAACGGCCCCCAGAAGGAAGCTGGGCAAGTGCACATGCGCACAGCTTAGAGGGAACACTGCTCTGCATTTTAGATTGCTTTCTGGAAGCTGTTGTCTTCATTCAGCATTCGTCCTAGATCAACTATCTGCTTTCTGGATACTTAAGAAATGACTTTATCTTTCTCCCTAGAACCAGTTTTTTCACCAGTCGGGATGCAAATGTTCCTTTATCATGAAGAAAAATGACCTCTGCAAGGCTCTACGATTTCTGCTTCATATATCGGCTCCCAATCGATGCCTTGAATCTGCTTCAGTCCAGATGACATGTTGCTTCCCTGTCAGCATGAACAAAAAGTTTTGTCTTTGATTCACTTCCTCGATATATCCCTCGGAGGAAAGTTTCTACAACGCTGTGTGATTTCTTTCAGAATAGATGCTCACCTGGATGATGATACCTTCCAAGATTACATTCAAGTTTGCAATGTTTCTTGGATCTCTCAGAATAGTTACCACATCCGTGTGTCTTCCAACAAGATGCAGATATTCTTCAATTAGATGAACGAACACCACACTGACCAGTCTATGTGCTACGTCGGCTGATAAGGGCATTTGTGTTTTCTTCACTGTACTCGGGTAACTTCAAGAATTCTTCAGTGATGATTATAAGCAATCTTCTTATGATTTTCTCATTGTCAGGATCTCAAATGAAAGCTGGTATGCAGCAAGTTCTCCCCATCAGTGACGGATAAGAACGCAACACCAACTCAAAATACGTAAGTATGTTCCTGGAAAGGTCATCACTGGGTAACACCATAAATAGATCCAAACAAGAACTCTGTGTGGAAATAATCTGGGTATTGTACCCACTTCCAATAGCTGTATCCTCGATCAGAATCTGGCATACTCTTATTCTTATCAAGGCTTTAAGTATGCCTCAGTCCAAAATCAATAAGCTACTGTGGCTTTAAGAATGCCGATCTTCCCTTAACTCTGTAACTAAGATGCACAGAGTGTTTGAATGTGTCCTTTGACCCCTTTATTTATAGCTCAAAAGGGAGTGTCCAAAGTCAAGCCACAGTCCAACTAAATGGTTCTTTACACTTTCCACTTGTCAGTTTATGCATTCTTCTTCGTCATTGATCTCGTCTGCACGTGCTGTGGTTCTTCCCCAATCATTGTAGCTTCTTCGCAGAGGGGTGTAGGCAGAGGGGTTTCTCCAGAGTAGATCTTTATGTCTCCCAAGAAGATCCAAGCGCGCCTACCCTGCAATTTAACAGCAGATGGTGTTACGTCCTCAACGGCAAAAGGACCGTTGAACCGGGGCTCATCCTGCTTTTTCCTTGTGTGGTTACGAACTAGGACCACATCTCCGGGGTAAAGTTGCGAAAGATGAAATTCCGGAGGTTGGGTTGTTGAAGCGTCGCCTTCTGTTTTCTGTACTGCCCTACACCCTCGTCTCTGCAACTGTCCTGAAATTACAGAAAAACTGGAAGTTATACAGTTCAAATTGTTTTGCTAGGGGTGTTCTCATTCGCCTTCCTGTCACGATTTTGTGAGGCGTAAAATGGTGGTCAGAACCTGGTTGGTTCCTTAATGCATATAATGCCAGCGGTAGGCAATGCAACCACCCTTTCTTCAGGGTAAGGTTCAACTTGGCTATTCTTTCTTTTAATAGGCCGTTGAGCTTCTCACAGATTCCATTTCCTTGCAGATGATAAGCCTAAGAAAACGTGTGCTTTATATCAAGCAACAAGCTGATCTGCTCGAAAACTGTATTAACAAAACGAGGTCCATTATCCGATCTCATTAACACGCACACTCCCAATCTAGGAAACACTAATCGCAGTAAAATTTTGGCTGCACGGGTAGAGTCTGGGGGTGTGCATGGACCTGCCTCTATCCATCTTGAGAAAGGACACACTACAACAAGCAAGTATCTATATCCATTGCATACTTGTATCATTTTGACATAGTCGATATGCAAGTGCTGAAAAGGGCTATTGGGTCTTGGAATGACTCCCCTCAATATGTGCAGTGTATGCCCAGCCATGAATTGTTGGCAAACAATACAATTTACCATAAAAAATGCAACATATTCCATTAGGTTCGGCACAAGCCAATCCTTAGCCATAGTTACAGCAAGATTCTCCCTAGTTGTATGCGCTGGGTAGAGTGCCTGTTCTAGCGCCACCCTTAACAAAGCTAAAGGCATCACTGGTTTACCAGTGCTGTCTTGTCACCACAATTCTTCAGAGGGGTTTAAAGAACACCCTCTTCGCTTCCATAAATTATTTTCCTCTTGCAGTGCCTCCCCTTGGAGCTCCATTATCTGTATTTTAGGCATATGATTATATCCTTCAACCACATTCATCCTTTCATTCACATCAACGGTCTCAACATTCATCATCCCTATGTCTGTATATGCTATGCGCTTGGCTTCAGCGTCTGCTGCTTCATTTCCGTGCGAGATAAAATCTGTCCCTTTCGTATGAGCTGCGCATTTAATCACTGCTATGCCTACTGGGAGTTGTGCCTTAATAAGCCTGTCCAAAAAGGCTGCGTGCTGCACCGGCGTGCCGTCTGATTGGAGGTAGCCCCTCCTTGTCCAACGTGCTAATCCTGCGTGCACCGTCGATGTCACATAGGCGGAGTCGCTGTACTCTTACTTCCTGGTCTGCGTTATTCTCGATCGCAAGTATCAACACCAATCATTCAGCAGCTTGTGCTGAATAATGAGATGGCAATTGAGTACTAACGAGCACTCAAAATTCTCCATTTGCCATATGTTTCACTACAGTGGCACCTGTGTATCTTTGTCCATCATTTTGATGGATTCTCGAAGACCCGTCAATAAAAACAATCACTCCCCCTGCTAGTGTTCTCCTTTACTGTAGGGAGCTCCACGCGGAACTCTTCATAGTTTGCACAATCGTGCATGGGGTCTCCTTCTATGATTGGCTCAGCTATAAACATAGCTGGGTTCACTATTTTACATCAAACTATTTGAATCGCTGGATTTGATATGACTACCTCAGAGGCAGAAGCCCTTTGAGAAGTCAACGTGCCTTTCGGTTTTTCCAAAATGGAAAATAGTGCGTGTTCAACAAATAATGTCATAGAACATCCCATCACTATGCTTGTAGCCTTTTCTATGGCGAACGCGGCGGCTGCCAAACTTTGTTCGCCTGGAAAGTGACCTCTCATTACTGGGTCTAAGATTCCACTGTAATATGCAAGGGCCTTGCCCCAATGTGGTTCTCTGTGTGAGCACTGCTGTCATAAAAGTACCATCTGTATGCGAGAATAAAAATAATTACTCTGCATAATGGGGGATCCCTAGAACTGGGGCTGTGCAGATTGCTTTTTTCAATTCATCAAACCCTTCTTCCATTGCCTTAGCTCACACAATTTTTTGTTGAGTTGCCTGTGCTTTCTTCAAGGCCTGTAAGAGAGGCCGTGTATAGGAGCTGTAGTCAAAGACCCATGCCCTGACATAATTACATAGTCCCAGAAAACTCTTCATCTATTTTATCGTGTGGCTTAGCTGTTTTTAAAATGGCCTCTGCTCTTTCAGCTTTCAGGGCTGACCTTCTTTCCCTCATGTGAAATTAATTGGCCTATGTACAACAGTTCTTGTTGACAATATTGTAACTTTCCTTTGTCAACCTTATATCCTTTGTCAGCAAGTATAAACATCAGCTGGGTGTCCAGGCAAAGTTTCGACGAAACAATAGTTTTGAATTACAAAGGTTCTGAAACAAAAGTTTCGAAAGAAAAGTGTTGAATGTATTTTTTTAATGTTAAAGGCTTTATTTTAATTTGTATAGTAAAATAAGTGTGTTTACAAAAAAAACAGGGGATTGGGGGGACCCCCCCCATAAAAAAAATACATTCGAAACTTTTTTTTTCCACACTTTTGTCTCTGAACTTTTGTCATTAGAAAATGTGACTGTCGAAACAGTCACTATGAACCCATCAGCTGAACAGAATCGCATCTGCACTCTTCCTCTGTGGTGCTGCAAACTAAAATGTCATCTACGTATTGCAGCACAATGCTTTCTAAAGCAATATTGCTCAAGTCCATCTGGATGATTCTGTTGAAAATTGATGGAGACTCGGAGTACCCCTGGGGCAGCTTAGTGCTTTTTAATCGCACTTGTCTAAAAGTAAACAATGTCAAAACTTGTGAGTCTTTGTGCAATGGGATTGAGAAAAACGCATTTTTTAAGTCAATCACTGTGAAATATAGTGTGTCAACCGGTGTATTACATAGAATTGTAGACGGGTTTGGGACAAAAGGGAACTCAGCATCTACAATTTGGTTTATTGGCCTCACATCTTTTATTAAACGCCACGACCCTCCCCTTAGATTTCTTGATAGGATAAAGTGAAGTATTACATGGTGATTCTGACGTCACTAAAATACCTTGGTCCATAATGGCGAAAATCATCTTAAAAATGCCTTTATCTGCCTCTTGATACATGGAATATTGTCGTTCTCGAGGTAAAATTGCTCCTGGTTTCAATTTAATCTTCACCTCTCCAACCCCTTTCAGTAAGCCTACGTCATAGGGGCCAGTGGTCCATAATGAAACTGGCACTTTCGCCATATCTTCATGAAAATATTCAGGACGCTTCTGTGCTAGCATCATTCTCTGCTGAACTTCTCTCTTGATCGCCTTTACCCAATAAGTAATGCACATTTCAAATATCACAGAATCATCAGAAAAGTAATCTTCAAACAATTCCTCATCAGTGACATCTGTCACTCTGCAGCCTTCTTCGATGGCAATTATTGTGCTCCATTGTCTACCCTTATCATCAGTTGCGTCAAGTAAAGCCATATTTCCTCGGACTAGGGCTGCTTCTATGTCTAAGGGAAAATGTGCCCCTCCTCTTCATCCATGGGTATCTGAGGCCTAAATAGAAACTCATTTAGTATCCTAATGGTTCTACCCACTAGACCTCTGGTAGCCATGTTAACAGAATACATATCCCATAATGGAACACCTCAGGTTCTAGCGGTATTGCCCTAGGAGCTATCTGCCCTGTGAATCCCATGATCATTTAGCACACTTTTGAATAATGCATTCCCGGTGTTGAGCATACTATGCCTTCGTCTGTAAACAAAATGGTCATATTCAATTTTGTCATCAAATCTCGTCTTAATATGTTGATAGGTGTTTGCCTCGAATAAAGCAGTGGCACCTTCATATTGCATTCTCCAATGGAGACTGGTAATTCTTCTGTGAAAGGAACTCAACTCGTTGCTCCTGTGAAACCCTGAGTATTCATCGCATTGCCAGACATTAAAAATGTGCCTTCCTATATACACGAGCGCATTGCACCCGTGTCCACCAAGAACGAAAAAGCTTTGCCGCCTATATTTACATCTATCCTCGGTTCCTCATGAGGCTTTGGCGTTATAGATAGGACTAAACACATCAGGTCTCCCAGTGAGCTGTCCTATTGCGGGTAGTCTCACTCCATCACTCGTGAATGGATTTCCTCCATCAACAGTGACGCCTCCTATTCTACGAGTCATTGGCGGTTCTGTGTTTGTGTTCTGCTGAAGTTGCATAGGAGATTGCTGCGATTGTGCTTGCGGTTGGTTACCTGCCATTTGCTGAGATTGCAAGCCTTGCTGCACTTTCTGTGCTTTCTGCTGCACTGTTTGATTTTGCGCAAATCCATTTCCACTCTGCTGCGAATATGCAGGTGGATTCGGCATTCCCTTTTTTGAAAACTGATCATTCTGCACCATCCCTTGGCTTCTACACATACGAGCCATGTGCCCTGTCATTCCACATGTCCAACATGTAGGCGGTGGTCTCCTCATCCGCACATATTGCATATTCTGATTAACGTTTTGCATATTCTGAAAACCTCCCTGACTATTCTGCCAATTCCCTTGATTACCTTGCCAACCTCTTCCTCGATATCCCCTTACTCGTGGAGCATATCCACTATTTGTCTGATCAACTGTCTTTGGTTATTCACTTGTGTCGTGTTCACTGCCTGCTGTGAATTTGATCCGTCTACGCTAGTTAACATTGCCCCTTTAATGCCGTACTTGGAGAGTTTTTTATGACCAATTTTGCTTCCTCACCTTTTTGCGTATCGTTTTTTTTGCGATACTTTTCCTGCAGGAGTCTGCAGTAATGTGCAATGGTTAACTGGATTTCCGACCACGGTTTGGCTTCTATACCCAGTAATTTCTTGAGCTGCTTCTGTACTTGCTCTGGCAGCCCTTGGCATAATATATGATAAAATACAGGTATAGATTTCCCCAAAGCCTCCCTAGTCTAGAGCGGCCAGGCGTCTTGGAAATTTTGAATGTAAACTAACGGATCATCTCCTTCCTTCATCTTTTTGTCATTATAGCTCCCATATCGGATGTGTCCGGATATAGTACTAGTAGCGCTTTCCAAATTGCTGCTCTGCAGTTATTAAATGGTGCTCCATCATGCGCGGTGTTGACTATAGTCACACCAGGGTAGGCTGCCTGTGTCCATACGTCATCGGCTCTCTCACCAAGTATGGCGATCAGAAAACCTTTAATATTCCCTATCGCTAATGTATTCCCACCTGTAATTTTTTCTAATTCATGTATCCATTTTCCAGCGCCGGAAGATAAACTCAGGAGTGTGCACTTTAAATTATCTCTGTCCATTTGGGCCACGGTAAGTAGTGTGACCTGGCCCCCTCCCTTTTCTAGCAAGGGGAATTCTGACACTCCAAACTCATTCTCATCTCTATAATTTGTCTATCTACCGTCGGGGTAATATTCCCACATCGCCCCCTACCTGGCAATGATCTTAACCTGCTTACATAAGGTGGAGACTCCCCTCCTCTGGCCGTGGGGTTGCCCCTTATTTCGGTCTGACTGTGTTAGTGGCTCTAGTGCCTTAGACATAGGTATTTTTTAATCTGACCACCTTCTCTCATCATCATCTCTATTGAATGTTAGTCTGTTTAAAGACAGCTCCTTGTGTCTCGCACTACAGGAGGCTTCCTCTGTGTCATACAACTGAGTACTCTTGCGATGATCATTTTTTCCCTTCCCTTGTGATTCTTTCCGGGCTTGTATTTCGTGGTATACTTTGTCGATCGCTTCCCCAATACTCCGCGAGTCAAACTCGTTTTCTAGATTTATTCTAGACAGGCCTGGTAATGACTGAGGAATAAATTCCTCTGTCTTCCCATGCTAACTGTGGATTGGGATTTTGTACTTCTCTTTCCAAATAATCGAGATTGCGTGCTCTCTGCCTTCTTTTGCGTTCGATGTCATCATCGACTTCTCTGTGCTTTCTCGCTTCTTCTCTCACTTTGTCTTCCTCTTTCCTTTTCATATCCCTTCGTATCTCCTCATCCCTTCGTCTCTGTATTCTTTTCTCTTATCCTTTCCTGTTCATCATCTTCTATTCCTTTTCTTCCTTACCTTTCCTGTTCATCGGCTGTTATTTGTCTATTGTCAGGCTTTCTTTGCTCTTCTGCTCTCTCCTGTTCCCTTTTTTGTTCATCTTGATATAACTGTTCTCTACTTTGTCTATCCTTTCTTTTCGCTCCCTCATCTTTCAATCGTTCCTCTTTTTCTTTGTCTTTTCTGTCTTGTTTGTCTTGATCTCCCCTTTGTATTACATCTTTGATACTTTTGCCATCAAGTTTAAATAAAATCTGACCTCCCATCCATTAGTTCTGTAACAGTGCTATCTCATCAGTTTTATCCTTGTCTCCTTTCCATCTCTTTATTTCTCTCCTTATATCTAGCGATGTACTTGCTCAATCACTTCTCTCCTTGTCTCTCGGGACTTTGGAGGTTGTATCTTTCTCGGTATCTTTCTCTGGGCCCTCGTCACTACTTTGCATAGGTGACTCATATGACGGATTGCTATATCCCGTCGCTGCTTTAAGTTCCCTTAATGGGTACAACCCTTCGTCATTCTTAGTTTCGTCTTTTATTTCAGACGGGGCGGGCGAGCTAGAAGGCTCTTCACCTCCCTCTTTACATATGTTGAGAATCCAATCTAAAAGAGGCTCCTCCTCCTTTTCTTGTTCATACATTTTCCAAAGATCTAGACTTGCTAGGTGCTTTTCTAACTTGTTTCCTGTATACGCTGCATGCAAATATGTCATCATATGCTGCAGAACTGTCTTCGATAATGATCCGCCTTGTGGCCATGGCATAAATATTTTATCTGCAGTTCCTTTAACCCACTCTGCACTGTATTGTTTAAGTTTAAGCGTGTGCTTCAGCAGCTGTTTGCAAAGATGCACTAATGGAGTAAGTTCTTCAATTTTTAACCTTCACTTTTCTCTTTGATACCACTCGCTTATGCTTGAATTAGTTTCCAAATTACGTCTCAATCAAGATACACCTATGAGTGAGCACCAATCGTTGCAAGCTCCAAAAATGTTAAAACACAATTTATTACTTTAATCTTGCTAAAAAACAACCATCAAAGTTCAATTTTAAAACAATCAATTTTCGTGTCTCAACTTCACGCTTCTCTATTACATAAAAAATGTTCTTTCAACTCCGACATCATCAACCTTTCAATCACATAAAACAAACAGACAGATTTGACCGGCCACATGTACTATTCACGATCTTCTTCTTAAGACTCATCTTGCCCTCTAAGATTGCTCCGATTGGAACTTAAACCTATCTCTTTCTGAATTGTCTTTAAACGATCCCGTCTCCTACATCATCCACTTTATGTGACTCGAGATAAAGGTTTCTGCTAGCACTCTTTAAAGTCTAGGAACAGGGTGTATTCTCTTATCGTGGCCCCACTCACGACTATTCTTCTTTATATATTGCTCGGCCACATTCAAGTCAATATTTTGTTTCCCATATACATTTTATCCCACCTCCCTCCATTACTCTGTTTTTTTAAAAAAAACATTTTTATTAATTAATTTCAACCAAACAATACAAACCAAACAGGCAGTGCATATATCAACAGTTCCATTGTACATTGCTTACTTCTAGCCACTGCTTCCCTTATCCCACCCCCCTTTACGAGCCTAGTACTTTACACATTCTGTTTCTGCGTCCTGTGGTAGGGTCTCTCCTTCCATGGGTTCTGCCGGGTCTCGTATTGACCCAAACAGCTCTGCTATCAATGATTTCCAGGCCATCAGGGACTCTGTCTCCTCCTCCCTGCCTGCATTGCTCATTTCTTGCCATACCAAGGTTTCTGCCTCCGCCCATTTCTGCAAATCTTTCCACCACACCTCCACTCTCGGTCTGTGGCATGTCTTCCACCCCATGGCGATTCTCCTCTTTACAAGCACAGATACCAGATCTTTCAGTTTACCCACATGCTTGAGCTTCTGTGATCTTGGGAACCCCCCAACAAACAGGCCCACACTGTGTCCACTACAATCTTGACCCCCTTCTCTTCCAGTTTCCGCTCTACGTCGCTCCAAAAGTGTTCAATAACCGGGCATGACCAGAACATATGCACCATACCCGCGTTCTCTTCATCACACTTGGGGCATGCTTGCCGTCCTGCATTCTCAAACCTCGATATCCTCTGGGGTGTCATATATGCCCTGTGGATAATATACAGTTGTATCTGTTTCAATCTTGCATTTCTAGATACCTTCTTGTGATACCCCTAAGCCCGTTCCCACATCCCGTCCTCCATTGGGGCTCCTACTTCCGCTTCCCAATCTAGTCTCAACTGTGTGACCTCCTTCCCCACTTTGAACATCAACATCTCATATATTCTAGATATCTCATGGCCCCCTTCCGCTATGTCGTATATATCATATCTATGGTGGTGTCTTCCGCCAGCACCGTTTCAGGCCATATTCCCTTGATTCTTTGTACCATTCTGTGATACATAATGTACTGGCCCGCGTGCAGCCCACTTTCTTCCCGCAGCCCCTCAAAGGTAATAATAGAACCCGCCTGCCAAATATCACCTATTGTTGCTACCCCAACCGGTTCCCAGTGGTTTCTGATTATCATTCTTAGCTGTTCATCTGCCCCTGTTAATGCAACCAGTGGTACCTGCGGAGAGCATGGGGACGGGTTCTCCATCATCTGGCATGCCCTACGCCACATCTTCCACCCTAGTAACATCATTTTAGGGCCCCTTTAATTTCTGCCCTGGGTACCCACATCATCTCTTTCAAATAAAATGGTCCACAATCTCGTCCAAACAGCCTGGATTCAGAGGTCTCTTCATCAGAGAGCCATTTGGCAACATATTGCTACTGACTCGCTACATAACAAACCTCATAGTTGGGCAATTTTATCCCTCCTTTTTCGTAGAAATTCTGTAGCTTCCATAACGCCACTCTGTACCGCGTGCCATGCCACAGGAAATCCCTGCACATACTGTTCAGTTTGGTGAAGAACTTCTTAGGTATCAGGTATGGTATGTTCCCAAAGTAGTGCAGGAGCCTAGGCAGGACCACCATCTTGAACATTGCTCCACGCCCCATCATTGCCAAGGGCAACTTCACCCAGAATCGCATGCAATTTTCAATTTTTTTAGTGGCCACCTCCGTGCTGCACCGATTCTCCTCTTCCACTGTGTGGTATGTCTATCCCCAAGTACCGAAATGTACTGACCGCCCATGGTACCTGCAATACGGGTATCTGCTCCAATGGAATCCCTTTGTACCCACCTAGTGGGAACATGCTAGAATTCTGGGGGTTCACCGCTATGCCAGACAACCCCGCATATCTCTCCATTACTTCTAGAATGTATTGGAGATATTCTTCCGGGTGCTGGAAGTACAGCAGCATATCATCTGCCTATAGGGAGATCAGATGTCGTTCCCCTTTCGCCTCAATGCCTATGGTATCATATTGTTGTCTCAGGTATATTGCTAGAGGTTCCAGTGCCAGTATGTAGAGCATTGGAGACCACGGACATCCCTGCCTGGTGCCCCTGCGAAGCTGCCACCTTTCCGCTATCACTGATCCTGTCTTAACTCTAGCCAGTGGTTCGCTATACAGTATTTTTGCCCACCGTACATATCTAGGCCCCAACCCATAGCACTCCACATATTTTTTATAATTGAGGTTACACAATCTATCCCAGTACTCAGTGCATTTTTGCTGTAGCATGAGTATCAATTCTAATTTCTCGTCAGTTCCATCTTCGCCCCTTAAAGCCTCTTCTAGTTTCTCCTCCGTCTCTCGTAGATCGGCTAGAATCCCACCTTGTAGACCTTTAGATTTTGCTATGGCTACTCCTAACATCATAACTTTGACGGCCTCCCACAGTGTTCCTGCCGAGTCCACACTACCAGTATTCGTCTCAAAATAGTTTACAATTTCCTCCCTCATGTCCTCCCTAAATAAGGGGTCTCTCAGTGCTTCCGCTCGTAGGTACCATGTCGGAATCCTCGCTCTCGGGGGGCAGTATTGCCATCCGAGGATCAGGGGCGAGTGGTGCGAAAGGACCCTTGCTTTATATTCTATTTGTGTAATCGCTGTTATCACTTCAGGTGTAGTAAAGACATAGTCCAACCTCGTGTGTACTGCTGCGGGGCAGAATAATGCGAATATTGCCTCTCCTAGGGGTGTCTCATTCTCCATGCATCTTCTAAACCAAAGTCACTCAGCAATGTCTGTAGTGCTTTGGCGGCAGGGGCAGGTCTATCCACCTTCCCATCCGATCTATCCACCCTTGGGTTCAGTACGCAGTTAAAGTCCCCTCCCCAAATCACTGCGCTCCTCACACATATGCTCAGATTAGTACACAATGTTCTGATGTACGCCGCTGTGTTCTGGTTGGGGCGTATGTATTTACTATGCTTATCTCCCTATTTTCCACCAGTCCCCTCAATATAACCATCCTCCCATCTGTCTCAGCTACCTCTTGCAACCGCAGAAATGGGACATGTGGTGCCACCCAAATAAGCACACCCCTGGCATAAGCAGAATATGATGAGCCCACCATCACCCTCTTCCACTTCCCAGCAATCGTATCCATTCTCTCCCGTGTCAGGTGGGTCTCTTGCAGCAGTGCAATGTCTATTTTTTACCTACACAGGTACAACATGACTTTATTTCTCTTTAGATAACTATTGAGCCCCCTTACATTCCATGTAACTATTTTAAGGTCCCTCATGGCTTATTCGAGTTCCATTCCTCCTCCCACAGGTGCAGTCTAAATCTAAGTTCCATTCCATTCTGTATAGGGTTGTTCCCCGGTTTAAACTCCCCTTAACCAAAAACACACCAAACTCCACGTTCCCCCCCCCCCACCTCCCATCCCATCCCCAACATCAACCCCCTCAACTGGTGCCCAGCTCCATCCCTGGATCTCAGGCACCCCCGCATCTAGCTCTTTCTGGCTCTCGCCTGTACTCGAAGCTTTGCAGGGTGAGTTCGCCCTAGTGGCTAGCCTACCGCTACCACTACTATTGCTCGGGGGGTAGGGTGCTTTCGTCCTGCCGCTCCTTTTTGCTTCAGTTCAACCACACATTGCTACTCCAATTTACGTATGTATATGCACTGCTATATTCCAGTTACTTAAGTTCGACACAGTCAAGGGTATCCCAGCCAAATATCAACTTTACTCGGTCGCACCCCTTAATCTTAATCTCTATCATAGTCACTGCTGGGGTACCCGCTCTGCGTCATATCAATATACATGCAATATCCCAATCACTTATCGTGTTCATCTTGAGCCTGCTCCGTATCTCGTTCTGGGCAACCCTGAAGGTCCAGCCATGTCATTGCTTCTTCCGGAGTGTCAAAAAAGTACATCTTGCTTTTGTGCAACACTTTCCATTTCGCGGGGTACAGAAGCATGTATTTTATTCCAGCCATGCGTAACCTCCTTTTGATTGCCACATAGCTGTACCGTTGCCTCTGGACCAACATTGTATAGTCAGGATACGCTGTGATGGTGCTTGAAGCCCTTTCAACCATTCCCCCTTTACGAAAGTACTCCAGTATCTTCTCACAATCTTTATAGTTCAGTATTTTTGCGATTATCGCTCGGGGAGGGGCCCCAGGCTTCGGCTTCCGCATAAGGGCTCTGTGCGCACGCTCGACTGCAAATTCTTGCAAGAGTTTTTCGGCCCCTATTTCTTGTAAGAGTAGGTTCTCAACAACATAGTCTGTAGGGTCTTGGCCTTCCTCCCCCTCCGACAGGCCAAACACGCGAATGTTGTTCCTTCTTGCTCTCCCTTCTGCTTACTCCGCACGATTCTCCAGGTTAGCTACCTGTTGCTTCAGTAAGTGAACCTCCTTTGCATTGTTGGTTTTTACCGCACTCTCCAGGCTGCTCGTTCTCTCTGCCAACGCCCTAACATCTTGTCTCAGCAGGGAGACTTCTATGCCTACGGCGTCTATTTTAGCCTCCAAGGAAGTGCGCAAGTCTGATATTGCTATCCCCCATGAGTCTCTCAGCTCCGTGATAGTCGCTAATATCTGGTGATTTTCAGTCGCTACAGTGCTTTCCACCGGTGCTTTCACACCTTTGGGTGCTGTGGTCCCAGGAGATTGTTGCGTTTTGGCAAATGCTTCCATTGTGGATTGTTTTTTCTTGTTCTTGCTTACGGCCCCTCGCCCTGCCATCTTGCAGCCTCAGTTATGTGTCTGAGGTTGCTTGGTCTCAGGTGTATCGATCCTGCTCCTCTGTTTTGATGCGCCCCCAGTGTATCGCTCCGGGTCTGGGGCAATTATCCCAGAGGAGCCCCTGTATAAGCTTGTGTTTGTTGGGCTATTTCCAGGAGTGGGTTGTGTCCTCCCACGTTTCAAATTGTCTTGCTGCGTCTTGGAGACCACTCTTTTCCCTTGTCGTGATCACCTAGCTTTTGGGCTCTTTGCACTCTTCACACCGCTGTCTGTATCTGCAGCAGTCTCTCTTACATCATCATCAGCTTGAATCCACCCTATATGCCGTGCCTCTCTATGGTGGCGTCCACTTTTTGGCTCTTTGACTCCTCCGCACAAGATCACCTCCATCAGTGCCAGCCCAGTGGTCTGTTAATGTGTCCTCCAGTAGCCGTTGCTACCAGGTACCCGTTTCCACCGTCATCAGCTGCTGATATTGTTAATGAGCAGCTGCCTTTTGCATCAGCTGCCTTTTCTGCTGAAACACAATACTCTGTCCTCCAGCTCGACTCACACGCGCCTCCGTCTTCTGCGCGGCCATCCCGAACTCCAACATCCCAGTCCTGGCAACCGCTATTAATGTAGCCTCACGTACCCGCTAAAATGTATCATCCAGTGCTGGTGTGTGGCGCTTTTTCTCCGCACAAGGATGGCCGCTCCCACTGATCCCTGTCCTGTGGCGCCCGGCCACATCAGCCTCGCGCAGCCAGCCCCCACCGATGGAACTCTCAGGGAGCCCTGCCTGCGCTACAGTATCTCTTCAATTCACCTTTCACAGGCTTGCCGCTCCCTGCTGCTCAACGCAAACCGCCACTGTAATAAACCGATGCTCCGCCAGGCGCCCCGTTTGGAGCGAGCTCTTTGCTCACTGCTTACAGCCCAGCTCCGTGATTGCGGTGGTCGGGGGTCCCGATGGCTTTGTTGTCCACCATTTTGTGGGACTACATGCCCACCAAGTCACGCATAGAAAAGCCTATATCTTGGGCATACTTACTCCGATTTGCTTGTCGTTTGCTGCTGTCGTGGGGCACACATTCCGACGCCTTTGCTAATATTTTCAGGAACTCTTAGATCCATTTAAGTGCCTTAACACGGATCGTCGTCGGATCAACAGGAGCTGCTGCACCGGAGCACGTCCTACTCCATGGCTAGTTAGCCACGCCCCTCCATTACTCTCCGTTATTTACTATACATGCATCCCTTTGCCACACTCTTTGGTCTATTTACTCACTGTTCGCATGTTTTTCTTCTTCGGACCCTCGGGATCACCGCCTTTGTTACTGCCTCTTCGAGCCACTTTTCGATCCGCTTCTCGTAGATGTGGGAGGTGTTTCTTTCTGAAAATAGGGGTCCCATCAAACCGTCCCTTGCAAGGAGTTGTCTATTCTATCCACTTCTACGGGGAGCTTTACATCCTGCCGGCCGAATGGCAAAGGTCATGCAATATTGCCGAGACTCTAAAGTTACTTATGTCAACGGCCGATGGTTATCTTATCTAACCATCCTATCTCTACTACCAAGTGAGCTGGGTGTTCTCTCAGACAGCCCTTTAAGATGAGTAGCAATACCCTGGAGATGAATGGGGATGCAGATTGTATTCATACATCAATAATCAAGACGACACAAATAGCTTGGCAAAGTTTGTCTGTTTTAATGCCAAGTATCTGAAATGGGGAGTACAATGAACATCAGCAATCGCTCGATACTCTGACTCTACTTACTTCATAAAAAAACTGGGCTTTTGTACCCAAAATTGGTGGTCATTGACGTTTTGACCTGCGTCATTACCAACGTCATCCTACGTGGCAAACTACATAAACCTAACGGAGGGTGTGATTGGGTCTAAGTGAAGTTCTAAGTATAAGCTCTATATCTGTATGGAGTTACGAAAGAAGGTGGTAGGATAATTATCATCAGGTGGGGCAACTAAGCCCTCCCCTTAAAATGGCCACTATGAATGTCACTAAATGTACAACATCCCATTGGCTACACAAGCTATAGGCCCCCCAACTATGTGGTCCCCTACCATTGGTTAGCTTCCAACCCCCGTCAGTACTTTTCCACCTACGTCTAGCAGTACTCAGAACTAGGTGCCGGTGAGATCGTTTTAGCACAAGCTTCCCACCAATTAGCATATCATCCATCATCACCTCAATGTTCCAGTGTCAACTAATGCTTTGAAGTTGGCCTTGAGTTTGTACTGTTCTCTGAGACTTTTTAAAGAGTATGGGCACCAGCCGGCCTTCGTGTGTAGGTGTGATCATCTTGTTCGTCCAAGTTCCTTTTATCGCGTGACTGAACACAATTTTCACCTTTTCGTGTATTTGATTTTATTCTCCAATAGTCCTCTGATGTCTTTTGTTTTGCTTGACCTTTCTGAACAGGAGCTTCTGTTCTTTCACGTTAATTGTATCTAATGTCAGCCAATTCCAGTTTGATAAGACCTTGGCTTTCTTGGCTCAGTCAACTCCTTAGCTGAACTTTTATTCTGTTTTAATTCAATTGCTTTTCTTAACTGTGACACTGAAATGAGGCTTTCTTGCTTTGTTCAGAGTGTGCTTATATGCGTAGTGGAAACATCCATCCTTTATTTATCTATATATGTATATGTTGGCGCTTGCCGCGGTCTAACTATTCAAAAACATGTGGCTAGCTTCATGATTGCTTTGCTGCTTGCATTTTCTTGCATCTGTACATGTTTAAACTAAGTATCTTCATCAGGTCTTTGGCCTAAGTCTCTTCATCTTGATCCCAAGATGTCACTTATCCTTGGTACTTCTTTGTGTTTTATAAATTGTCTGCCTCTGTGGTCTGGTTATCTTTTATATATTGGTGTCGATTCAACTTTGTATGACGTCACCATTCATCTTTGCCATTTAGTTTCTCTGCTCTTTCAGGAATCTCGTTCAAATGGCCATCATATTGTCTTGTATGTAGGTATGGTTTCCTCAATGGGTACTTTACCTCCCATATGCTCTTAGGCATAGGTATTTTTATGGGTACTGCACAGAGTGCACGATCTTCTCTCTGCTGGTTTAATTGTTCAGTATACGTCACATACTTTGGTTTGTTCTTTTCAGGTAATGTAGGTGGGGCAGTTGGAGTGGGGGTACTTGACTCCTCCTCTACAGTTAGGAGCAGTTTTATTGAAAATATACGATTCACTAGTCGTAAACTCTTCCCACGTGAGAAGAACTACTCTGTGTCGGAATTAGAGGCCCTTGCCATCAAATGGGCAATCGTCCTTCTAAGATAATATCTTCTAGGGAGAAAGTTCACACTGGTCACCGACCACTCACCTTTAGTATGGATAAGTCAATGAAACGACTCTAACCCTCGAGTCATGCAATGGTTCTTAGACCTGCAACCCTACTGTTTCAATGTGGAACACCGAAAAGGTAAAGAACAGGGAAGCGTCAATTTCCTTTCCCAGTTTCTCTGTGAAACAGATGCGGCTATATTGCATAGGGGAAGGGTATGTGAGAAATCAGAGGGTGTCTTACCCACTAGTCCCTTGGGATCTCTCTCTCAGGTGGCCAGGGCACAGTCATCGCCTTTGAATCCAGATCCTGGGTGTCACACATCGGGGTCTGAATGACCCGCGCACCTCCTCATCACGCCAGGTGAAACGGACCACTTTCAAGGTACCTACCAAAGTCGTGACGCTTCGCCACAGTATCCGACGTTTCTCAGCCCCTTACTTCTCTCGGTGGCGGTTACCCTGGAGATTGGGCTCAACAACATCAAAGGTATCGACAACTCAGCCTTTGCCTACAACTCCCAGGAAACCTACCTTTTGCGTGTAGTTCCGACTATTCGGAACGTGTACTCTGACGGGCTTACGACGCTCCGCCTCCTGAGTATATTAGGCACTGCAGCGGGAAGGACGCTGCTTCTGATTAACGTTGCAACCGGCATCCGAAGTTTCGTCTTCTGTGCCTTCCTAATCATTGCCTTCCCGTGTACCAATTCCTGTTTTTCCAATTACGGACTGCCTTGAGACTTCTCAATTCTTCTGCCTACCTGTGTACCGGACCTTTGCCTGTCCTACGGTATGTTTGCTTCCTGATTCTGTACTGTCTTTAGCCCGCCTGTGTACCAGATCTCGCTGCCTGTCCACTGGATTGCCTTCTGCTATTTCTTACCGTACAGAAACTTCTGTTCTGAATTACCTACCACCGCCTTCACCTGGTTTTTGTCATGATGCCTACCTCTAAGGAGCCAGGCCGGGCCCAGCAACCCCAGAGGCAGACATCATTTTCCCCAGGGAAGTCTCAGCGGGCCCAAGTCGGGGCCCTTTGGACTCAGTCCTGGCGCCTTAGGCGCCAGGCTCATAGCGGACCCCAGTCCTGGCGCCTTAGGCGCCAGGCTCATAGAAGAGGATATGTGTTTAAGTGCCTGGGTGCACACTTACCTGATGCAGACCTTGCTGCTTCATCCAGGCCCTCTTGAGGCCTGAATGGGACTACTTTACCTGTAGGACTACTTCACCACCCGGGTGTGGTCGGGGAAGGATACATACCTGATTGGTGGAAGGATACATACCAGGAACTTCTTCCAAGGCTATTTAAACCCCACCCGAACAGCCACACGTGCTTCGCGTTGTTCTGCACCTAGCAGCTGGATGCTCACCGTGTCAGCTCCTGCATCCTGACTTCAGCCACGCCTGCCAGCACCCTGGGACACCTGCAAGGGGAGAAAGGAAGAGAATAGGAGAAGAAAAGTCCTTACCTGCTAAATCTGCATCCCGGAGTCATTTCTCCAACGGCCCTGAAAAGGAAGACATCATTTTAAAGGCATTTCGTTTCGGTGGCTGCAGCGCTGCACTTTACTCACCTTGGCAAGGCGCTTCCATCTTCAGCAGCGATCTTCCGGATTCAGCTACGCCCCGGCGCCTAGAGGAAAAAAGACAAGAACAAAGGTGAGAGGGAGAAAAGGAATAAGGAAAGCTCAGTTTCCTTTTAAGTCTTACCTGTTGGATTATTCCCACTGCATTTCGGGTCCTGCCGCTTCCTGGCATCTCCGGACCCCGGCCCCTATGGGGAAAAAAGACAGACATTGAATGAGCGAATGCAAAGACATTACCTGAGCGCTCATCCAGAACTGTTTCACTTCGGGTCGGCGCCATATCTCCGGCACTCCGAACCCCGGCCCCTAAGGGGAAAAAGACATAAGCATTAGCGCTTGCTGCAATTAGACAACGAACATTATTATTAAGCTTGAACTTTTGAACAGAACTTTTACCTGAACAGTCAAGCTTACCTGAACTCCCATCAATCCTCAATCCAGTGAAGTAACTGGGTTTCAACGCGCCCCTGCATCAGAAGCAGGATGGAGAGCTCATCCTTCCAAACCCTAAGGTGAGGCTTCACGGGGAATCGTGGAGGAGGTATCGTAGAGGGTTGGAAGGGAGTGGGAGGCTTGAGCATTGTTCCACAGTTGGTAATACTCCCTTTTCACGCACAGGAGGGTATCCAACGAGCCAGGGAAGCCAGAATAGAGGGGCCCTTCCTGTCCATCTTCAGAGTTCTGCGCCTTCGACGCCGCGCCTCCGTGGGAACCAGGTGAGCGTTACAGTTTTCCTCACCTTCCCAGCTGACTCCAAGTACTGGGAACTGTTTCCTTCTTCAATTCCAGTGTTCTTTTGTGGATTCCGACTCCATTCCGTTGTTTTGGATTTATTCCCTCAAGTGTACGCAAGGACGCTTTGCTGATTGTACACGAAGACTCATTTCTGAAAGTGCACACAGGGACGCCTTGCTGAGAAGTGCACCTACCTGTATCTAGTGCGCTCCTCGTGCCGCCCGGGTATAGCATCCCTACTAACCTTCCTGTTTGTTTTGTACCTCTGTTGTTTCTAACCTGGATTGATTAGGTTATTTCAATTCCTGTTCTGGTAAGACTTCCTTAACTTCTCTTTATTAATTCCTATCTGAACCATCAAAATAGAAGCTAATATCTTTTCTGTACTTACAGGGGAAATTCCATTTTCTGTTCCTTTTCAATTACAAGGGGAGTGGGTGACCCAGGTACTTTCTGCTTTTGTGAGTCTTTTCTTGTGGTGATCTTTGCTCTCCCCAAGTATTTACCAATTGTCTTTTTCTTTTTAGCTGGGACCGTGGCGGTGTGTTCTCCCTGCTCTTTTGGGTGATCAGTCTCTCAGACTGTGATTTAGTACAGTTGAGTCATATCATCAAAAAAGAGCTTATTTCCCTCAACAGAGAGGAGGCTCATGTGGAGGCTCCATCTCGAGCTCTTCATGCAACATCCAGTACAACCGTCCCGGTCGCTTGCCCAGATTTCTCGCCGGCCGGTGAGTAACACTGGGGGTGGATCAGTGCGGGAGGATCACCTGGTTGAGGGGTCTTTGAGGAGTGTGGGTGAGGCAGCCGATGGTGAGATGTGATATTCCCCCCTTTTGGTTCATCTACCCAATCCAATTTTTTAGGATACACCGAGATCCCAAATCCCCCCGCCCCCACCCTTTTTACACAAACACTAGGCCGAGGAAGAGGGTGACTGAGAGCAACACGACTACCTCTCATATATCGTACTGGACATGTCCCGTTAATCATGTCAGGTGAAGTCAGGCATTTGACTTCAAGTGCATATACCTGATACCAGTTAGCTCTCCTCACACGGATAAAAGGCAACACCTAAAGACACACTCTGAGCAAGGCAGAACACGAGTACGAGCAGAACTTCCGGGGCGAAGGCAAACGTGCTGGAGCAGACCGACAGACCAAGGGATGAGAGCAGCGGGTCGAAAACCCCAAAAGTTCCCTACTGGAGGTTGTTGCCTCCTACCGGCTGCGAAAGACACGTGGAGAAGGCCAGATCCCACAAGTGAAGACTGCATTATCTTTCAAGGACGGCAGCGACCCTTCCAGGTGAACAGCAGAGTTGTGGAGGCGAGGCCAAACCTGTGGGTACTAACCTTGACTCATGAATTGAAAATCGCAAAAGACGCACACAGACAGTGAGTTGGCAAGCGACCTAAGAGACTGGTGTTTGTAAAAGATTGAAGTAACAATATTATATCGCAAGTGAAGGCTGCCCGCGTGTGGATGAGACTCGAGGAAAAGCAGACCTATGAATGAACTTTTGAAGTAAAAACAGCTGTGAAACCAGCAATACTAAGTAAAGGAATGGCCGGGCGAAAGGACATAGCCCACTCTAAAGTCTCTGTGAAAGATAAATTGTTTGAAGTGATAAAGGGAATGAACAGCAACAGTGAAATAAAGAAGATTAAATCCCAGAGAAGGGGAGAGAGAAAGTTAAACACGTGAACTTTTAGTTGAAGTGGTCCTGCGGTGGTGAAAGCCACACACATTCGAAAGTCTTCAACATCCGAAAGTGGTCCGACCCTGATTGAGGGAGACCCGAAGTATAATAAGCTTGGGGAAGGGTGCCCCCTTTGCAAGTTTGTGCTGAACTGTGTTTGTGAAAGATCTTAGCCTGACATAGGTGGACCAGCCTGAAGTCTGAGCCAGACAGAGGGGGACCTACGTGAGCTGTATGGTGAAAGGTCTGAGCCCGACCGAAGGGGACATTTGTGAACTCTTTGGTTTAGTCAGGAAAAGAGACTTTGACGTGGAAGACCAGGTGGGCCTCGATCCACGTTTTGAACTATTTTGTTGTGTTGGAAGCCGAGCTAGAGTGTGTCATACTGCCTACAGGAACCGCCCTACTCTGTGAGATCTAACGTGAGGACGAAAGCTGGTTCAATCACATTTATTCATTTGAACACTGATTTTTCCTTTTGCATACATTTCTCCTTTTTACACTCTTTTTGTACAAGAGATAGGGTAGGCATTAGGTTTTGTTAGCATAGGCCATTTTAATTTGACAGACTCCACTAGGACTGCGTTATTTATGTTTTGATGGTTGAGACTACTCCCATCTTAGTTATAGGGCAATGTAGGAGTTTCTCCAGCCCCAACAATTTCAATAAAGGTTTTTCAAGTTGTTCCCATTGTGTCAGTGTCATACGTGTGATTACCATGCCTTCCCTAAAGCAGTGATTCCAGTTGAGTCAGTAACGTGAACGAGAAGAGCAGATTTGGCTATTTAATGTTGTTGATCACTTTTATTTATTTTTCTTGGATTGAGAACGTTTATTTGTTGCCATCCAGGCCTGGATGTTTCAGAGTCAATTGCCAATATAGTTACTATCTGTATATCTGTATCGTTGTCATGTACTTCAAAGAAAAGTTGTGTGTTGTCTGCATAGAGTTGGAAGCATTGGCGATAGTCCTCTAGCAGGATTGTCAGGTGGTGCATGTATGTATTTAAAAGCCATGGCAAGATTGAGGAGCCTTGGGCTACCTTGAACGTGATTATGTTTACTGATGGGCCAGTTGTTACCCATGTTTACCTGAGTGATGCAGTCTGTTAGGAGCAATTTAATTAATTGGGGTGGGGTGCTATGTATGCCGAAGGTACGGTTCAGTCTTCTAAGGAAGATCTCGTAGTTCACTGTGTCGTATGCCTCTGATAGGTTGAGGAGAATCGGTACCCAGTTTGTATCTAGTATATTAATGGCAGCTTATGTATTGTCCAGTAGGCTGGACTATGTGCTTCTTATCTAGTCTGAAGCCTGATTGCCTTTTGTGAAATAGGTTTCATATTTCACAATAATAATGCAGTTGGGTAGTTGATTGTTTTTTTGAGGATTTTGGCCAGGAAGGGAAGATTGGAAGTATGTTATGAATTGGGTAGGTCTCAGGATCACCATTTGATCTTGCTTCATGAGTGACATTATCATTGATTGTTTAGAGCTTCAATTTCATTTTTAATAATTGAGGCTGGGCATGGTGAACCTAGTTTGTGGGAGGTATTTAGTGTACTGGTTGATGTCTGGTAAATACTACCACAGTTCTCTGTGTGAAGGTCAATAAGGCATGAGAGACTTCGTCATTGAAGCTAGAATAAACACATCTAAATAACTGTTCTTAAAGTGTGAGGGTTAAAAGATAACCAAAAGAAGTTACTGGAATATTGACAGGATCTGAAGCTAGGCTACCAAAAGTCTAAATGTTCTGTTATATCGTAGTTAATGGTCAGGTAGCACTCTTTTAACCAATGTAGGAGTCATTCACAGTTCTGAAGATTGTCGGGGTTTCTGGCATCCCCATGTCCCTAGCTAATGCTGGAGTATGGTGGACCTCCTGGGCAGTGATCGCTGATGAACTTGCAGATAACAGTTTATTTCTTCCCATTCTGTCACGGATTGGATTTTCTGGCCGTCATCATTCTAGTCCTCCAAAAAGGACCATCTAGTGGAATCGTGCACGCCCTACTAATTCAAGTCCCTCTGGAGCTAGGGTATCTTGTGAGCCCCCTAGCTCAGGTTCTCCATGAGTTCACAGGGAGCTTTCCTAGTTCAAATTCTTAGTGAGCAACT
Source organism: Ambystoma mexicanum (assembly GCF_040938575.1). NCBI lineage: Eukaryota > Metazoa > Chordata > Amphibia > Caudata > Ambystomatidae > Ambystoma > Ambystoma mexicanum. The sequence goes on from NC_090930.1 coordinate 656,180,513, forward strand.
ACCATTTCGTTTTATTGGTAGGCTTGCCAGTCCCACTAGAGTATAAAGTATGGCTTCTGGCTAGCCACTTTTGCATTCTCCGGCTCCCTCTCCCTTCCTCTTTTTTCTCTTTTCATTCTTTTCTCTGCCTCCTGCTATCCCGCTCCCTTTCGTGGCGATCTTTAGTCAGCTTTTGACACAACACAATACTAAGCATGTCAACAAGGCTCTCCACATCTTTAGCGCTTATACTTTGGATGCAGCTGAGCTCAGTAAGCACTGGTTTGCACCTGCCTCTCAGCACCAGCTCTAGTCTTTGACCCTCTTAACTTGGACAATCCTTTTCTCCTTTGAACCTCTCTGTCCACTTCCTTCTCCCTGCCTTCAGACTCTTCTGATGCCCTCCTTTTTCTACCACTTTTCCTTCAAACTCCTTCAGTATCGCCTTTCCTTCTCCTTCCTTCACCACTGTCCCCCCTAAAATGCCAAACCCTTCCTGACAAGTCCTTCTTTCTTGCCGATCTTCCTCTCTTTCTCTGTCCTCTCTTGTCCTCCAGCACCATCGTGAACCTTGCAGTCCTTTCTTACTCCTGCAACACGGTCCCTCCTCTTGCCTCCTTCCACCACTCTGCTCCTTGCTCTCTCAGCAGCCCTCCAATGTCTCCTCTCAAATTGCCACACTCTCATGTGGTCCCGGCCCCTTATTACACTCAATTTGTATTTGGGGATTGATTAAATTAGGTCCACAGTGTAGACAACCTGCACGGGATAATTGTCCTCCCATTGGATAGTATTTGTGTCCTAAAACCAGCCTCCAACCCATCTCTGGCTCCCAATTTATGAATCACTGATGGTTAGCCCACTGGTCTGCAGGTCCAGTCTATAAAAATTGGTACTGTAATCTTGGAATCAGGTGGTCCTGTTATTGTGGCCACGTGATTCTGCTGTGGTTCCCTCCAGCAGGCTTCTGTGTCATCAGCCATTTGCTAACTGTTATTTGTGAGGGATTGCAGCTTCTGCTGCCCATCTTGCAATTGAGATTGCCTAGGAATGTCTGTCCAGTCTGTGAGGAATTAAGAGAGCCAGTCTAGTGTGGTTCCTTTGAATCTGATGTCCAATCTTTTTAGCAGAATTCAATGTCTGATGGTATGAATGCCGAACAGATGTCTAGTATGAGTGCATTTGGCAAGTAGTTTTAAACTATATTTGTATAATTTTCAAAGAAATAGTGCAGGTCCGTACACATCTTATGACTTGGTAAATAGCTACAATACAGTGACAAATGATCAATCAAATGTATTACAAAATCAAAGTATAAAAGCATATTGATATCACAAACGAAGAATATGACATTTCACTAACATTCACATTGATTATAGATGCATGTGATGCGCTCCATCATAATATGTAACGCCAACAGAAACATTTCCAACTAGTAGTGTTGCAGATAGCAATCAATATACACAACATCTTGCGACACCTATGAGCCGAAACTATTGCATTAGAGTACACATAGGGAGGAATGGCATTTGAGGAGGGACACACAGCCTGTAGTTGTTTGGTTATTTGTCCACCCATTGACTGCCCATGGACATGCAAATCCCTATAGCCATTCCCACAAAGTCCCTGCCATTCCCTGCTCAAAACACCTCCTCATGGGAACACTTTGAGCTCGCTTTAATCAAGCCTTACCGTCAAAGTTAGCACTCGACCTGCCTGGCAGTGATTTTTTTCAAAACAGTCTTCTGAGAGTTCATGACTTAATTGAAGCTGTAAACCAGCTACTGGTGTAATAAAAATATCTTGACAGGTCTGTCTTCAGCCACTCGATTTGTAAACACTCTGTGTGTCCTTCACGAAAGTCATGCTAAAAACAAGCATTGGCAAAGCCAGTGGTTTTGGCTTGTGAGAAGTATTTGTCATTTGCCAGGCAGTGCTATTGGATGCCCAGAAGAACCTACTAGTCGAATGTACTTGGATTGAATAGGTGAAGGGGTTTATTTGGCAGTTAGGTTCTAGCCTAATTGGAGTTGGTCTGATCATATAGAAAAAGCAAATATGATTCTAGTTAGGCAATTGTCATTCATATCTTATCTAACTTTGCAAGATCACATGTGTCATATGAAATGAAGGCAAAACAAGCTTATGGTGCAGGGCTATGGGGATTTAGGCTCTGCGCGCCACTCCATAAAACAGAAAACTGTTTCCTGAAAAAAATATTTTCTCTCTTCCTAAGAATATGCCTACCCTGCCGCTGCATCTTGAGACCAACCTTGAATATATATTGATTGTGATATCGCATCGAGACCAGGTTTGTTCTGGCTCTGGTTATGGATGACTCACTCCCTGTGTAATACAGAGATGCTATGCAAGACCTCCTGGGACAAGGTAGAGTTACCTCACAACATCACAACACTGGCATCCCGTAATGGTCATTGTGAAGCATGGTCTGATCCACATTCTCTAACATTGGCATCTAAGGCACTGGTGAAATCGACAAATGTAGCTAGAGAAGAAGAAATCAGATATCTTTCCAACTGCAACAAAATGTGGTAAGTGTGAAGCAGTAACAAAGGTAAGTACTCTGTTGCTTTTCTCCAACTGTTTGCTATTAAATAGGTTCTCACAAATGCCCTCTCCACTGCTAGTCTGGAACTGCGAGAGCTTCACTGAGGAACAACATATGTACACATATTACATTCTATTACATCATAATGTACCTGCCTGAGCAGGAGCTGTGAACTGAATGTAAATGAACAACATTGAATGATACCTGCAAACCCTAAAAACTAGAACAGCATGGCAGTGTATTCAAGTAACCACAAACTGTTGATATGCCCAGGCATATGCCCTGGCCACCTGAGAGAGAGATCCCTGGTGACTAGCTGGTGAGACGCCCCCTGGTTTCTCACAGTATCAAGAGATGATACAGGTTGATCTTTTAGCACCTACATTAAGAGAGGCAGTTATTCAATCTTACTAAAAACAGGGCTAGACCCTCAAATCTGTTCATCATAATGTCCGCTCTCCTTATTAAATCTAGATCTGAAAATGTTTTTCAACGCCCTAGTGATGTCTAGTCAGTGTCATCTCCCAAAGCTGGTGAAGCTAGAACAGGTGGGGTTTCTACCAACTGTACCACTGCGAATAACCAAAGGTGAGTAGTGCATGGTGGACATGTTCTCTACTCTCTTAATGTAGGTGCTAAAGATAAAGTTAGATGAAAGAGGATCCATACTAAACGCTGAAAAAGTCTTTGATTCTATTAGCTGGTGCTTTGTGTTCCGCACCTTAGAGAGAATAAACTTTGGCCCCATGTTTTCTAACAATGTTAGATTTCTATACACAAGGCCCACAGCTAGGATTAAAACATGGTGCAGAAAGAAATGGCTACATAAGCATCTCGCTTCCTGCTCCAGCATTGAAATGGAAGCGCCATCACCGCTATAACTGGGATGGTTCATGATAGCCCCTAGGCTGATTCGGTAGGGCCGCGGCCAGGCACATAGGATTCGCGGTAAAATCAGAGGGCATTCCAGAGGATCTAGATCCTACCGGGCTCTTCCCTTGCGTCCCACTGATTGCGCCCTCCGACCTGCGACACAGAGAGGCCCTGGTGAGAAGCCGCCGGCAGCGGAAAGTGCTGAAAGCCCTCCTCTCTTCACCCACGGTGGAGGACAGGAGCCTGCAGCAGAGAGGGACATGACGAGCACCAGAGCTTGGACAGCACTGTCGGAGGCTGGGGTCCTCGCTGGAGTGGGCCTCAGATTAATGTTGCAGCCCCTGAGGAGCAGAAGATCTTCCTCTCCCTCTGTGAAGGAATTGCGGGTGGACTCCAGCCTGGGGAGCCTCGGGTACAGAAAGTTGTAGCAAGCGGCTGTGCCCCTAGGCACATGGAGGGTGGTGGCCGAGCCATGGACCGGAACCCACGGGCGAACACGACCCTGAGGCAGCCTACTCCAAGAAGCCAGGTGACATCTTACAGGTGGGCATGCAGCCCCAATCAACTGCGGGACAGCTAGGGCCCTGCATCTAGATATGCCCAGGCAGTGTATTAAGAAACATATGAATGTATTTTGTCTATATTTGCAGATTTGTTTATGTATGTTTACTTACTTGTGTAAATATTTCTCATTTATGAAGCCAATAAGCGGCTATATTCATGTTTTCTCCTCTAAATAAAAGAAAAATATATTTTTTTCTACATATTTTCTGAATTTTGTATTATATGTGCTACCAACAATAGGCACAACTGAGGTTTATATGACTGGTGATATAAGTATATATGTCAAACTGAATGATTTGTTTTAGTTTTAGCTATCAGTTGAATATGCACTGACAGCTCCCTAAATCACTTTATAACTTAAGCCATACGGGAACATCTTTTGTTATATCCTACCTACAAAGACAGCCTTACTCTTTGAGGTTTAACGTGTGGAGGAGAGCTGGTTCAACTACCTTGATTCTTTTGAACACTGATTTTTCCTTTACATACATTTCTATTGATTTTTATACTTTTTTGTACAAGAGATAGGACAGGCATTAGGTTTTGTTAGCATAGGCCATTTTGATTTGACTGACTACACTAGGACTGTTTTGTTTATCGTTTGATGGGCGAGACTACTCCCATCTTAGATATAGGGGAAAATAGGAGTTTCTCCAACCCCAACATTTTCAATAAAGGTTTTACAAATTGTATCCATTGTGTCAGTGTCATAATTGTGATACCATGTCTTCCCTACAATACACTGATACTAGTTTTGGAGTAAATAATTTTATATAATTTTATAACACGTGGCAGGTAGCCCATCATAACAGATATCTTTTCCCTGGTTCATAGATGGTACTGCCATTTTTAATTCTTAATCAGTGATGGGAAATTCTAAAACATTCATCTCATCTGTTAGTTTCACCAACCCTTAAAAATCAATAGACATGTCCATCTGTTCCGGCTCCACGTCTGGTGAATTAAATGACTTGTAATGCGTGCAAAACAATTTATTTGCATGTGGCTAAAGACTTTTGTCTCTGATAGATGTTATAATATGGCTACTATCCGGTCTCTTAACTAACCAAGCTAGTAAGCATCCCAACAAATCTCCATTTCCGTCCATTGCATATTGCCAGCTTCAATATTCTAGTTTCTGCAATGTTGCCATCGCCCTAACATGCTTCAATAACTTCTCTGACAGCCTTGTTTGCTGCTCTTCTGGTGAATTACTTAACCTGTCTAGTTCCCCAATATCCCCTTCTAGGTATGACTGTAACAACTGCCTCATCCCGGACCAGGTCGATATGTAGGCAAACTACCAGCTTAACAGCTTCCAATTACAACGTGTGGTGTCATTTCCTTTCCCATCTTCTCATTACAAGCCAGATATTTTAATGCTTCTACTCCAAACATCCACTGAAGAATTGCAAGGCTTCAACCCTCGTCCCTTGAGTGCAGGCAATGGACTGAACTAACCCCTGCTAGATACCTCTATTCACCAAATCTGCGAGACTTAGACCGATTAACAAATATGGCATACATTACTCTCTGTAATCGTATTTCTGATGATTGTATCTGCTTGTGTTCACATGCTGTGCATATAGTCTGACATCTAGTGGTAATCATGGAGTACTGTATCTTTCTTTTGAAGACCGAAACGGGACTTTGACATGGGTGTGACTGTAACACTTTCCCTAACGTGATGTGTCGTGTACTCAAAATCCTTTGCGTGTTGACATCCTACCAGTGTTTTTTGTTCTGCAGTGAGGGAGCCTTACAGAATGTGTGAGTACAGAAGAAAAGAAGGTGTAAGATGTTTATGTTTCTTCTACTCCAAGACGGGAGGAAAGGTGGACACATGTGAATCTAAGCAGATACAATCATCAGAAATACGATTACGGTGAGTAATGTATGTCGTCTGATCCTTGTGAATCTGCTTAGAATCACATGCTGTGCATAGACTAGCGAACAGTACCAGGAGATGGCAGTAGGATGTGTAAAGGAACAGTAGCAAAGAGATGTTTTAGCACCGCCTGTCCCACCTGAGAATCAGAATTGGAGTGTCTGTCCAAGCAGTAATGTTCAGTGAAAGTGTGAACAGACTCCACGTTGCTGCTTTGCAAATTGAATCAAGAGGAACATCTGCAATAAAGACTATTATAGCTCCTGTGCCTCGAGTAGAGTGAGCTGTAAGCATAAAGGGTAAATCTCTCTTGACAAGAGAGTAACAGTGTGATGCATTTAACACTCCATTTAGAAATCGCTGATTTATAGTCAGGGTCCCCTTCTCTACCAGCGACAACAGAGAGAAAGAATTGGCTTGTCTTAGTGGTTTCGTTTTCAAGGTAATATACCACTGATCTCCTAACATCTAGTGTATGGAGGCTTCTTTCAGCTGAATTGGTGGTATTCTGAAAGAAAGTTGGAAGTTTGAAGAACTGATTCACATGGAACTTGGAAATTGTTACGCTCACCTGGTCTCTGCGGAGGCGTTGGGGCATGGTTGCAGCCCTTCCTGAACTTGAATCACCCCCTTCAGGCCCACCCCCTTCAGGCCTCTCCCTCAGTAGAAAAGCTGTGAGCGGTGGTACGTGGTGATACTGCCCCTGCGTGGAGATAAGTGTGTGAGTGCACCAATCTGTGATTGTTTTACCTCTCGAACCCTTCACCCCAAAGTACGGTTTCTGTGAGCATCTACCGGCCCATAAAGCTCACCTGTGAATTATGGAAGATGAGCGCTCCGTCCTGCTATTTCTGGCAGGGGCGCGTCGAATGGGATCTAGTTCCTTCACTGATCCCTGATAAGGATTAGTCCAGTCCAGCTGCGACTATGCTTCTCCTTATGATTGGTAAGTCTTTCTTGAGCTCTTGTGATGCTGTTCGTTCTGTTCAATGTCTTTATATGTTGCTCCTATTTATGCCAGCAATAATGTCTCTCTTCTCTTTTCTTCCCTTAGATGGAAATGCGGCCTCAATGCAGCTGTGAGATGCGAGACGCGGCCGGATGGAAGATGGATGCTACCGCCAGCAGGTAAATGATGGTTTAAGGAAAAGCACGAAGTATGGCGAAGCGCAACCTTAAACTGAATGTTTTTTCGATGTCTAACCTTGTCTTTTGTTTTTCCTTGCAGGCGCTGCTGTCGATAATGGAGCGTGTCGTGCTGCGGTGCCAAGATGAAGATTTCGGCGTTCCGAAAAGTGTTAAGATGAATACCTGGTTCGCCAAAGAGATGTACAGGTAAGAACAGCTTCCCCCAGTTGGTAAGTATGCTGGCAGGAAGCAGGATGTCCAGGAAGCAGGAACTTCAAAGGTAAGTCTGACCTCAGGCGACGGTGAGAGTTACGCTGCTTGCAAGTCTTGAGGATCGGGGCAGCTTATATAGCCGAGATCGTGGACACTTCCATAAGGGCCGGCTTACCAGCCACACCCTGAGAGTGAGCACGTGCGAATGCAATCCTTTAGCAACCACACCCAAGAATACACTTGAGGCTGCTTAATGGATGGAATGTTCAAGGTTAATGCATTCTGCTTAATGGATAGAATGTTCAAGGTTAATGCGCCTGAAGTGCTATGTCCATAATAAAAGCTTTTTGGTGTTAAATCAATGTTCTTGTTTACTTTTGTTCATGAGCCTGGTGCCAAAGGCGCCAGGACAGTGTCCACCCAGGTCTCCTGGGCATGCGACCCCTGCATGCCTGTGCCCCTGACTTCATGACCACGACAGAAATTAATTTAGGCACAAAGCGTGGGTGCCCACTTCCAAATGTTATGTGAAAGTTTGGATAGCCCTGGAGAGTGAGTGCCCTCTTGTTTGTTCAGATAGAACATGGTCATGGTGCTGTCTGTGAGGACAAAATCTGTCTTCGCCTGTAGGCGTGTTCAGAAGGCTTTCAGTGCTTTGAACACCGTCAGTAGTTCCAACAGATTGATATGTTTGGATGCTACTGACGGAGACCACATTCTGTGGGTTGTCTGTTGTAGGAGGTGTGCTCCCCGCCCTGACAGAGATGTGTCCGTGGTGAGAGTGGCTTCTTCTGTGGTGGTGGTGAAGGATTTCCTCTTTAGAAGGTTTTCCTTTGACCACCACTGCAAAGAATGAACAAGTGCTTTCAACCACTAGATCATCCCACTGACCGCTTACCTGACACCATTGGCTCGAGAGCCACTCATGCCTGGGGCGCATGCTCAGATGGGCGTGTGGAACCAGGGAGATGTAGCATGCCATCATCCCCAGTAGCTGCATGGCTTTCCGCATGGTTATCCAGCCACTGGCTAAATAATGAGGGATCTGGAACAACATGTTTTGAACCCTCTCATAGGAGGGCAATACAAGGCCGTCCTCTGTCTGAATTAGTGCCCTTAGAAACTGCTTGACTTGGGACCAGACTTGACTTTTTCTCATCGATTGAGAATCCCAGATTGAAAAGGAGATCCACTGTCTTTTGATTGTTCTCCAGAAACGTTCCATACAAGTCTCCAGTTATGAGCCAGTCGTTGAGACAAGGATATACTGGAATGGACTGCATTTGCAGGTGAGCTGCCACTACTGCTAGTACCTTTGCAAATACCCTTGGGGCTGAGGCAATGCAGAAGGGGAGTACCTTGAACTGATAGTGAGTGTTCTCTATCTTGAACCTGAGGTACTTTCTGTGCACTGGCAACATTGAAATATGAAAGTATGCATCTTTCATATCCAATGTGGCCATGTAATCCCCCTGTTGCAGCAGTGGGATTACTTACTGAAGAGTTGTCATCCTGAATTTATGAGGTCTGACATACTTGTTTGCAGGACGTAAATTTAAAACAGGGCGCATGGTTAGATCCTTTTTGGGTACAAGGAAGTATATTGAATAAATACCCTTGTTTACCTGAAGATGAGGGACAACCTCGATGGCTCTCTTTTCTAGAAGAATCTCAACTTCTTCTAGCAGGATCTGCAGTTGTCCTGTAGACAGCCTTCTCTTGAGTGGATGGTAGTGAGGTGGTTGCAAGAATTCTATGCAGTAACCGTGGGCGATGGTTTTGAGTACCCACTAATCAGAAGTGATGCTCTCCCATGTGGTGGGTAAAAGATGTTAATCGCTCCCGACCGGGAAGACATGGGAGGCGATCTGTACTGTTGAGTCATTTGTTGGCTGGGGCTTGGGAGCCTCTGGCTGCAGAGTTTCTCCCTCTACCCTTTCCTTGTCAAAATCCCCACTGTTGGGGGGACTGAAAGCCGCTCGAAGTACCTTGTCCGGAAAACCAGAGAGCCCCTCCTGTTCCATAATGCCCTTGGAAGGAGCAGGAAAAATATTGCCTGTGAAAGGACCGGCGGGTGTTAAAGGCACCTCTTTAAACAAAGGGCTTGGCAGAGATCCATGATTTTAGTGTCTTGTGCTCTTTTTTTGCGGTTTCCAGTGCCTCATCGACCGCCTTACCAAAGAGAGCGGAGCCTTCCACAGGCTTGTTTATGAGAGAAGCCTGAGTCTTTGCCTTAAATCCTGAGTTTTTGAGCCATGCATGGCGCTTTAACAGAGTTCCTTATGCAACATATCCTGCCATCTCAGCCAAATCCAGAGTGTTCTTGAGGATGTTCTGCATCACCTGATGCCCTTCAGCCACCACTGTTAAGAGTTGTGTGCAAGTAGGTTCTGGGACACTCTGCAGGCCTTCCTCCACAAGACCCCATTGGGCATTGCGATAGCTCACAAGGAGCGTGGTATTATTGGTGATGTGGTGATCTGTTTGCCTAGAGCATACAGATTTTTACAATCCTTGTCGGGAGGAATCTCTGACGAGGATAGTGGCACCCTGCCTGTTTCCTGGTGGTTGTTACAACCAGGGAGTCCGGAACAGCAAGGCCTCTGACATACCTAGGATCTGAGGGCGCTGGGAGGAAAATCCTTTCCACGAGAGGGTTGAAAGCCTGAGTGGGCGAGGGTGTAAGCAAGGAGGGAGCCAGGCGTTTCTTCACTGAGTTCAGGAGGGGAATTGCCTGACTGACTCTGACCTTTTCCTTAAGGATATCCTCCATGAAATCTGTACCAGGTACAGCCTCCTGGTTCATGATCTTGAAGTGGTAAGCAGCCTTCTTAAGGAAGTTGTTCAGTAACATCTTTTCGTCGATGGACGACGAGTCCCGGGGTTGAACTATAGGAGGAGTGTCCAAGAGAATGTTGTCAGGGTCATGGGCCGGGGTAGTGTGCCAAGTGCCCTGATCATCAGCGGGCACCCAGTCTGGGTCCTCGCAGACTGGGTACTGTGAGGCCTGATCCAGATCAGGGACATAGTAAAGGTCATCATCAGTGTCATCCTGGTCATCATGGAACACATCCACAGGAGGTTCGAGTGGACATTGTTCAGAGGGGGATGTAAACTGCACCTGGTGAAATGAGGACTTTAGAGGTGTAGGACATGTATCTATAGGCCTATGCTTCTTAAGAATTTCATCAAACTGGTTTGAAAAGTTGATAAACTAAGACATCTTCTTCATACAGGCATCACATTTCTCCCTAGTCCATCCAGAGGAAGAGGACTCATCAGGAGGGGGGGAGTGGAGCACCTGAACAGGATCCTGCTGCAAGGCCTGAGTCAGGGGGTGAGAGAGGCTGCGGAATACCCCTCGGGTAAAGGGTAGCCTTTTTAGGGTCCAAGTCAGGAGAATTGACCTTAGAAAGCTTCTCCTGGAGCTTTCGAAGCGTTTTGGATTGGTGGGCCCGTTTCGGTGCATTGTTCAATGCTACCACACCGAGGGCCGAAGATTTATGGGAGTCGCCCATTAATGACGAAGTCTTGATGCCTTACGCAGGCCACGATGGCGGGGACGCAGCAGACCTTCAACCGCAAATGTCAGTAGGCCCATCTAATATTTTGATGGGCCTGCGGACGGCAATGACTTCTTTGACGAATCCGTCGAGTGAAGCTTAGGGGTTGGGTGTGTCCTTGTCGCCGGGGTGTTTACTCCTCATCGCACTGCTGGTGGCATGCTTATCTAGGCTGGGGACGGACACATGGGAATCTGTAGACTCCACTGTTAAGTCTACGGCTTCCGAAACGGAGCCATGGCTGCCGATAGACTCTTCGTCAGAGGCGAAGGCACCAGTGGGGGAGTAACTCTCAGTCTGCATGGCATAGGCCGCCCACCACTTAGTGCGTCTGTCTTTTAGGGATTTGGCCTGAAAAAGTTTACAGACCTTGCAGCGCTGCTCATCGTGGTCAAGAGAGAGGCACTGATTGCACTCCTTATGTGTATCCTTACAGGGAAATTTGACATTGCAAGACGGGCAAAATTTAAAGGGTGTTCGCTCCATAACAGAGAGAAAAGGCAGCCAGATCAAAGGAACTGGAAGAGGAGGGGCAAAGAAGAGGCATTCTCAAGAGAAAGTCAGTAAAATAGACCCCACTCTCCTTACTGCGAGGCTGGGCCAGGGGGGCCAAGGCCGAGAAGAGCACAGTCACTGAGTCACCAGAGATGTAGTGTCGGCGAGGCAGGATCAGTCAATGAGAGGATGCTGAGTAATCGTCGAGGCAGCCGTCAAGGAAACTTAGCAAGTACCGCTAAGCAAAGATAAAGCAATATAAACTCTATAACGAGTTCTGCATTGAGGGACCGGCTAGATAGGCGGAAAAAAACAATCTGTGGGACCTATACCTCAAATTAGGGATAGTGTTACAGTCACGCCCATGTCAACGTCCGTTTTGATCTTCGAAAGAAAGATGCAATACAGTGTGATCACCACTAGATGTTGGACTATATGCACAGCATGTGATTCTAAGCAGATTCACAAGCATAAGAAATAATAATAATCATTATTATGTTATTTATTGAGTGCAGACCTATCTTCGAGAAGCAACGGTGCGCTTCACACAGGTATACAACAATACTGATACATAAGGGAGTGCTTTACTGAGGTATACAACACTACAGATACATAACAGAGTGCTTTTCAGAGGTAACAACAGAACAGATATACAGGGGCTGCTGGGATACAGAGGGGCACAGTCGAGGGGTACAGCTGTACCAGGTGGTGGGGAGGAGAGGGGCAGGCGGCGTCTAGCCAGTCAGGTGCGTGAGCAGCGATGTTATGGCCTAGGTGTTGAGGTGGAAAGATTCCTTGAAGAGATGGGTCTTGAGTTATTTTCTGGATTGTAGGAGCGTGAGGGCGGGCGAGTCTAATGCTGACGGGGAGGAGGTTCTATAGTCTTGGGCTGTAGGCACAGAAGGCTTTTTTTCTGGTCCTTTCCTTTTTGCAGCAGCAGATTTCAAGTCTCTATATGTCCTGGCTTCTGATGATGTGCTGTCCACGGAAGATATTGTGTTTCTCTGCAAGGTAGCTTGGTGAATTGAGGGAGACTGCCTTATAGATGATGCAGCAAGACCTGAAGGTGATTTGTGTGTGCAGTGGGAGCCAGTGAAGGTCGATGAGGGCCAGGGTGATGTGGTTGTATCTGCACAGATCCTTGGTGAGGCGTGTGGCTCCATGTAGGACACTTCTCAGGGGCACAAGGGAGTATGGGAGGCCTCCGAGTAGTGCCTTGCCCCCATCCAGGTGGGATACGACCAGTGCTTGAACATTGGATCTGAAGCTGTCCGTCGGGCGGAAAGGCTTGACTTCCCACTGGAGGGTGAACCGATATGAGCAGAGTTTTCTTAGCTATTTGTGTCTTGAAGGAGAACTGTTTGTCGATGTGGAACCCAAGGGACTTGGTGCAGAAGGTGAGATCAAGTGTGAAACCCTCAGATTTCATGGTTGATAGCCAGGTCTGTATGCCTGGGTGTTCGGTGTTGCTGGTGAGGAGTAGGAATTTGGTCTTGGAGGGGTTGAGCTTCACGTATGCACTGGACAGCCAAGACTGGATCAGCGAGAGGCAGGTTTTGAGCCTTAAGGATGTCCTTGATGGAGTTGATCTTGAGCTATAGCTGTGTGTCATCAGCGTATTGGTGGATGTTGTATGTGGCTAGGAGGGCTCCCAGTGGTTCCATTTACAGATTGAAGATCACTGGGGAGAGGATGGAACCCTGCAGGGGTACCGCAGCATTGGCGATCTAGAGGAGTCCATCTGAAGAAACTGCTGGTGGTTGGCGAGGTAGGGCTTGAGCCCGCATGGGACAAGGTTGCTGATCCCCATGCGCCGATGTAGGGTGTCTGTATGCGCCTGGTGGTCTACTCTGTCGAAAGTGGCTGAGAGCTCGAGTAGAACCAGGAAGCAGGGGTGGCCATCATCGAGGATGTTGAGGGCGTCGTCGACCACCTGTATGGTTGCTGTCTTTGTGCTGCATCTGGGTCTGAACCCGGATTGGTATGTTTGGAGGAGATTGTTGGTGTCGTTGTGCTGCTGCAGTTGTGTAGCTACTGCTTTCTCAATGATCTTACCTAGGAAGGGAAGATGGGTGATGGGGCGATAATTACATAGGTTGTCGGGATCCAGAGTGGGTTTCTTTAGTAGAGGGAGGATTTGTCCTGATTTTAGGTTCGATGGGAAGGGGCCTTGAGTTAGGAAGCTGTTGATGATCTCCAGGTAGGGAAGGAGAGCTTCTGCGGGGAGGGGCTTGAGAATGGCTTTGAGGGCAGCCATGATTTCTACCAGGTCCTCTGTCAAGAGTATCTTGAATGTTGGCCAGGATGTGGAGATTTCGCAATGAGGGGAGTGAGGTGGATCTGTGGATGCAGACCTAGTGTCTATGTGCTAGCGAATCTTACCGATTTTGTCAATGAAGAAGGTGTTGATGGTGGTGCATTTTTCGATGAAGTGTGCTATGGCAGGGGCAGATAACAGGTTGACGTAGTTCTTGACCGCTTTGAAGAGGGTTCTGCTTTTGTTGTCGGCTTCTGCTATGATGTTCTGAAAGTAGGAGGCCCTGGCTGTGTTGATGAGTTATCGGTAGGTTGCTCAGAGTTCCTTGAGGAACGCCAGGTCGGATGCGGTCCAGAAGCAGTGCCAGGTTTTCTCTCGTTTCCTGATGACTCTTTTGTGAGGTTGAGTTCTTGGGTGTACCAGGGTGCTGATGGTTTTGGTTTGCAGGTGCATTGTTTCAGAGGTGTGTGTCGGTCAATGGAGGCTGAAAGGGTGATGTTGATGTTGAGTGCTTCCAGTAGAGAGTCTCAGAATGGTTGGGGGTGTTCGGTCCATGGAAGTTCTTGAAGGACCTGAAAGTTTGTCTGATGGGTTTCAGCTGGGAGTCCTTGACTGGGGTGGTGTGCAGGATGTTGGAAGGCATGGCTAGGTGGTGAGACGAGTCAAGCGGGATAGGATGGAAGTGGAGTGATGATTAGGTTGAGGATGTGACCTTTCTCATGTGTTGGGTCTTTTGTGTGCTGTGTGAGACTGAGGGTGTCGAGAAGACAGAGGAGAGCTTCCTACATGAGTTTGGTGGCCTTGTTGCTTGGGAGGTTGAAGTCACCTAGGAAGATGTTGTTGGTGTGCGTGAGGGACATGGTGGTGACCAGGTCGGTGAAGTCTCTGATGAAGGCGGTGTTGGGTTTTGGTGGTCTGTAGATGAGATGGAAGGTGGCTGTATCTGTTGGGGAGAGTGGGAAGTGGCAGGAGAGGACTTCAAAGGAGCCAATGTTGTTGACGTGAAGTCTGGTGCAGGGCAACAAGGTCGTGTGGATGACTGCGACCTCCACCTGTCTTGTTTGGTCTGTTTCTGTGTTGGATGCTGTAGCCATTGGGGACAAGGACGTCTCTGATGAGGGTGGAGGTGAGTGCCAGCCAGGTCTCAGTGCTGAAGATGGCATCAAGGTCATGTGTGGTGATGAGGTCGGTGATGTCTGTTGCAAGGGTGATAGCTGAGCGGATGTTGGCGAGCATCAATGGACAGTGAGAGGGTACTGATGGACTTGGGGCAGGTGTGGGTGAGGTTGCTGCATTGCGGAGTCCATGCCTTAGAGGAGGGAAGATGTTGTTGACACTGACGTTGCCTGATGATGGTGGGGATGGCCTGTGGGAACAGAGACGAGAGGCGCCCTCGATCTAAAAGTTAAGAGCAGAAAGGAAGTGGCAGGACTAAGAAGGTGGGCGGGGCTTAGGCCAGGTGACCTAGATCCACTTGTACCTGCTCACCAACTGCAATAGAAAAGAGGCTGGAGGGCTGCTTAAGTAGGGAAAAAGCGCATCAAGCTAGGAAGGCACCAACAGTTTAAAGTAATTGACAGGTGGGCGAGGCTTAGGCCAGGTGACCTAGATCCCCTTGCACCTGCTCACCAACTGCCTTGAGTGTAAGAGATGGAGAAATTAATAAAAGGAATATTTTTGCTTGGCTGGATGTTGCAGCCACCACACATCCAACAGCCTAATTTGTCTAACGCTCTCTATAATGCCTTTCTTCATTTATTATGATTACCATCAACAGGGTTTGATCTAGCCAGGGATCCATCTACTGGACAATTAAAATCCCCAGTCCACAATCATAAGCACGCCAGGTGTCCCAAACCTTTGGCAGCAATTGCCTGAAAAATGAACTCTGAGACCACCACTGCCATCTTTAAACGGTCTTTCCATTCTCCGAAGAGGCTTCAACTTGCTTGAGTTCACCATCAAGCTCAACCCTGCACCCGATCTTATGTCTGTTGATCTCACCTCTCTCCTACCACCATTGGATGCTCCTTGCCACCCTTGCTACTTTACTCTTCGTTACTGGGGTGACTTAGCCACAAGTGACCCAACCAAAGGGCGATCAGCTAAAAGACAATCTCCCAGCCTTTACTCCCAGCCTCTTTGCCTCTTTGGCTGTGAGCCTTTATACCAGCTCTCTCCTGTTCCACCTGGCAATTACTAAAATCCACCTAGTATATTGTGCGCTACCCCCTACTACTACTGACATAAAATGCATTCTCTTATCATCCTCCTCATTCTCATCCTGCTATTCTCTCCTTATGCTCTCTCCAATCACGCTACAACCCCCACCTTTCCTAACCCTGTCATAAACCTCACAACTCGTCACTCTCAAATCCTCCCAATACCACCCCTTCTAACAAATACCAGCCAACAGACCACTAAGCTCCCATCACCTGTCCACCCCACCTCTCCTACTCTGAAACTAAACACCCCTACTCCTCCCTGCCACATCAACTGAACATTGCACTGTGGAAGGCTCAGTCTGTTTGCAAAAAGACTTCTTTCACCGCAGACTAGTTTCATTTTAGGTATCCACCCCTTGATGTCATTGCTATCACTGAAACCTGGATCTCTCCCTCTGACACTGCTAACCTTGCAGCACTTCATGACTCCAAACCTTCCTTCTCTCACTCTCCTCCTCTGACAGGCAGTGGACTTGAGCACCTATTTTCTTCCTACCTTAGCATCTCGCCCCCCCTCCTCAATGCCACATCCCCTACCACCTTTGAATTTACACTCTCAACTATTTCTCTTCCTCGCTCTACTCACTTTATTTCTATCGCTCTCCTTGCCCCTCTGGACCATTCTTTGATGAACTCGGGCATTGCCTTAATTCTCTCACCCCGGCACATCACCTCATCCTCTTGGGTGACTTTAACCTTCCTTCTCCTGACATCTGCAACAATCCGACCTTCAATCTTTTCTTAATAAACATGCTATACTTTCTATCATAACCTACCCACTCACTTTGCAGACAATCATCTTGACCTACTGTTCATCTCCAACTCTCTCTCAGCAACTAACGCTACTGTCACGCCATCTCTTTTGGACCACTCCATTGTATGCACCACAAGTTTTCTTTCCTCCCTCTAACCTTTCTTCCCCACCTACCACTCCCACTTCCAAGAGAAAATGGAAACTCTCTGCTATCCCTCCCTTTATCTATGACCTTCAACTCCTCCTCCTCTCCAGATCCTTCCTCCACTGACCCTGCTTTCTCCACCTTCCACTCCCTACTTCATGACTCCTTCTCTTCTCACTTCCCACTGCTAACTTTCACCCCTAAATCCCAGCGTCCCCAACCTTGGGTTTCCCCATTCATATGCGGTCTCTGCACTGACATGTGATAACTCCTGCGCAGATGGAGGTGCTCCCACTCTCATGAGGACCTGCAACGGTATCTCTCTGCCCTTGACTCTCAAGTTTTCTCTTGATAGTGCTAAAAGGGATTTTTACATTTCTCTCCTTGACACACACTCCAACCATCTTCGCTGACATCAAAGCGCCCTAAACTCAATCCTTAGTTCTCCTAAACTGTTAGGCTCAGCTGGTATCCACAGGGATGCCACCCAGCCGGGTTGCTCGCTGGTATGCTTCTCAGCTTTGCCCTGATGTGGTCTGCGGGGAAGGTTCTGCCTGAAAATACAGGAGGACTGTGTTCAAGACTAACCGACTGGGGTAAGTATCCTCCCTCTACCCCCGTATGCTTTCAGTCCCTCTGGCGCCCTCTCCTCACCTTGTGGTAGAATTAGGCATGCTCTCTGTCCTGCCTTCTTTGCAGGGGCGCGTTGTCTTTCATGGGCGAGTGCGGTCCAGTTACTTCACTGACGCCGGCCCGTTTGATATTGTTCAGGTAGGTCTTATTGCTGTTCTTTAGTTTTGTTGCTATCCTGCATGCCTTTCTTTTTTAAAATGTCTCTTTTTTCTCCCTTAGGTATGCAGAGCTTCAGCGCGGTGAACTAGCTTGGTTGAGCCCCGCTGGTAAATGATGGTGCATTAAGAGCGCTATGATGCGGTAAGTAAGCGCTATGCGCAGCGCTGCGAAATCTTGCCTTTGCTAACCTGTGTTTTCCTTCCTTGTAGGTCACAGTGTTCTTCAGCGCGAGTGGAATGTCCGGAGTGGTGCCAGCCGAGTCGACCAGCCAGGTAAGACTTTTGAGCAGTTCGTAATTTGTAAATGGCTCTACAGCTTTCTTTAATGTTGCCTCTATCTTCCTCTTTCAGGTCGTTCTGTCCGCGAGGCGTGCAGATTCGAAGAAGCTGTTCTCAGTAGCTGTGAGTGTTTAAAGATGAAGACTGCAGGTAAGATGCTGCTGCTAATGATGTTCCTTTTGTCTCCTTGCAGGTTCTGCATCTCCGAGGTTCGAGGGAATAGCTGGACACGGTGAGCGTCACGTTGCAAGCTGCAAAGTAACACAAAACATGTTCTGCAGTCAGGGTGTGGTTTATATAGCCCAGGTAAAGTAGTCCCAGGGAAAGTAGTTCCAGGCCTGCCACACCCAAAACACTAGACCGCATAGCTTGGTTCTTAGGGCACCAGGCTATGTGGATGCCTCTATGTTGGCTGACAATACAATAAAGTAGTTCCCAAGCACATTGTTGTTCATGGTGTATGAGCCTGGTGCCACAGGCGCCAGGACTGGCCCCATGAGGGCTTTTGAAGAGGATGCCAGGCTTTAGAGGCCTGAGTCCTGACTCCACCTGGCCAATGTGTTTGCCAGGGGGGGTGTTGGGCGAGGGTCGTGACATAAGCCCACAACTTTGGCCTGTACTTTTTCAGCTAGTGACCTTGTTGCATGCTTTGCTTCAAAAATTTCCAAAATCAGGGAATCTCTCCTCACCCTCCTCTTACGCTCTCCTACTTTCCTCACTCTACCTACTCTACAATTTTTCACTGCCTCTATTTCCATATCAACTCATTCTTTAAACTGTTGGTGTTCCACAAGGCTCTTTCTTGGGTCCCTTGCTCTAAACACTCTAGAACCTCTGCTCTTGGGACACTAATCTCCTCCTCTGCGTTCTCATACCAACTCTTCAAGGATGATACACAAATCTTCTCTTTTGCTCAACTCACCTCTGGTGCCTCTATAAAAATGTCTAACTCTTTCTCTGCCATTAAATTTTGATTGGCTTTGCACTATTTGATGTTAAACTCTACCAAAACAAAAGCGTTGTATTTCCTGCCAAAGACCCTTCTCACACCTCCTCTACTTTCATCTCCAAAACTGCAATGGTGGCTCGCCTCAATCGCCTTAATATTTTTTAAAAAAATAAGGCACCTCCTTCCTTTTAACACAGCCAAGTAACTCTTAACCACTCTTGTCTTCTCTCAACTGGACTTCTGGGCCAGCATCCACTTTGGTCTCCTCAACTACGCCTTCTGTCTGTCCTCTCGACAAGATCATTAACTTTGCTACTAGGATTCTCTTTGAACTCCCTCACTTGACACCTACTTAATCGTGCCGTCACCAGGCTGGATGGCTGACGATGCAAAACACGGCCAGATTTAAGTTTCTTCTCCTGGTTCACAAATCTATCCTCCGCCATCCAACTACAAACCTTTTCATAATCTCTGCTCTGCCTCTACAACTACTCTTGTGGCGCCACACGCTCAATATGCCCCCTCTTGCTTCTGCTCTTTCTCTCTTCTTGCTCCTCTTGCATGGAATTCTCTTCCCAGAAATCCAAGAAACAGCCCACACGGATTTGTTCAAAACTATAAAGTAAAAGCCAACCTCCCTGCCCCTGAGTTACCCTCTTAACCTACCTCTCATCTAAAAAATGTCTTGCCTTTAACCTGCCTCTGTCCCTCACTTTCTCTGCCTCCACTCTAGCACTTCATCCATCATTTTCACATCCCTAACACAACTCGCTGTACGGCCTACCTGATCTTAGAAATGTCTGTTGTTGATTGTCCTTAATCTATGTAAGTACACCCATGTATTGTCCCTGATGACTGTTCCATTTAATCCCCTCCACAACCTGATCAGAATGTCACTGGAAGTCACCCCATTATACAAAGCTCAGGGTGGTCTATGGTTGATCTGGCAGGGGCGTATCGGAGACAAAAGGGGGGTAGTCTAGGTAGGAAGTGAGTTGGAGGAATGGTGAGTTAGGGAGTGTGGATGACATTTGCAGTCTCTGTAAACTGGAGGGGGGAGGGGAAGTACTTCCAGTTGCAATTGGTTACAGCTTGGTGGTTGCCACAGCAGGCGATAGGTTGAGGGAAGTCCCATATTAAACCTGCACAAGTTTCTTCTAGTTAGGGTGTGAGATTAGTCTTAGCAGGTACGCTGTGGGTGTAGGTTCTGTTTCAGGGGGGTCACCAGTGGGCGCATGTGTAATGATACAGATGCATTGGTAAACAATTTGGGGCACAATGGTGCTACAATTATGCAAATACGTGAGCAGACAACATGAGGCACCATGGTGCTACAGTTATACAAAAGCGTGAGTAGGCACTGTAGGGCACAGTGGTGCTATAGTTATGCAAATACGTGAGCAAACAATATCAGGCCCCGTGGTGCCACAGTTATACAAAAGTGTGTGTTATTCAGATGCGTGTGCCGGTGTTGGATGCTATCCTGCGTCCCATGGTACACCGCCAACGTGAGGCACAGTGGTGCAGCAGTTGATCAAGTGCATACGCAAACGCACCATAGTTGAGAAATTGTTCAATGACACGTATAGTTGGCACAGTGTTTGTGCTGTTTAGCAGTTAGCCGCGTGTAGAAGTTTAAATTAAAACTGACTGTGCGCCCTGCTACGCTACCGACCTTGTCCGAGCTAACAGAAATGCACATACGGACGGTCTCCACTCTTATACTCCACAAGCTCCGAAAAAGATGACAAACTTTATCCTCTATGCGCGGCTTACTGCTAAACAGCACAAACACTGTACTATACAGACCTTCCAGGATTTTGCGGCATGAAATGGCAAATTTTGCGGCACAAACCTTTTATTTATTGCAGCATTTTTGCAGGACATTTTGTATTAACTGGAGGGTGTAAGATTGTCACATTTCAGGAAATAGGAGAGTACAAGGCTACAAGAGAGCCAGGGTATCATTATTATGTATCTTTTGTATTAATTTAATGGGAAGAGTCCCAGATGTCTCTGGCTTTGCAGAACAGTGTTTGATTTGGCTACATTTCTGGTTTAATGTTCATGCCTATTTAATAGTATTCACTAAATTGATCATTATCAATTGTAATGCTGAAAATATTCCCCTTCTATGTTCTCCAATCCCCCAAACACCCACACACCTCTCTCACCAACACACATCTCACCAACTCGCCATCACAATTTACATTCCTTAAACTCTCACTCTGTCATACAAATACTCACGTGCTATATCACACTGTCAAGTCACAATTTGCACTGCCCAGCAACTGCCACTCTCCGAATCATACTCCCAACTCACACCTTACACTCTACAATTCCTCCCGCAATATATTGTCCTTCATTCTTTTGTGCTGCTTCTGCATCTTGCATCCTTTCACCCGTTCTATCACACTCTTCCCTCATCCTTTTTCCCAATCTGCAGCTCACTGCCTCTTTCTGGCCAACCGCTTCCTCTCTGTTTTCTGGCTCACGGACCACACGCTCCCTCTACTTTCTGTACCTCTGCTCTCCCTCAGATTTCTGGCCCAACGCATCACTGCTTCCTCTGCTCTCTTGTGCAGCGCTTCCTCCTCTGACCCACTGTTCTCCCTCTGCTTTCTTGCCTATCACTTCACATCTCACCCATCACTCTCCCTCTCTCATATAGTCTAAACATTTTTTTAAATGTAGATTTTGACCCAGTTCCTCAAATAATGGGGCATTTAAAAAAAGAACGGAGGATGTGCTATTTTTAGACAACCCATTTTTGGAAATGAGCAGGTCACCTTATTCTCAAAGGTGACCGGCGCATTTCCACAGGCTTGAGCTGTAGCGCAAATTGTGCACTGGCCAGCTGCTTTGAATGTTGTTCTGGGTTGTTTGACCGAAGTGTAATTGTTTGCGGCGGAATTGACTGTAGTCAATTTCACTGCAAATTGATTTGCACTTCAGCCAAACAACCCAAAATGTACCTTTCACCACCACCCCCACCCCCTCCCCTACTTAACTGCTTGGTCACTGCCGCTTCCCCTGCAACCCTGCAGTGCCAGATCTGTCCCTCTAACAAGGGTCCGATCTGACTCTGCAGGATCCCTTTTTCGTTATTTTCTTTTTTTCTGTCCCCGCCTCCAATTTTGAAGGAAAAGGGGAAAACACTTCTGCAACCACCCTAGACCAAAAATACTGAACATGGAGAGCGGGTGACACCCCCGCCACACATGTTCAGTATTTATAAAAATTGATTGAATAGTACTGGACGAAATAGGTCAAATTGTAACATTCGATAGATTTTTGTCATCAAAATGGGCAGTACTTTGAATAGAATCGCTCTCCCGACAGTGTTCTGCGAGCGCCCCGGCCCTCCAGGTAAAATGCGACACAAAAAATGCATTTTTATCTTATTTGAGGAACAGAAATGCAAGCGACACAGCAGCGGTTCATACCTTAAGAGAAATGCATGACAGGGTCAGGAAAGACCCTGTCATGCAGTGACAGCCCCACATCCCGTGCCCGTAGGGTTGCCTACAATTTCTGCACATTTAAAAGTGCATCTTGCTTGGAAATGAGGGAGGCGCTTTTTTGGGGCGCAAGTGATGAGATGTGTTAGCGCATTTCATTTCTTGTGTAAAAAGACAGTTGAGAACCTGGCACCCTGAGTATTATTTTTTTTAAAACAGTAATTTTTGCAGATTACTTTAAAAAAAAGTAAATGTTTTTTTTTTTTTTAAAAGATGCTGTTTTTGCACAAAATTGCCGTTTTTGCGGGATTCTGCACAAAACGGCCGTTTTCGCAGCATTTTGCGGGATCGCAAAATCGCTATAAACTGGAGGGTCTGACTTACAGTTCATTGAACAATTGCTCCACTATGGTGCGTTTACGTACGCACTTGATCAATTGCTGCACCACTGTGCCTCACGCTGCCGGCACACGCATCTGAATAACATATGCTTTTGTATAACTGTAGCACCACGGTGCCTCATATTGTTTGCTCACGTATTTGCATAACTATAGCACCACTGTGCCCTATAGTGCCTGCTCACATTTTTGTATAACTGTAGCACACCAGTGCCTCATATTGTCTGCTCACATATTTGCATAACTGTAGCACCATTGTGCCCCAAATTGTTTGCATACGCATCTGTATCATTACACATGCGACCTCTGGTGACCCCCCTGAAACAGAACCTACACCCAAAGCCTACCTGCTAAGACTAATCTCACACCCTAACTAGAAGAAACTTGTGCAGGTGTAATATGGGACTTCCCTCAACCTACCTCTATGGCTACCCTATATAACCAGACCATCCTAGAGGCTATCAACAAAGTAGCCCTATTAAGCACTCGTAAAAAAAAAACCAAAGCACATGCTAACCCTTGGTTCTCTGCGAACCTAAAAACCTTGCATGCTTCCAAAAGATCAGCCGAATATAAATGGAAAAAAAATACCTTCTAATGCAAATAAAGATCACTTCGATGCCCTTTCTATCGAATACAAGGAAGCAACCACCAAAGCTAAATGGGACTCCTACAACCAGAGAATTGACAATAATCAATCTAGTTCTAGAGATCTTTTCACTGTACTTGGTGAGCTGGAATCACCCGCCCCAAACCCTGATCATTGCATTAAGAACCAGCAGTGGTGTTCTAATGTCCAAAACACCCTTGCTAATAAAATCACCCTCATCCAAAACAAAATTGAAGGTAAAAAAAACAAACTTAACCATGACATCTCTCCAATAGACACACTCGCCACTTCACAGCAAATTGGACACAAATTCAATTTTACACCCTTGACCACCTTGGAAACTATCAATATCATCAAAGGTCTAAAACCTTCAAGATGTCAAGGAGACATCTGCCCTGCCACCTTCATTAAGGACTGTGCCACCGAGCTAGTGCCTTTTAGTACCTCCCTGATCAACAGCCCATTTGCCACGAGCAAAGTGCCTGATGGCTTAAAGGAAGCCAGAGTTCTCCCATTGCTGAAAAAAATAACCTTGGACCCAAACATCCCCACTAACATTCAACCTATCACTACGGTCCCATTTCTCTTGAAAATATTAGACCGAGTAGCCAACATACAGGTACAAACATTCTAAGGCCTCAGACAGTCTGGCTTCGTCCGGGCCATGGTACGGAAACAGCACTTCTGGACCTTACAATCCGAATGGATCAAATCAAAGACAAAGGAGACCTAGAGATCCTCCTTCTGCTTGATTTAACCGCAGCATTTGATTTGGTTAACCACAAAATCCTATGTCAACATTTAGCAACAGCCGCTGAATTGCCACCAAAAGCCATAGAGGGGATTGAATCTTTTCTCTCCAACCTGGACGAGGAGAGTCTTCTCCACTTCATCAGCAGCCAACCCAACCCCAGTCTCCTGCGGGGTGCCCCAGGGATCTTGTGTGTCGCCTACATTATACAATGTATTTACCAAGCCTCTTTTCGATAGTCTAGGTAAATTGGGTATTACGTATCCAAACTATACGGACGACACCCAAATACTCCTACCTATCACAGGCTCTTATGACACTGATTTCAAAATACTTAACAATTTCTACCTCACCATCCAAGCTTGGATTGCGCAAAATGAGTTATGTCTCAATGATGAGAAAACTGAGCTGCTCATCTTAGGTAGCTAAGCCAAACTGAACAAACTACCCCAAATATACAAAGCCTTCAACATTGATGGCAACATCATCAATGTGGCCAAGGAGCTAAAAACTCTAGGCGCCTACATTGACTCAGCACTTACCTTAACAAGGCAAGTCAACGCCATAGTCTCCTCTGCAGCCTACACGGCCAAACTAATCAGAGCTAGCAGGCCTTTCCTTTCCCCCGACAAATGCATCATGCTTACAAGAGCACTGATCCTATCCAGGATTGATTACTGCAACTCCCTTTTTGCAGGATCTAATGCCAGAAATATCAACAAACTGCAAGTTGTACAAAACAATGCGATCAGAGCAGCACTTGACATACCAAAACATAAACACATCTCGTCAACCAGACGCAACCTCCACTGGCTCCCAGTACGAGATGGAATTAAATTCAAAATCCTCTCACTGACACACAAATGCCTCTCTAACAATGCCCCAGCATATCTAATAAATCAAATATCAAAAACCCAATCCAACAGGCCTACCGCAGCCACCTACGCCAGCCTAATCACCATTCCCAGATTTAGACAGCAGAAAGCTGGTGGCTCCAGCATCCCAGTGGTTGCCGCCAAACATTGGAACTCCATGGCCCTACCACTGAGGACAGATACATCATTATGGTCCTTCCGCAAAAGTCTCAAAATCTGGCTGTTCACCCAAGCTGGTAACTAACTCGCACATCAGTGTAGGGTAAGCGTAGGGTTACCACAGGTAGCTCACAAGGACATTTCCAACATACCCGCTGCACATCCTGTATGTCCTAACCTATTTGGCTGCTACCCTACTTCACACACAACACATGTAACTCTTGCAACGAAGAACTGCTCCAGAAAACTTGGAGATACTATAAGATAAGGCTGTAACCGGTTTCCTTGTTATCACATATGACTGTAACTGTAATCGTGAATGTAACCAATTTCTTAAGAAAAAGCGCCTAGATGCTTCTGGGCTATATACAGGGCAAAATAAATAAATAAAAATGAATACTGCTTCTCGTCAGTTTTGATTTCTGATCTATTGTATGTTCTTTCCTGAACATAAATAAATAAGTAAAATAAATAAATGTCAGTCATATCAACACTGAGGAAGTCATTACAATGCTGATGAAGGCTAACCTCTCCTGTGCCCCATCAGATCATCTTGTGCCTCAACTTGTCAAACCTATTGCCCCTCTAGTGGCTTCTCACCTCGCTGGTCTCGTCAACCTGTCCTTCGACTCAGCCTGCTTTCCCTCTACTTTCAAAACGGCCATGGTCATCCATTTCCTGAAAAAGCAAGATGCTGATCTAAACCTGCCAACCAACGTTTGACCTGTGTCACTCCTTCCTCGCTGCTTAAAGCCTTAGGGATCCACCCCCCACCCCTCGAGTGCCAATGCCTTTTTGGGGGTTTTTGATATGTCGCTATTCAATCCCTTGTAACTTTTTTGTTACATGATATATCTTGGCCAAATGTGGCCCCTTTTCTTCCCACATGTAGTTGGTCGTAACACCACCATGGAATCCTAGTTTGCTGTAGCGGGGTGCGAGAAAATAACCAAAAAGGAAGAACATTTGGGTTTTTTCATAAAATACCAATAAAATAATGTACAAAGAAGCCTGTGGTTTTTTCCTTGTAAGTGCTAGGAACAATTGGTTTGCTGTGCTGAATTCCCAATTTTCCAGGCTTTCAAGAACGGGTTCAGTGGAAACCAAAAGAACATATTTTTATATGTTTACCAGCCGTTTTGTGAGAGGTAGGCGATTTTGGCCTTTTTTTCCAATAGCACATGCGTGGACGGAATGGAAGAGAAGGGTAGGAAAGCTGAATAGGAAGACAGAATGGCATACATTTCTGAAAAGTAGACAAAGTTCCAAGTTTAGGAAGGGGTGAGTTGCGCAGGTCAGGCAACAACTATGTAGGGAACAATTCCATAGTTTGGGGAAAAAAAATCGGGAAAATTACAGAAGAAAAAGGTATGTGGTGGACATGGTTGGCCCGGTAAGGCAATCGCTTCTGTGAATTTTGAGAAAAACAAATGCTCTGCTACATTCCCCCCGACTCTTTCAGTTAGGAAATCACACATTTTTCGTAATGTTTCACAAAACAAGCAATACCACAAGCCAAAGACTGAGCAATGGTACACAGGATTTTTATGCTTACGGCCTAAACAGACGTACTTAGCATGTGTAAATAAGGAAAACAAATGTGGTGAGGAAGGGCAAGCATACATTTTCTTAAAGAGCTCAGGCAGACCTTTTGAAGGATAGGTGACTTGTGCAGGTTACAAAAGTTTATAGTGCCCAAAGCAACGACTAAATGTAGGTCAAATTTGGGAAATGAAAGGGCAGCAAATGTGTCTAAATTTTATAAAAACCATGCAAACACAAAAAATGTCGTACCTTCTTGTTTTGCCACAGGTGTCCCGACGAAAACAGTACATCACATGCGTGGGTGCACCTACCTGGGCGCAAAGGGAGAAGGCTAATCCACTGGTAACCCCAAGTCTTTTGGCAGAGCAGATTTTGAGGAATTCTGCCCATGTGGACAACCTACAGATTTGGGCCTAGAGTGTCAAAGCCACCAAGGAAAACAGGGAACCCCCTGCATTTCCGATAAGAGGACACCAGTAGGAATCCACAGAGGTCTGACTTGGGCGAATCACCCCAGAATTTATTACCCACAACCCCCGGCAAAGTTCGAAATTTGGGGGAAAAATCATAATTTTCAGATATTTGACTGTGCCCACCCACCAAAACACACCGCCAACCCCCCTTGTCCTACCTTCCCGCCTTCCCACAGGTGTCCCCAAGAAAATGGTACCTCACATGTGTGGGTGCAACTACTTGGGCGCAAAGGGAAAAGGCTAAATCACTGGTAACCCCAAGTCTTTTGGCAGAGCAGATTTTGAGAAATTTGCTCTTGTGGACAACCCACACATTTGGGCATAGGGTGTCGAAGCTACCAAGGGAAATAGGGAACCCCATGCATTTTCGAAAAGAGGACACCTGTAGGAATCCACAGAGGTGTGATTTGCGCGAATCGCCCCAGAATGTATTACCCACAACCCCTGACAAAGCCTGAAATTTGGCAAAGAAACCACAATTTTCAGACATTTGCCTCCGCCCACCCACCGAAACACGCCGCCAACAACACATGTCCTACCGTCCCGTGTTCCCACAAGTGTCTGCACGAAAACGGTACCTTACATGTGTGGGTGCACCTACCTGGGCGCAAAGGGAAGAGGCTAAACCACTGGTAACCCCAAGCCTTTCGGCAGAGCAGATTTTGCTCATGTGGACAACCTACAGTTTTTTGTCTAGGGTATCGTAGCCACCAATGAAAACAGGGAACCCCATGCACCTCAGAAAAGAAGACACCAGCGAGCACCCCCCTTTCTACCAAAAACATGCATCTAGCAATCCGCTAGCAATCTGCCCCCAGGGATGGCTACATGAGATGACCCGCATCCATTTGGGGGAGGGGGAAGAGGGCCACCCCTCTTTCCACTAAAAACATCACTGGTGGTTTAGTGGCCCCCCACACCCACCCACAACAAGTTATATATTGTTTTTTGCCCCTTTCCTAGGGGCAGATGGGCACATAAGTGTGCTCATCTGCCCCCAGGGTAGGCAAAACATACTGCCCCATGCATTGGAGGGCCATGTCAATGTTTTCTGGTGGTCCTCTCCCCCCCACCCCAAATGGATGAGGGACATCTCATGTACTCCTTTCTAGGGGCAGATTGCATTAGCAATCTGTCCCCGAAGAGTGTCACAACTGAACTTAAGGGAGGAGGATTTCAATCCCCTCTCCCGAACCACAGAAGCCGAATGGATCGACCCCTCCCACCGTGGTTGGCACGGGCGCCTGGATGTTCGAATTACAGGTAGCCACGTGGCAGCCAATGGGGGGGAAGAAGGAATTAGGGAAAGGGGATGGGCAAATAAAGGGAAGGAAGGGAAGACAACAAGACATAAACAGCAAAAGACCCCTACAATTCCTGACTAGATAGCGTAATACTCCTGCAACCTGACCTGACTCTATCTTCAGTAATTAGTAGAACATAACATAACCTTCATACCATATATAACTCATTATACATGACCTCCTGTATGTTAGCAATCATGACGTAAAGCCACAATACACAGATCGTGAGCAAACATGGATTAACATAACACACTGCACATAGAAAGGTGCTTTTCTCCATGTGGAAAAGCCAAATAACTGGAAATGCGGATTAGTAGGGATGTTGGCACTCATGACTTAAAGCCACAATACACAGATCGTGAGCAGAGAACATTGAGACATACACATGCCTCACAAACATGGATTAACATAACACACTGCACATAGAAAGGCGCTTTTGTAGAAAAGCCAAATAACTGGAAATGCAGATTAGTAGGGTTGTTTTTCCCTGGTATTTAGAACGTGAAGAAAACAATGTGCCTGCAACCAGACTGGCATTTATCTTGCCCAAAACCTCGTTATCACATTAGACCAATGATTTATGAGAGTTCACTTAACTCATGGTCCGGACGTTTTCCTTGTTACGTCCGGACATAAATGCTTGAAGCATCTGTTTCACTCCATATCACCGCCGCAACCCGGCAAAACAAACAAACACAGAAATACATAACTGATGGTCCGGGAGCCTCCTGCGGCTGACCTGGACCTGTAGCACTGGATCAGGTTAAGGAGTGTGCACCGCCGCAACCCGGGGAATAAAGATGCCTGGAGGCATAGCCGGCGTGACGCCTTCACGCCGCCCGCTTACACCTCTAGCGTTGCTGCTCCGCTCCTGCCGCCGCCGCCGCCCGTGCTCTCCAACATTAATCAATAGCAACTGAGCATGGGCGGGTGGCCGTTAAGAGCCCAATCCCTAATTGCAAAGTGCCGGCAGCTGAGTACCGGCAGGGCCAAGGAAATACACATTCCCCATGCCTGCTGGGAATTGTAGTTTTTAGATATGCCGTACCTGCTTCCTCCTGCACCACAGGCCCTTATTCCTGACATTACCTCCCCTTCCAGGGCTCTTCCCAGGACCTGCTTTTTCCAGATATTTTGCATGAAACATTCTTACCAGACGAGGTGCATGAACTGCACTAGCAGGTTGCCAGGAGCAGTCTTCCAGTCCATATCCAGCCCACTGGATCAGATACCACAACACTTGTCTCCTCCTTTTTGAGTCCAAAATCTGCTTTACTTCATATTCCACATGACCCTCTTTGTGGATGGCTGGAGGTCTCTGCACGCGTGTTCCAGGCGCTGTGGGTTTAAGCAGACACACATGGAATACCGGGTGGATTCTCAGAGACTTAGGCAAACACAATTTCACAGCAACTTCTGACACGATTTTTACTATTTCATAGGGTCCAATAAATTTAGGAGCAAATTTTTGAGATCCTATTAGAGGCAAATTGCGTTTGGATAGCCACACCTTATCCCCCACCTTGTACTGAGGAGCCTCCCGTCTCTTTTTGTCTGCATACATCTTATATTGAGTTTTTGCATATTCAAGATTATCTTGCGCTTTCTGTCTAATGGTTAGAAGCAATTGTTTTCTGTTTTGGAGTATTGGAAAATTTTCAACATTTGGTAGCTGCTCCGGCAACATTTCCTGTACCTGCCCATACAAGCACTCATTGGGAGCCATTCCCAGGGAAGCATGTTCAGCATTATTATAGGTGAATTCAGCTAACCATAATGCTTGAACCCATGACTCCATTCCTTCATGTAAATAACAGCGCAAGTATTGCTCCAGCGTCTGGTTAACTCTTTCAGTTTGTCCATCGGTCTGGGGATGATAACTAGTGGACAGGGCACAATTGATTCCTAACATCTGACAGAAAGCGCGCCAAAACCTTGATGTAAACTGCGGTCCCCTATCAGACACAATAGTATGTGGTAGTCCATGAAGGCGAACCACATGCTGCAAAAACAATTCTGCCAATTCCCCTGCTCCTGGAATGCCTCTACAAGGCACAAAGTGAGCCTGTTTAGATAAGTAATCCACTTTCACCCATATCGTATCATACTGATCATCCGGTGGTAAGTCTGTGATAAAGTCCATTGATATGTGTGTCCATATTTTGGTGGGAGTGGGCAATGGTTTAAGTAAACCTGACTTCTTGGTGTGATCAGCTTTACTTTGTACGGATGTTTCACATTCCTGCACGTACCTGGTTACTTCTTGTCTCAAATTGGGCCACCAAAGGTATCTTTCCACTAGAGTCTGTGTCTTTTTACTCCCTGAATGTCCAGCCAAAGGGGAATTATGGCACCAATGCATAGCCTTCGTTTGGAGTTCCAAAGTAGGCAAATATAATCTTCCATCATAATAAGGGAGATTCTCTTTAAATGTTTCCAAAGGGTTATTCACTCCCCAACTCTGATTCTTTTGATTCCTCATTGCCTGTTTCACCTGCTTCATCAACTTAGAGACTACGGCCCCTACATCCCTCTCTGCCGGGATTATAGATTTTGTTTCAGATACCATGTTGTCCATGTTTTGTTGGCGTACTAAGGCATCTGCCTTTCCATTTCTTTTTCCCGGGCGGAAGGTCACCACAAAATCAAACTCGTTGAAGAATTGAGACCACCGTAGTTGTCTAGGACTCAATGTGTGAGCCGTCTTAAAGTACTGTAGATTTTTATGGTCTGTCACTACCAACACCTGATGTTTAGCCCCCAGTAAATAATGTCTCCATTCCAAGAAGGCTGCCCTGATAGCTAACAATTCTTTATCAGTGATGGAATAATTTTGTTCACATGGAGTGAGCTTTCGTGAATAGTAGGCTACTGGATGCCAACTTCCTTCTGGATCCTTCTGAGATAAGAACGCCCCTATGGCCACATTGGACACATCAGTTTCTACTTGAAACATCCTATCCAAATCTGGATGTCGTAATACTGGAGCTGAGGTAAATGCCATTTTTAATTCTTGAAAAGCTTTTTCCGCCCCCAAATCCCAACAAAAACTTGTTGCCTTTCTTAATCTTGTTATAGGTGCCACAATCTGAGAAAAATTAGTAATGAATCGTCTATAGAAATTGGCGAAACCCAAAAAAGATTGAATATCTTTAACACACTGGGGTTTGGGCCAATCCAGGACTGCTTGCACCTTGCTTTTGTCCATAATTATCCCTTCCGGGGGCAATATGAAGCCCAAAAACTCCACTCTTTTCACATGAAAGGCACATTTTTCCAATTTCACGTATAACTGATGTTCTTGTTATTTCTTTAACACTGCCCTTACATGGCTCACATGCTGTTCTTGTGAATTGGAATAAATTAGAATGTCATCAATATATTCAATAACAAAGATGTCCAAAAACTCACTCAAAACCTCCTGCATAAAAAATTGAAATGCCGCAGGAGCATTACATAAACCAAAAGGCATAACCAAATATTCAAATAATCCAAACTTAGTTCTAAATGCAGTTTTCCACTCATCACCTTCCTTGACATGAATCAAATGATAAGCTCCCCGTAAATCAAGTTTTGTGTACACCACTGCGGTTTTCACTTCATCCAGCAGTCCAGAAATTAAAGGGATTGGATATCTGTTTTTACTGTCACCTTGTTCAATGCACGATAATCAATACATGTCCTCAACGTACGTTCTTTTTTAGGCACAAAAAATAATGGGGATGAGACTGGTGATGTGGAATGTCGAATGAATCCTTTCTTTAACATATCATCCAAATACTCTCTCAGATGTTGGTTTTCAGTTTCCGTTAATGCATAGATTCTGCTACATGGCAGTTTAGCCCCAGGTTCTAACTCTATAACACAGTCATATGGACTATGGGGAGGCAATTGTTCCGCTCCTCCTTTGTCGAACACATTTACAAACTCTTGATATTGAGCCGGAACCTGTAACCCCACAGCCCCCACCACTTGCACTGCCCGTGGCTGATCTGCCAAAAACAATGCAGGGCTCACCTCCTCCTCAATGTGACCAATGCATTCTGGATTCTCAAAAATCTCTCTAGCTACCCAATCAATTCTTGGATTATGCTGAGTCAACCAAGGAATTCCTAAAATATGACCAAATTGGGGAGCTGCGATTAGATCCAGTACAATGTCCTCCACATGTCCAGACTGACACCTCATTTCTATGGGTTGAGTTTGCTGACAAATGGGTCCTGAAATTAAAGGCGACCCATCCACCGACTGCACCCCTTCCACCTGAGTCTTTTCTCTCAATGGCAACCCCAGTCTTTTGGCCAAATCAATGTCAATAAAATTTCCAGTTGCCCCTGAATCTATCATGGCTGACACCATCTGTTTTGTACAAGCAATAAATAAAGTTACCAGAATATACAAATGAGAATTACCTTTTCGTGAAGTATTTGCTACCCAAGTGGGGAACTTTTCAACCACTAAGCCTGACACCTGTGTTCCACCTAAGGCCGGCCCAATCCTTTTCCCGACTCGCCTTTGCTCTTATCTCCACCACCTATCTTCTTGGGAGTATTTGGACAAGTACGAATATAATGTCCAGGTTGACCACAGTACAAGCACAAACTGTTAACCTTCCTCTGCTCTTTTTCTGTAGCCGATAAAGGTCCCCTCACCCCTCCAATCTGCATAGGTTCACCTTCACCATTTCTGTTCACCCTTCCTCTATCCAATCGTACAAAAGGTACCACCTCTGGTTTTTTCCTATCTCCCTTTCGTTCATTCATCCGATGATCCAACCTTAATGCCAAAGCAATCATAGCTGTACATGTGTTGGGCTGAGGCTCCACCTGTGCCATAGCGTCTTTTAATTCTTCTTTCAATCCCTGATAGAATAAAACTGTATGTTTATTCTCTGGCCAATCTGTTTCAATTACCAGTCTATTGAAGTGTGTCACATAAGAAACCAAATCTCTGGTACCCT
Source organism: Ambystoma mexicanum (assembly GCF_040938575.1). NCBI lineage: Eukaryota > Metazoa > Chordata > Amphibia > Caudata > Ambystomatidae > Ambystoma > Ambystoma mexicanum. Next base: position 656,213,721 of record NC_090930.1, read on the forward strand.
GTTTTAGTGCCAATAACGCCTTGTCTTGTGCCAATGACACTTCCCTTCGGTCAAACTATCGACCAAATTCTGCCAGAAAATTATCCCAATTATACAATAATGGATCATCTTTCTGTACCAATGGCAACGCCCAAGCGGCCGCATCTCCTGTTAGGTATGAAATTACAAAGGCAGTTCTTGCTTGAATAGTCTCAAAGGCCGATGGTTTACACAGAAAATGTAACCTACACTGGGTCAAGAACGTCATGTATTTTTTTTTGTCCCCAGAAAAGCTTTCGGGCGCTGCCAAGGGCACACTACTGGGAGCTTGAACCACAACAGTGGGCGTTCTTGTTCCTGTTCTACCGGTAGAAGACCCTGCTTCCTCCAACTGAGTCCCTTGTGCTACCAATCCTTGCATTCTTCAAAGTGCTAGATTCCTGTCTGAGATGTATCAATTCCACCTGAATATCCTGTGGTGCCTTTAGCACTTCCGCTAACGAGGGAGGGTTATCCATTTGGCCTGGGTGGTTCACTAATCCCGAAATCGGGGGCTGTTGATTCTGTCACAACTGAACTTAAGGGAGGAGGATTTCAATCCCCTCTCCCGAACCACAGAAGCCGAATGGATCGACCCCTCCCACCGTGGTTGGCACGGGCGCCTGGATGTTCGAATTACAGGTAGCCACGTGGCAGCCAATGGGGGGAAGAAGGAGTTAGGGAAAGGGGATGGACAAATAAAGGGAAGGAAGGGAAGACAACAAGTCATAAACAACAAAAGACCCCTACAATTCCTGACTAGATAGCGTAATACTCCTGCAACCTGACCTGACTCTATCTTCAGTAATTAGTAGAACATAACATAACCTTCATACCATATATAACTCATTATACATGACCTCCTGTATGTTAGCAATCATGACGTAAAGCCACAATACACAGATCGTGAGCAAACATGGATTAACATAACACACTGCACATAGAAAGGTGCTTTTCTCCATGTGGAAAAGCCAAATAACTGGAAATGCGGATTAGTAGGGATGTTGGCACTCATGACTTAAAGCCACAATACACAGATCGTGAGCAGAGAACATTGAGACATACACATGCCTCACAAATATGGATTAACATAACACACTGCACATAGAAAGGCGCTTTTGTAGAAAAGCCAAATAACTGGAAATGCAGATTAGTAGGGTTATTTTTTCCCTGGTATTTAGAACGTGAAGAAAACAATGTGCCTGCAACGAGAATGGCGTTTATCTTGCCCAAAACCTCGTTATCACATTAGACCAATGATTTATGAGAGTTCACTTAACTCATGGTCTGGACGTTTTCCTTGTTACGTCTGGACATAAATGCTTGAAGCATCTGTTTCACTCCATATCACCGCCGCAACCCGGCAAAACCAACAAACACAGAAACACTTAACTGATGGTCCGGGAGCCTCCTGCGGCTGACCCAGACCTGTAGCACTGGAGCAGGTTAAGGAGTGTGCACCGCCGCAACCCGGAGAATAAAGATGCCTGGAGGCATAGCCGGCGTGACTCCTTCACGCCACCCGCTTACACCTCTAGCGTTGCTGCTTCGCTCCTGTCACCGCTGCCGCCCGTGCTTTCCAACATTAATCAACAGCAACTGAGCACGGGCGGGTGGCCGTTAAGAGCCCAATCCCTAATTGCAAAGTGCCGGCAGCTGAGTACCGGCAGGGCCAAGGAACTACACATTCCCCATGCCTGCTGGGAATTGTAGTTTTTAGATATGCCGTACCTGCTTCCTCCTGCACCACAGGCCCTTATTCCTGACAGGGAGGGCTACATGAGATGCCCCACATCTATTTGGGATGGAGGGGGAGGGCCACCCCCCTTCCACTAAAAACATCCATGTTGGTTTAGTGCCCCCCACACCCATCCAAAACAAGTTATAATTTTTGTATGTTTTGTTTTGTTTGGAATGCCAAAAAGGACGAGCTATCTCGTCCTTGGCACTACAAACATAATGTCAGGATGAGATACCTCGTCCTTGGCATTTAAAAGGTTAAGGTGTTGGAAAGAGTTATTTAATACCACCTTACTAACTTTGACACAGACAACCTTTGTGACTTTTGTTTCCGCTCTTGCCACTTCATTGAAACTGCTCTCAGGAACGTCTCCAACTTTATTGGCTCTGCTAAACGTTCCAACCTATCCTCTATCCTAATCCTCCTCAATGCATCTGCTGCCTTTTGATACTGTCGATCACTCAAATCTCCTCAACACTCTCTCTGCTTGAGATTAGTGATCGAGCACTTGCCTGGCACCTCATCATTTCTATGTTTCCTGGAAGAACAACAGCTCTCAACTCCCCCTTTTACTTTTGGTGTTTGGCAAAGCTCTATCTTGAGCCCCCCCCCCTATTCACGCTGTACACTTCTGCTCTCTGGCCCTTATCTCCGCCTTTGTGTTCTCATACCATATCTATTCAGATAACACCCACATCTTTTTTCTTTTTCCTGAACTCTCCACTGACCTATCTACCAAACTCAATGACTGTCTTCCTGGTATTAAATACTGGATGACCTCACACTCTCTTATGTTCCCATCACAGTGCTGACCCAGTGAAACCACCTCTACTGTGGCAAGATAACACAGACCAATAAGCAACCCAAACCATGACAACACAGAGAAATGGGAGTAATAAGGCTCAGTCTTCATATCCAACAAAAAGAGAAACCCAGGATGAGACTGCGCCCAGTTTTTCAAAAACGTGGTTTAATATGTACATTTTCCAAAAAGTGCCCTTTCAGATGACACGTGTTTCGGTCCCCTCTGAGACCTTCTTCAAATCAGGGCTAATCATTATATCACAAAAAATAAAAAATTTACATTTCCAAACATATTCAAACATCAACAAAAAATGGTATGTTAAGTCACATGTTTACATAAAAGATGCAAATAATACACTGAAGTAAGAATTGTTCATAGAAAAGAATGATAAATAATAAATCACAAATAAAATTAAAAGGAGAGACAAAAATAGGGTTGGAGATTGGGAGGGAAATGGAGGGTCATGGGATCAACAAAGATACCTTAATTAGTCAATGCTTGATATAGGGTCACATTCTTATTTTAAAACTGTAGCAAATGTTTTTGTTTTACCTTGATTTCTCTAATGCCCCTTATTTGGTTTAGCAGAAAAGTATCCGCTCTTCAAATATCGGGTTAGATCCCTTTGAAAAAATAAATGTATCATAATATCACTTCTGGCATAATTACGGGATCTCTTATAGGCCTAGTATTTGTTTAAGTGAGAACGTTACATCCTCAGCCTAAGTTACATTTGTTAAGTTACTTAGGTAATGTTGTCTCTGATGCGCGTTATTTAACTTGCATCCTAGACCGCAATGTGGTCCAAAATACGGGTGCTCATTTCTATTTTGGAAAATATAAAAGTTCGTCTGTTTTGCAAAGCATAATAATTGCGTATTGGTTTTTAACAAAATGAAACGTCTGGTTTAGAGATGTTCTAAAAGTATAATCCTTGCGTGCGCGCATGAACGCCACCTTCTGCAGAAGTAAAGCACAGAGTGAGCTATTCTCTATCTCGCACACGGACGTGCGGAGTGTAATTGTACAGGGATACACAGTGCCGCAATTCTGAGACGGGCTCTAACCTGATGCCAGTGGTCTCGCGTTCGATCGCGTGCTGCCAAATGTCCAGAGGGGCGTCTGTAGGCGTCCTCTCCCTTGTTATTCTATTCCTCAGTTGCCATGACAACGGGCCTGTGCATAAGTCTGTTTTCTATGGCAAGTCTAGCTATTCCACTATATAATATGGCGGCCATTTTAAGGTGGTGATTTTAACCATACTGTGTGCTACATGATCCTATTGTAAATAATCGAGGGGAGTACAAGATCAAACAAATCCAGGATCACAAGAAAATATAAACAAAAGATTCACCAGAGAGAGCACAAAAGAACAAAACAGAACAAAATAGGACAGAACCTTGTCCTGAACCTATCCAGAAGAGAGATATCTCTGGAAGAAAATAAGTTACTTAACAAAGGACTGTCATTCGCCCCTACGGCGAAGCATAACGAGACGGATTTACGCATAGATTTATTTAAATTTTTACAAAAATTCAAACTTAAAAAGTTTTTCGCCACCAAAACACCAGGGACTTATAAACAACAAACAAAGATACAACCAAGTGACCTGAGCATTAAAGAAATAGAAGAAATTCACCTACTCAGATCATTGCAGAGCCTGCTGAGTATGACATCACCCAAGTACTACGAGACCTGAATGTGGAACCAGACATGCTACCGACCAAGGAGCTGAAACCAGTTTCAAAATTTGTACCTCAATTTGCAGCAGACAATATTATTGACACCTTTTACAAAGCGGTATCACAGGACCTCTATCGGACAGAGCTAAAAAGACATCAGATAAAAGCCAACAGAACCTAACTATCAATGAACAGGAAGCCCTCCACCATCTAGAGACTGACCGCTCCATCGTAATAAAAGAAGCGGATAAGGTAGGGAACATTGTTATTATGAATAGAGAGGACTACTTAGAGATGGCCAGGAAACATCTGAAAACTCCAGGCTGCTATGAAACACTGTCCACCAACCCAACCAAACCAATAGTACTGAAAAAATCAAGAACTGGCACCACAAGGGTCTCCTTACAGACGACGAGAAAAGTTTCCTTATCATCAAGGATTCCACAACACCGATCATGTACTTCCTGCCAAAGGTGCACAAGGAATAGGACCAGATACCTGAAGGCCGACCAATTCTTACTGGAATAGGTTGGGCAACTGAAAATATGACCCAATACCTGGATAATATCCTTAGACCCAGAGCAATGAAATTGAAGGCATACCTAAAGGACACTACCGACGTCATATTCAAGCTAAAACCTTTAATTTGGGAAGAAGATCATCAACTTGCTACATTGGATGTAAGGGCATTATATACATCTATTCACCATGCATGGGCTTTGAAAGCAATATATCACACTTTCAAGGAAGACTCGGCATCAATGTATCAACAAATCCAAATGGTAAAAGAAATGTTGGAACTAACATTCGAATGTAACATCTTCAACTTTAATAACTGTTATTATAGACAGACCAAGGGTGTTGCAATGGGCACTAAATACGCCCCAGCCTTAGCGAACATCTTTATGGGTCTGTTTGAAGACACAGTCATTTATCAAGATAAAGCATATCAGAAAGAACTTGTGCACTGGATGAGATACATCGATGATGTACTAATAATATGGAAAGGTACAACCTCAGAATTCACAAACTTTAAGGACAGAATCAATCACAACAGAATGGGCATACAATTCACAGGCATCTGCAATAAGACAAGCATAGACTTTCTGGATCTCACATTATATATTGAGAACAACCAAATCAGAACTCGTACATACCGGAAACCAACGGAAGTGAACACGACTTTACATGCAGAAAGCTGCTGCTACAGACCCACCATCCTCAATATACCTTCAGGGGAATTTCTAAGAGCCAGGATAAACTGTCAGACAATGGACCATTTTGAGAAGGAATGCACGCTTTTAACATCGAGATTTCTGGCAAGGGGCTACACGGAGCAATGTGTCAAAAGAGCTTTAGATAAAAGCATAGCAACAACACAAGAACAAACGCTAACACCCAAGAACAAAGTGACGGAACTACCAACGATTGGTTTTATCACTAAATATAGTAGTGACCATAGAACCTTGTATAAAATCTTAGCCAAACATTGGTACCTTCTCAAACTGGATGAGAACATTGCGAACAATGTAGACGACAAACCAAGGATTATTTATAAAAAGGCACAAACCTTGAAGCACAAACTAAGTCCCTCAAACCTCCCAGACCTAATTATGGAAGAGCCATCAAACTGGTTGAAAACAACAACAAACGGATTTAGAAAATGTGGGTCATGCACAATGTGAAAATATGCGCACAACAAAACAGACTAATTTTCTGGCGCAAATAATAAAACTCTGAACATTTTACAATCTATTAACTGCAGGTCAAAACATGTAGTCTATGGAATCATATGTGTCTGCAGCCTGGTGTATATTGGCAGCACGATCAGAGAATTAAGGATTCGTGTCAGAGAACACTTAGCTAAAATCGGCAGTCAGGATCCAAGACTACCACTTGCATGCCATTGGCAAGAGAAACATCAAATGGACAATAAGGTGGATATAAAATTCATTGGCCTCCAGAGAATCACATTAGGTAAAAGAGGTGGGAACAAGGAAAAGAAACTGAGACAAGCAGAGGCGAGAATAATCTGTAAACTAAACTCTACAGTCCTCGGCTTGAACACGGACAATGAGATGGTGTCCTTTCTTTAAGGGACCTCACATTACAGTATGGCTCACCTATTAACAAAGAACAAAGGAAATGGGTCTATATACATAGTCAGACAATCTAATTACCACCATAAGATGTTCTTCGAAATAAAACACAGTAACTGATAGTCTGGATAGGCCATAGGACGTACTAAACCTCACCAAGATTTCCGAGATAATTTATTCGGGATGTTTTTGGGTGCTCATTATTCTTGATAATTAACTATGGTTTTAGGACCAAATGATCTGCTTTTGGAAATCAGTAAATATTACTATATAGCAATTGTTTGCATCTTAATTTGGGATGTAACCTACCCACTGCATTAGAGAGCATATTATTTGGGGCCTCCGAAGGGCGCGTAGACAGCACAGCTGAATGCGCATACCACCACATTACAACCATACCCGACATCTGTTGAGCATATTTCCTGGCTGGCATCATAGACCCTTTGTGGTCATAGGTAATTGTAATTGTATATACACGGAGACCATACCATTTGGCACCTACCAGAAGGGTTCTGACAACATTTTTCTCAGACGGGATTAAAATATGTAAAACAATATCTTCCGTTTCTGCATCATTTTGGATACAGACACTGACAGTAATTCCTTAACCCATAATATCTCGCAATGAAGGAAAACCATTATTTACAATAGGATCATGTAGCACACAGTATGGTTAAAATCACCACCTTAAAATTGCTGTCATATTATATAGTGGAACAGCTAGACTTGCCATAGAAAACGGACTTATGCACAGGCCCGTTGTCATGGCAACTGAGAAATAGAATAACAAGGGAGAGGACGCCTACAGACGCCCCCTCTAGACATTTGGCAGCATGCGATCGAACGCGAGACCACTGGCATTAGGTAAGAGACCGTCTCGGAATTGCGGCACTGTGTATCCCTGTATAATTATACTCTGCATGTCCGTGTGCGAGATAGAGAATAGCTCACTCGGTGCTTTACTTCTGCAGAAGGTGGCGTTCATGCGCGCATGCAAGGATTAAACTTTTAGAACTCTCTAAAGCAGACGTTTCATTTTGTAAAAAACCAATACGCGATTATTACGCTATGCAAAACAGACAACTTTTATATTTTCCAAAATAGAAACAAGCACCCGTATTTTGGACTACATTGCGGTCTAGGAGGCAAGTTAAATAATGCGCATCAGAGACAACATTACCTAAGTATCTTAACAAATGTAACTTAGGCTGAGGATGTAACGTTCTCACTTAAACAAATACTAGGCCTATAAGAGATCCCGTAATTATGCCAGAAGTGATATCATGATACATGTATTTTTTTCAAAGGGATCTAACCCCATATTTGAAGAGCGGATACTTTTCTGCTAAACCAAACAAGGGGCATTAGAGAAATCAAGGTAAAACAAAAACATTTTCTACAGTTTTGAAATAAGAATGTGACCCTATATCATGCATTGACTAATTAAGGTATCTTTGTTGATCCTATGACCCTCCATTTCCCTCCCAATCTCCAACCCTATTTTTGTCTGGCCTTTTATTTTTATTTGTGATTTATTATTCATCATTCTTTTCTATGAACAATTCTTACTTCACTGTATTATTTGCATCTTTTATGTAAACATGTGACTTAACATACCATGTTTTTTTGATGTTTGAATATGTTTGGAAATGTAATTTTTTATTTTTTGTGATATAATGATGTAGCCCTGATTTGAAGAAGGTCTCAAAGGGGACCGAAACACGTGTCATCTGAAAGGGCACTTTTTGGAACATTTACATATTAAACCACGTTTTTGAAAAACTGGACGCAGTCTCATCCTGGGTTTCTCTTTTTTCGCACTTACATTTATATGTGGTCCTCTCTTGGCTAAACCACTAACCCAGTGAGACGCGACCTGTGGCAAACTCTTGAATAAAAGTGAATTTAAGTACTACTGGAATGAAAATGTCGCCATGCTATACCAGACCAACATAGCCAAGAATCTGTGAAACTTCATATACAACAACACCAAAACTGATCAAAAACTGTCAGATCAAAGAAAAAAAAAAAAAAGAAAAAAAAAAAACTGATCAAAAAAAGACAGATCAAAACTGTCAGCAGGATAAAGAATATGGACTCTCTTATGTTGAACTCCTCCAAAACAGAGGGGCTTTTCTTTCCTGCCAGGTTCTCTCTCTTCTCCTCCCTATACTATTTAGTTCCCACCTGATACTCTTGCCTACTCCTCTTCAGTTAGAAACCTTGGTGTCATCTATGTAAACCTTCAAACACACTACCTTCATCTCTAAAACTGCAATGGCGGCTCTCCTCAACCCCATAAATATCAGGAAAATCAGGCACCTCCTTCCCTTCAAAATCACCAGACATCTCATAACCACTTTTGTTTTCCCTAAACTGGACTACTGTGCCAGTATCCTCTTTGGTCTCCAAACTATGCATTCTGTCCCCTTGACAAGATTATTAATTTTGCTGTTAGGACTCTCTTTGAACTCCCTCGCTTCACCCCTACTACTTCCTCCTAACGGTATCCGGCTGGCTGGCTAACTATGCAAAATAGGGCCAAATTCAAATTCCTCCTACTAGTGATCCATCCACGGTACAGTACCGCTGTATCTATCCTCTTCTATCAACCCCTATAAACCCTCTTGCAGCCTTTGCTCTACCTCCTCCATGACACTTGTGGCACTTCGCCGACCCTGTGCTTCCTCTCGCTTGCGCTCTTTCACTCTTCTTGCTCTGCTTAAATGGAATTCCATCCCCTCGCTAATTCAAAACACGGTCCACATCGATGTATTCAAATGCCAATTGAAAGCCCACTTCCTCACTTCTGAGCTATCCTCTTGGCTCACCTCTCCAGCCTTACTACCTACTCCTTCCCTCACTGCTAACCATACTCTTCCCTGAGTGTTCCCCTCCACACTAGCACTTAATAGTTTGAAGTCACAGTTCATGCTTAGCTGGCTAGACTACATACCTGCTGACACATACCAAGGACAATACAGTGGACACATTTAGGACAAGTATCTGTCCAATTTACCCCTTCTAAAATCTGGCCATCATGCCACTCAAACTCTCCCTATAATAAGACACTCATTGTCTTCCATGTATCTACTATATGACCTTTGATATGCTCCTTTGTGACCAAAAGAGCTTGTTTATCTGTATGTACACGTGCAAGTAAAATACATTTAAAAAATACTGGCGAGCATATGCACACAGAGGAAAGGATGGAGACAGAGTTCTGTGCAGATACATATGGATGCATTAGGTTGGGGGACAGAAATTGGTACACTCTCTGCTCCCACTGTCCACCTGAGTGTAATGCCTGGCTTTGGCAGTAACCCTGGTACGCCTCCCACCCCTGGCTGAGAGTGGATCCTGTCCGCCGTATTTACAAGTTCAATTTCTTGGCATGTTACACTATGGCTATTACAAACAAACTCATTATCTGAATCATGAATCGTGAAAAATCCTCACTAACCCACTCCCTCCATCTGGACGGTGTTTCCGGACCCCTTATCATTTTTTTTTGTGATTACACACTCAATCCCAGTCCAGCACAGCATGTACCAAACTTTACCTTAGACAAAATATATGCTTAAACTCTGCTCCTATGTTCTTCTCCGATGTAACGTCTTACATATTCAGGGTTTGACAGTGGCAAGATGCCAAATCAAAGAACCTATCATGATACATGCTCCCCAATTAACCCTTCCAGTAGGGAATAAAACAATTTCTTAGATATTGATGTCCTATTATTATCTTTGATCTTACTAAGCATGCACACATCCCACTAAATATCATCCCAAGAAGATTTATCACCCCCCTCAAAGTCAAATGACACCTTGTATTGCTCGCCAAGACTGCACGGACAGTTATTTATAACCAGTACATTTGCAGGGCAGAGCAAATACTTTGAACGCAGGTAGACGAAAGCAATGACTCACACCCACACGCACAATTAGAGAATGAGTGCTCTTATACAACTATTTATTCATAGTTAAACATACATAAAGCAACAAGTGATAACACAGAAATAAATCACAGAAAAGATAATAAGCTAACAAGAATACATCACCATGGGCGTAACTGAATTCCTCATCTCACCAGAAGCGGCTGGAAGACCCCAGTAACAGCCAGGCCGAGAGCACAACAGCCCACAGGTATTTCGGAACAAGGCGTTCCTCCTCCGACTGAGGTCTTTGTGCTTTTTGTGCGTGACCTTTCCAGAGCTCTGTATTATATGCCCTCCTCAAAATGGGTGCCAATTTCTCGAACCTTCTGGCATTTGTGCTTGCGTGTTGTTGAGTGAACGTTGGGTGCCGGCCGGCTCGACCGATGGTAAACCCAAGGAGCAAAGCGCTTCCCTCTCCTAAGGCACCACAGAAAACAATTCCATAACTCATCCTCAACTTTGGCACGGGCATAGCAAACAATAACAAACCTTTTAGGGTACCAGCCGGCGAGGGGTGTGGCCTGGAGCTCATGGTGGACAGAGGCTGAGGCGCCGAGCTCCGGACGAGACGCCGCATCTCGATCCTTTTTCGCCATGAGCAGACATAACTCCGGGGCCTCATCAGACCACGGTGGTGCGGAAACAGAATCTTATCAAGAGACAGTGCCTCCGATAAGAAATCGGGACGCAGAACGTCCACAATCCTGCCCGTTCTACCCTACCCCCCCGTCCCTGCCGACACTTAAGATGGCGACCGTTCCATGACGCCGCATCAACCCAAGACCAGGCAGCCAGCTATTCCCGCCGCAGCGTCCGCAGAAGGAGAGAGGCGTCACGACCGCGGTCGCGGCACACATGAACCCGCTGAGGCACTGGAGACCGCTGCACTCTACCGGCCTCTGCAACCCAGACCACGCTGCAATCGTGTGCCATCCCCGTGAGAGGGTGAGACTCCACACGCAACGCATCGGGCATCAGACAGCCAGACACGGCTTTTTCCCGCATCCGACCGCAGAAGCCCGAAACACGCTGGAAAGCACATAGGACTTTGGGAAAGTCCAAATCCACGAGAGACGTAAGGGGGAAACCGCGAGGAGACACAGCATCAGCCCCCTGCCATTTGTGAGATCCCTACGTTGCCGAGTCCCGCGGAGAGCAAAGCCAAAGTCACTGAGGTGAGGAGACCTGGGGGGCACGCTACCAGACTAAGGGGGGTATATGAACCACCACATTGCTTCGTGCCCCGTGGCACCCTGACCACAAGCCCATGGCGCCCCACCTACAGGAACCACTAGAGGAAAGAGGACAATAATCCCAACCTGCTGTGCGAGACCCCAGGCCCCTAACATTGGGTACTCCCCAAAACATCCATTAGCAACAAAGAGACACCAAAATCATTTGGAACACTCACGCTACTGCGCCACAAGCGCCGCAATTTGCGTGGGGCCCGCGCCTCTCCAGGCAACTGCAACAGTACAACCCCCACGAACCTACCGGATCCTGAGACTCAGCATAAGGGCCATAAGCGAGAATAGAGGCACGACTCTCACTAGACAGGCCCAGCGCTATAGCGCCAAGACTTTAACATGTCCTCCGGGAGCAAACCGAAACCCCCCACAATGGACACGTACGTCACCACCAAGTCAAAAAACCCAGTGTAACGCTCACCTGGCTCCCACGGAGGCGCTGGTCTGGTCTGGGTTGCTGTGGCCTCTTCAAGCGTGATGCGCAGAATTCGGACCACCGATTGAACAGGACCCCCAAATCTTGCTTGTCGGGCCCGTAGGAATATCCTTCTGCAGATGAGAAAGGGGATTAACTGTCTGCTGAATAATGTGCTTGCTCCCCGCTTTCCCCCTTCGTTCTCCTCTGACTTCCTCCAAAACCCCCGGTTTAAGCTCACCTTATGGTTTGGAAGGATGAACTCTCCATCCTGCTTCTGATGCAGGGGCGCGCGTTCGTCCAGTTACTTCATTGGTTTTCAGAATGGCGCTGGCAAATCCACTTGTCTTTACTGAGCGATACGCCGTAAGTATGAAGATGCAAAAGTTCAAGTGTGAGCCTCCTTTTATGTTGTCTTTTTCTGTCCTTTATTTCAGGTGCAGAACAAAGGCGATGCGTTGAGGGGTTGAATTGCCGGGGTAAAATCAGGTGAGTCAGTGATGAGGGCGACCCCTCTAAATGTCTTTATAATTCCCCAGTAATGTCTTTTGTCCTTTCCCCATAGGGGCCGGGGTGCGGACCTGCCAGAGATGTGGCGTCGACCCGAGATGTGGAATGGCTCACCAAGAATAGCCGGTAAGTAATATGGCTGAAAATCCGGCTTTCCTCTTGTGTTCCCTGGCTCACCTTTTGTCTCTTCTTCTCTCCCTTAGGTGCGGTGCAGAGATGTGACGACCGGCACTGAGAGCCGCGATGGAGCCGGGCGGCGTCTCGGGAACAGGTGAGTGAAGTGCGGCGCTGCAGCGAATAACGCAGTGCTTTTAAATGGAAGTCTTCCTTCAGGAATGCTGGCGTGAAGATTCCGGATGCAGGTAAGAAGGTTGAAATAGTTCTTGGTTTTCACCTTTCTCTTCTATTATTCCCTTACAGGTGTTCCAGGTTCGAGGCGGGCGTGGCCGGAGTCCAGGTGCAGGAGCAGACACGGTGAGCGTTCAGCTGCTGGGATGCAGAACAACGCGAAGCACGTGTGGCTTAAATAGCCTTGGAAGAAGTTCCAGGTGAGTATTCTTCCACAGCCCCACCCAAGTAACAAAATAGTTCCTTCAGAAAAATAGTCCCTCCTAAGCCTCATTTGGCTTGGTTCTTCATGCAGCATGGTCTGCATCAGGTGAGTGTGCAGCATGGTCTGCTTCAGGTAAGTGCACCAAACACTTCCCTTTATGAGCCTGACGCCTATGGCGCCAGGACTGATGTCCAACATGAGCCTGGCGCCAACGGCGCCAGGACAGAGTCCAAAGAGCCCCTATAAAGGGCCGCTGGGCTTTTACCCGGGGGCATGATGCCTGCTCCCGGGGGTGCTGGGCCTGGCCTGGTGCTCTGGGGGTAGGCATCATGACAGCACTCTCCCCCAAGGCCCCTCCCAAGGCCTTTTCCCCAGGAGGTTTCGGTTTGTTCGGGAAATTCCGATGGAACCTTTTTACTAGCCGAGGTGCATTTACGTGGTCGCTGGGTTCCCAAGATCTTTCCTGAGGCCCGTACCCCTTCCAATCAATTAGATAGAAAAGTTTTGATTTTGAGATCTTAGAGTCCAAAATGTTCTTCACCTCGAATTCAGGCTCCCCATCTATCTGGATTGGTTCTGGTGGCTTTATTAATCTGGTTCCTGGTTGCACTGGTTTCAAAAGTGACACATGAAAGACGGGATGAATCCGCATGTTAGCTGGTAGATCTAGTTTGACTGCCACTGGGTTAATTATAGCTTTGATCGAGTAAGGGCCTAAATACCTTGGATTAAAAGTCTGAGGTCCCTTGAGTGATAAGTGTTTGGTAGCCAACCATACTTGATCCCCTATGTGGTATGGAGGCGCCTCCTTACGATGCAGATCCGCATTCTTTTTGTATTTCTCTTTCGCATGTTGTAAGTGTGCAGTAGCATCCTTGAAGGCTTGAGTAATCGTAGAATGCAAATGGTCGACTGCGGGCATTTCGAGGCTCAAAGGTGAGTCCAGGTCTGAAGTACGAGGGTGATGTCCATATAGGGTATAAAAGGGGCTCTGACCAGTTCCAGAGTGTATCGAGTTATTGTATGCATATTCAGCCACCCATAAAATGTCCTTCCAATTACCCTCCGATTGGTGCAACATACATCGTAGATATTGTTCAAGGGTCTGGTTCGTTCTCTCCGTCTGACCATCGGTCTGTGGGTGGTGACTGGTTGAGAGTCTTACGTCGATTTGTGCCAGTTGACAACACTTTTTCCAAAAACAAGAAATGAACTGGCTTCCCCGATCGGAGATTAGTATGGACGGGAATCCATGCAGACGGATGACATTTTCGAGGAATTCCTTGGCAAGAAAAAAAGCTGAAGGTAATCCTTTCAACGGAATAAAATGGGCCATCTTGGAAAATAAATCCACCACAATCAGAATAGTATTGTATCCATTACAAGAGGGCAGGTCCGTGATAAAATCTAGTGACAAGGTGTGCCAAGGTGCTGGTGGAATGTCTAAGGGTTGAAGAAGACCGGCGGATTTTGTTTTTTGACCTTTGTTTTGGGCGCAAACTCCACAGGACATCACGAAAGATTTAATATACTTTCGCCAGGACGGCCACCAGAAATGTCTCTGTTTTGGCAATGCCAGGATGTCCTTCCATCAGAGTATCGTGATGACGGGAAATAACCAGTTCTTGCAATTCCTTTTCTGGCAAAAATAAACGTCCTTGGAAGTAAGGTAAGCCATCGTTGATTGAAAAGGCAGACCCCCTTTTGATCCAATCCTGCAAGGCTGAAGAGTCTAGGAATAGTTTTACCCGTGCTTGAATGTCTTCAAGGGTTTGTAAAGTGGTTATCCCCAAGATTCTTTGTTTGGGAATTATCGGCACAGGTTCTGAGTTTGTGTCCATTTCTCACATTCCAATTCGAGATAGCGCGTCCGCTTTGCCATTCTTACAGCCAGGACGGTAGGTGATTACAAAATCAAACTCAGCAAAGAATAAAGCCCATCGGAGCTGTCGTGAAGACTGAGCCTTGGCAGTTTTTAAATATTGTAAATTTCGGTGATCAGTGATCACGGTGATGGTATGCCTGGCGCCAAGAAGATAATGCCGCCAAGCCTTAAAGGCGGACTTAATGGCTAATAATTCCTTATCGGTGATTGCATAATTTATCTCCGGCGGCGAGAACTTTCTGGACCAAAATGCTACGGGGTGCAGTTGGTTGGTTTTGGGGTCTCTCTGAGACAGGACAGCTCCCTTGGCTAAGCTGGATGCATCGGTTTCGACTATATATGGGAGATCAGGACGCGGATGTTTCAAAATAGGTGCGGACTTAAATTTAGCTTTTAATTCCTGAAAGGCCTGTTAAGCTTCCTCGGTCCATTCAAAACGTTTATTCTTCCACAAAAGTGCAGTGATGGGTTGCACCACCCGTGAAAATTCTGGGATAAACCTGCAATAAAAATTGGCAAAACCAAGCATGCTTTGGACACCATTCACCGAACTAGGTGATGGCCATTTGAGGATGGCATCCACTTTCCGTGAGTCCATTCGGACCCCTTTAGGTGTCAGGATGAATCCAAGAAATTCAACCTCGGTGGTATGGAAAACGCATTTTTCCAGCTTTGCAAACAGTTTGTGCTGGCGCAATTTCTCAAGGACGGCCCTGACATGTTTTCTGTGATCAGATTCCGAAGAGAGTACACCAGAATGTCATCGATATACACGACAACACAGACGTCAATGAGTTCTCGAAGGACATCGTTCATGAAGAATTGGAAGGCAGCAGGCGCGTTGCACAACCCGAAAGGCATCACCTGGTATTCGAATAGTCCATATTTTGTACGGAAGGCCGTTTTCCATTCGTCGCCTTCTTTAACTCGTACCAGATGATAAGCCCCCCAGAGATCTAACTTGGTGTATATGCAAGCGTCCTTCACCTGGTCAAGGAGTTCAGGGATCAAAGGCAGAGGGTAACGATTTTTAACAGTTATCTGGTTCAATGCGCGGTAATCGATACAAGTTCTAAGGTCGCCTTCTTTTTTTGGCACGAAGAACAAAGCCGAGGATGCCGGAGACTTTGACGGGCGAATGAAACCATTGGCTAGGTATTGATCTATATATTGTCTCAAATACAGATTTTCCGGCTCAGTAAGGGCATAAATCCTGCTACAAGGGGGTTGTGCACCGGGCACCAGATCGATTTGGCAATCGTACGATCTGTGAGGAGGTAACGTGTTGGCCTGTTCCTTTTGGAAGACGTCCTGGAAGTCTTGGTATTCCGGAGGTAGTTGCATGGAAACAGAGGTTACTGATGCTAGACTGACCTTCAGATTTTCTGGGTAGCAGGTTTGTGCACACTCTGGAAAGGTTATTCTCTTCGCTCGCCAATCAATTCGAGGATTATGTGTCTCTAACCAAGGGATTCCGAGTATAACCTGAAACTGTGGAGCCTTGATTACATCAAACACAACTGCCTCCCGATGGCCGTCCGGACCTACAAGTGTTACCTCAGCTGTGGAATGTGTTACCGGTCCCGAGGCAATTTCGGTTCCATCGACTGTGGTGATGACATCTTTACTGGTTTTAGGACGCAGGGGGAGGTTAATCCTGGAGACCAATTCACGATCCACGTAGTTTCCTATAGCCCCACTATCGATGTATGCCTTTATTGCATGCAACGCTTAGGCTGTTCCGGATCTACGAGGACCATTGGCACAGTGAAATGCAAGGTCTGAGAGTTCGTTTTCAAGCTCGGCAAGCGGACCCCTACTCTTGTCGGGCGGGGTCGTTTCCCGATACAGAGGTTTCATGGATTTTTTCTGCGGCTCCTACCACCTTCCTGGGCGGCCTTGCCGGGCAATCTCGTAGAAAGTGTCCAGAGGATCCACAATAAAGACATAAGTGCATCTGCCGTCTTCTTTCACGTTCCTTTTGCGTTAAAGGTCCTTTAACTCCTCCGATTTGCATTGGCTCTGAGGCTTCAGCCCCCTTGAGGTTAGCGTGGGTCTTGACTAACACCCCGGTCTCAAACTTGGACCGATCTGCTTTTCGGTTTTGCAGTCTGTGATCCAATTGGACCACTAAGTCTATATATTCAGAGCCCTCTTGGGGCGGATTTACAACTTGGGCCAGGACATCTTTAAGTTCTCCGCGTAGACCTCGATAAAATAAAGTGATTCTTTTATCCTCTGGCCACCCAGTTTCCACAATTAGTCTATTAAAGATTGCAATGTAGCAAAGAAGGTCTTGATTGCCCTGTCGCAGAGATAGAAGTTCGTCATCTAGACCCTGCCCCTGGGAGTGACGAGCAAATAACCTTTCCATGCTTGCTTGAAATCTTTGAAAATCACGAAGAATCGGGTCATCTTGAGTTACCAGTGGAACTGACCAATCGGCAGCACTGCCGCTGAGATATGACATTACAAAGGCTACCTTGGTCTGGTCATTAGGGAAGGCCCCAGGTCTGCACAGGAAATGCAAACGACACTGATTCATGAATACGGTGAATCGTTTGGGGTCCCCAGCAAAGTGTTCGGGTGGGGCCAGCGGCATGTTTCCAGGTAGATTAATCTGCACCGGGTTACTGGAAAGCACAGGAGCGGGGTTCCCTCCGAAACCGGGTAAAGGAGTTTGTCCAGCTTGACCTTGCAAAAGCTGTCTAGCCAGGTCATCAGCTCTTTCCTTTGTTACAATCACTTCCCTCCTGAGAGCATTAGTCTCTTGACGAGCGGCGTGTACTTCGGCCCGTAATTCCCCCAGTAGTTGGGCCAACTGGTCAGTCTCGGAAGTTTCCATAGCGCCTGGGTGGGAATTTGTAGGAAGGCTTCGCGTTCTGTAACGCTCACCTGGCTCCCACGGAAGCGCTGGTCTGGTCTGGGTTGCTGTGGCCTCTTCAAGCGTGATGCGCAGAATTCGGACCACCGATTGAACAGGACCCCCAAATCTTGCTTGTCTGGCCCGTAGGAATATCATTCTGCAGATGAGAAAGGGGATTAACTGTCTGCTGAATAATGTGCTTGCTCCCCCCTTTCCTCCTTCGTTCTCCTCTGACTTCCTCCAAAACCCCCGGTTTAAGCTCACCTTATGGTTTGGAAGGATGAACTCTCCATCCTGCTTCTGATGCAGGGGCGCGCGTTCGTCCAGTTACTTCACTGGTTTTCAGAATGGCGCTGGCAAATCCACTTGACTTTACTGAGCGATACGCCGTAAGTATGAAGATGCAAAAGTTCAAGTGTGAGCCTCCTTTTATGTTGTCTTTTTCTGTCCTTTATTTCAGGTGCAGAACAGCGGCGATGCGTTGAGGGGTTGAATTGCCGGGGTAAAATCAGGTGAGTCAGTGATGAGGGCGAACCCTCTAAATGTCTTTATAATTCCCCAGTAATGTCTTTTGTCCTTTCCCCATAGGGGCCGGGGTGCGGTACCTGCCAGAGATGTGGCGCCGACCCGAGATGTGGAATGGCTCACCAAGAATAGCCGGTAAGTAATATGGCTGAAAATCCGGCTTTCCTCTTGTGTTCCCTGGCTCACCTTTTGTCTCTTCTTCTCTCCCTTAGGTGCGGTGCAGAGATGTGACGACCGGCACTGAGAGCCGCGATGGAGCCGGGCGGCGTCTCGGGAACAGGTGAGTGAAGCGCGGCACTGCAGCGAGCAACGCGGTGCTTTTAAATGGAAGTCTTCCTTCAGGAATGCTGGCGTGAAGATTCCGGATGCAGGTAAGAAGGTTGAAATAGTTCTTGGTTTTTACCTTTCTCTTCTATTATTCCCTTACAGGTGTTCCAGGTTCGAGGCGGGCGTGGCCGGAGTCCAGGTGCAGGAGCAGACACGTTGAGCGTTCAGCTGCTGGGATGCAGAACAACGCGAAGCACGTGTGGCTGTTCGGGTGTGGCTTAAATAGCCTTGGAAGAAGTTCCAGGTGAGTATTCTTCCACAGCCCCACCCAAGTAACAAAATAGTTCCTTCAGAAAAATAGTCCCTCCTAAGCCTCATTTGGCTTGGTTCTTCTTGCAGCATGGTCTGCATCAGGTGAGTGTGCAGCATGGTCTGCTTCAGGTAAGTGCACCAAGCACTTCCCTTTATGAGCCTGGCGCCTATGGCGCCAGGACTGATGTCCAACATGAGCCTGGCGCCAACGGCGCCAGGACAGAGTCCAAAGAGCCCCTATAAAGGGCCGCTGGGCTTTTACCCAGGGGCGTGATGCCTGCTCCCAGGGGTGCTGGGCCTGGCCTGGTGCTCCGGGGGTAGGCATCATGACACCCAGCCACCCCACACCCTCACACTCCAGAACCCGCACAAACAAAGGGTGCTGACTCCGCCGAGAGTCAATCCCAAGTACTAGAAGTCATAGCATCGCTGTGCACATTTATCGATTCCAGAATAGACAAATTCAGGTCAGACATCCAATTGATGCGCCAAGATGCTAGAAACAACAGAAAGGGTGACGAACTCCGAAACAGCCATAAAACAGACGACAGAAGAAACTGTTGAATTGAGGACCAAGGTCACAGACCTCGAAAAGCAGGTCGCCATCCTCGAGGCCAGAGCTGAGGAAGCTGAGGGACGTACTATAGACGGGGCAACGTCAGGATACTGGGAGTGCCGGAGTCGACGAAGGACCGAACCCAACAGCATATGTAGAGGCCTTCCTACAACAAGAAATAGGCGCAGGAAAACTTACACAAGGCTTTGCAGTTGAAAGGGAACACAGGTCCCTCCAGAAGAAACCCCCCCCCAGGATCCCACCATCGCCCGATAATCGCCAAAATACTTAATTTCCAGGACCGAGAAACCATCTTGAGGCGCTCCAGGGAATAGGGCCCCATAGAACGTGGCAACGCCAAAATTTCTGTCTATCCAGACTATACTCCAAAGGTGCAAAGGGAGAGAAACTCATTCGTACCTATCAAGGCCAGACTCCGGCAACTGAACCTAAAATGTATGTTACTCTATCCATCGAGACTAAAGGTCATCTACAAGGGCCGTGCGATTTTCCTAGAGTCCCCAGCAGCTGCCAATATGTGGATGGAAGACAACAACCTCGCAGAAGCCGGGGACACCCATCCCAAGGGTAAATGAGGAAATCCACTTATCCACGCACTTGACACATAAGCGCATACCGCACCACAACCCTGTAACAAACATGAGCAACTTACAACCAAGGAGGTAACCTACACCACCATTTACCAAATAGATGCGGTCCTCGCTTGGCCTCAAACCAGGCACAGGACCTAGCCCCCACGAACAGACCAGGACAGGCAAGTTGCCTGCCCGACCCCCCTCGAGCCCGATACCCGGATGGGACCTGACGGCGCGAGAGCGCCTGAGCACCGCAAGAAAAACGCAGTCGCTGGGCGCACCAGTTCCAGTTTTGTTAAATGTTACTCTAGTTACATAGTCTTAACACTAACGCAACCAACAAGGCAGAGGGTAAGACCACCATAGATCATAAGCAAGACCAGAGCAATGAACCGAGATCTGGGAACCACCGAGGATAATCAACAACCGCTGAGAAACGTCAAAAAGGGCAGACGCACAGAGTGCACCACTTCATCCCAATGGCGACACAATTGAAAGTGATAACGTGGAATGTACGGGGTATGGGATCATACTTGAGAAGGAATCAGATCCAATCCTATCTACGCAGAAAGAAGGTATCCATTGCACTACTCCAAGAGACCAACCTGACGAAGGAGTCTTCGTCCAAGTTGGCGGAGCGATGGCGAGGCACCGCGAAAGGAGCACCCTACTCTAGCTATGCTCGAGGAGTTTTCACGTGGGTGAACCCGAATGTGCCATTCTGTCTACTGGGCTCGGAGGCAGACACTGAAGGCAGGTATCTAATAATATGGGGAACCATTGAACATATGGCGGTCTGTATAGTGAACTCCTACTTTCCACAACACGGAATTCCCTCACACCTCAAAACGCTCTGTGCCAAAATGGCGCATCACAGGGAAGGGACCTTCATATGGGCTGGTGACTTCAACTGCTACAGAAACATGGATAGATCCGCACCCCCCCCAACAACTGCGAAACCCCGCCACTCAAGCACTCAACGATGCGCTGGATCACCTTAACTTGGTTGACATTTGGAGGGAACAACACCCCACTGAAAGAAGCTACTCATGTTACTCGGCCCCTCACAAGATTCACACAAGGATCGATTATCTGTTTATCAACAGAAAGCAAACCTCAATGGTAGACGCAACAGCATACCTAGGCAGATCGATCTCTGATCATTCACCACTAATCATGGAATGGAAATTAAGGGGACCCAGACCACCGATCCCAACATGGAAAATGCCCATCGCAGCCCTTACGGATCAAGAATTCAGGGAAGCCCTCGGTAACAAACATGAGGACTACATAGACAACAATAAAGGATCTGTATCAACCTGGAGTACGCTCTGGGAGGCGATGAAGGTAGTGATAAGAGGAGAGGTGATATCAGGGGCTGGAGGCATTCGGAAACACCTGACGGCAGCGCTAGAAGAACGAGAAGCTGAAATAACACGCCTCAAGGCATGCATTGTCGCCACCCCGGAAATGGAAGAGACCTTGCAAGAAATTCGCGAAGAATGTTGCACAACCTGGGACAGGTTAGCCAAATTTGAATTCACAACAAACACTGCCAAGACCCACAAAGAAGCCGATAAACCAGGCAGATTACTAGCTTGGTTATGCAAACGCGAACAACCAAGACACACTCCTACAGAGATCTTAACCGAGAATGGGACAACATGCAGGTCCCAACAGGATATTAATAACGCCTTTGCGGAGTTCTACTTTAAACTATACTCCCACAACAGGCAAATATCCAGAGAAGAAATTAAGAACACCCTGGAAGAGATTGGGCTGCCGAGACTATCCGAGGAACAGAGAGAAGCTTTGGAAATGGAGATTACTACAGAAGATGTTAAGGAAGCTATCAGGTCGCTGGCCACCTGTAAGACTCCTGGCAGTGACGGCCTTCTGCCCGAATTTTACAAAGCTTACGAAGATATCATCACTCCGATATTGCATGAGGTCTACACGGAGGCATACGAAGTAGGGATACTCCCTAACACTATGAAAGAAACAATCATAATCCCCATGCTCAAGCCCAACAAACCACCTACGGACTGCGATTCATACCGCCCATTAGCAATGCTAAACTACGACAGTAAGATCCTAACCACTATCCTAGCCAACAGACTCGCAAAGGTGGTGGGAACCCTGATTTACGACGACCAAAATGGCTTCGTCCCGGGACGCAACACCACGGCCAACCTAAGAAGACTCCAACACACTATGGCGGAAACCACCACGAGAGACGAGGATCTTGCGGTACTCACACTCGACGCCGTCAAGGCCTTCGACTCCATATTCTGGGAATGGCTGGTCGAGGTGCTAAGGGAGTTTGGATTTGGAGAGGGTTTTGTGAGATGGATCAAGGTGCTCTACAACTCACTGATGGCAAGAGTGAAAACCGGAGGGATGATCTCGAAGCCCTGGGAGATTCAGAGAAGTATTAGGCAGGGATGCCCGCTATCACCGATGTTATACATGTTAGGCTTGGAACCAATTGCCATCTATTTTAGACAACAGTTCTTTCGACGCAGGTATCAAACTGGGCAACCAACACTCCATAATATCCCTATACGCCGACGATGTACTCTTGTATATGAAAGACCCACAAATAAACGCACAAGTCATACTAGACGTCCTCGACAACTATGCACTTTATTCAGGAATCAAGTTTAGCAGATCGAAATCCTGTGCATTCCCGCTGGCACGACTCAGAGGCCTGGCAAAAACGGATTTACCAGTAGTGGGGATAAAATGGCAACCAAAAGCATTCCGATACGTTGGAATAAACATCCATCACACCCCAGAGCTCACACACGACCACAACACCGAAATGGCGCTGAAAGGACTCCGTAACTCTATGAAATTCTGGTCGAAATTGCCACTCGCAATGATGGGTCGGGCGGCCATTGCAAAAATGATAATTATCCCCCGCTTCTTATACTTCTTCACGAACATTTGTTACTATATTCGCCCCACCTTCTTCAAGACACTTGAAATATTAATCCGGGACTTCCTATGGGGCTGTCCAGACATAAACTACCCCTCTCAATTCTCACGCTGCGACACAAAGAAGGCGGAATACAACTCCCCGACTTTCAGATTTATTACTTAGCTGCACAGCTCAGCCACGTGACAAGGTGGCTTCAAGACGAACAGAACAACGAGTCTGAGCTACTAAGGCAAATACCCTCCAATCTTTTCCCCAAGGAAGTACTCTGGAACCCACTCAAGCAGACACAGAATGTCCCCACGATTGCAAAATTGGGCAGACAGATCTGGACCAGAACTCGCTCCATCCTACAATCGAGCCATCCATATTCACCCAATTCTCCTATCCTAGCGGATGCATGCAAAACCACGACGGACCTAAAGGTAGCGAGAAGTTGGGAGAGAGCCGGGATCTATGTATGGGGGGACATGTTTAAAGAGGACAAATTCAGAGACTTTGAATCGATGCAGGAGGTTGAGGGACTCTCCAGCGGCCAATTTCTATGGTATCATCGACTCAAACAGATCGTCAGAAGCAAATGGGACAGCTGGCCCGAGGAACCCACCCCGGATCCGTTACTACAGGAGATGTACAAGCTAGCTGATGGATGGAAACCGGTGACCCGGCTCTACAGCCGACTGATGGACAAACCCAACCCCAAAGGCATAGCACTCAAGGAGAGATGGGAAGTGGACCTGGGCATCACACTAACCGACAAAGAATGGGGAAGAATTTTATTGTACCCAAAAGAGGTGTCCCGCAACGCCAGATTCAGGCAGATACAATTGAATACCCTCTACAGGCCGTACATGACCCCACAGCGGGTGGCTAACTTCAACAAGAAAGTCTCACCGAATTGCCCCTGGTGCGGCAATGACACAGCCGACATGATCCACATATTTTGGACCTGCAATAAGGCCATGAAACTCTGGTCCAGAGTTAGGCAGACTTGCACAACTGCTGGCATAACCAGATATGAGTGGGACCCGAAAGTCTGCTTATTAGGAGCTCACCCCAGAATAAGCAAATACAGACATTGTCATGATCTCTGCTTCCAAAAGGTCAGGGTTTTCCCAACTCCCTTGGAAGCAGATCCATAACCCAGGTTCCGAGTGCCAACCAGTCCCAATTGGGACCTTTTGGACCCAGTCCTGGCGCCAGTGGCACCAGGCTCATAAATATGCCCAGTCCCAGCGCTGGAAGTGCCGGGCTCATAATGCTTGGGTGGACTTACCTGCAGCAGACCATGCTGCTTGCTTGCCTGCCAGTTGAGCCTCTGATCCTCTTCTGTTTGGAACTACTTTTCCTGTTGGGTGGGGCAGGAGCCACTCCCTAGATTCAGAACACTGGAACTCTTCTGGAAAGCAGGAACTCTTTTCTTACCTAGGCGTGGCTGTGGAAGGAGACACCTAAGCACTACAGGAGGCTATTTAAACCACACCCGATGGATGAATCTTGCTTTGCGTTATTCTGCATCCTCTGCAGCAGAACGCTCATCGTGTCTTCTGCATCTGATCCTGGGCCTAAGGAAAAAGGCTTACCATCCTGAATCCAGTCTTCAGCAACACCTATAAAGACAAGAAAGAACAGGTTAGCATTACGGTCTTCAGTGACAGCTCTTCACTTACCTGGTCCATCGGCTGTCACCAACGCCTCGCGCTGCATTCCGGCATCTGAAAGACAAAAGCTTACCAACTCTTCGCACGCTCCGGTGGCCTTCGGCGCTGCATCCCGCATCTGAAAGACAAAACAAGGTGCGTTTAAAGACATTGGGGAACTTTAATACTCACGTGCCATTACTCCTTTCCACATCTAACCCAGTGGGTATTCCGGCACCCTGCAGCCGCTCCGAACTTGTACCTGCAAAATAAAAAGACAGTTAGAGCGCATCGTGAAGCAGGCAACAAGTGCTTACCTACGTGCTTCCAGGCGCTTCTATTCATCACATGGGCTCCATCTTCAACTCACTTCAGCCCGTCATCCGCCATCGCCGGAACCCTGCAAAACAAGAGACATCATTACTAAAGACTTTAAAGACATTAGGATTACTCGAAACTTACCGTTCGTGCAGTAAACGACGGACAGCAGTCCTCTGAAGTCAAGAGGCCTGCTCCCCTTATCCAGTGAAGAAACTGGTTACAGCACCCTGCCCCGAGGCAGATGGAGAGCGCGGCGTTCACTTACCTAAGGTGAGAGCGTTAACCTTTGGGGTTCTACAGGAGAAGAGAAAGGGAAGAAGAGAGAGACATTCAATAACCCAGTTCCTTAATCCCATATTTTCTATCTGCAGACATCTTACCCTTCGAGTCAGACATACAGTGCACAGAGGTCCAGCCCAAAGAGCCAGCCATGTGTTACACATCACCTTTGAAGATACGGTATACGCCCAGTCAAGACCGGTGCCTCTACGGGAATCAGGTGAGCGTTACAGAACGCAAAGCCTACCACAAAACTCCCGTCCAGGCGCTATGGAAACCTCGGATACCGACCAGCTAGCCCAGTTACTTGGGGAACTAAGGGCAGAAGTGCATGCAGCCCGTCAGGAAACGAATGCTCTAAGAAGGAAACTGATTATTTCCAAGGAGCGAACAGATGATCTCGCTAGACAATTGCTACAGTCACAAGCCGGACAGACCCCGTTACCCGCATCTGGGGGAAATCTTCCTTCTACATCCTCTATGAATCCAGTGCAGATCAACCTACCTGGGAATGTACCTCTGGCTCCGCCCGAACGATTTTCTGGTGACCCAAAGAGGTTTGCAGTATTTATCAATCAGTGCCGGTTGCATTTCTTATGCCGGCCAGCAGCCTTTCCAACTGATCAAGCTAAAGTAGCTTTCGTGCTTTCGTACCTTAGTGGCAATGCGGCAGACTGGTCGATCCCTCTAGTAAATCAAGATGATCCGGTCCTCCATGATTTTCAAGCTTTTCAGCTCAGTATGGAAAAACTGTTCGCAAGACATTCACAGGGACAGGCCTTGGACAATGAGCTTCTTTCGTTGCGACAAGGTAATCAAGACCTTTTGGCTTATATTGCGTCTTTCAACAGACTGATAGTGGAAACTCAATGGCCTGAGGACAAAAGGATTACGCTGTTTTATAGAGGTCTACGTGGAGAGCTCAAAGATGTGTTAGCCCAAGTAGTGAATCCCCCACAAGATTGTTCGGACTATATAGACTTAGTCGTTCAAATAGATCACAGACTGCAGAACAGGAAGGCCGATCGTTCCAAGTTTGATGCTCGAGTATTTTCCAAACCGCCAACTCCTTCCAAAGGAGTAGACTCCGGGGAACCCATGCAAATAGGGGGTCTGAAAGGTCCTCTAACACAAAAGGAGCGGGAAAGGAGAAAACGGTTGCAATTATGCCTCTATTGCGGAAACTCAGGGCACTTTCTTCGAGACTGTCCGGTGAAACCTGCCAAGAAGGCAGTAGGAGCTGCAGTTACCAAAGTTACAAACTCTGAGCAGGGAAACGACCTCGCCCGACAAGAATAGAGGTCCTCTTGCCGAGCGTGAAAACCAGTTCCGTGACCTCGCATTTCGTGATACCTATGGTCCTCATTAGCCCTGATAATCCGGATCGATTACATGCAATTGAAGCTTACGTCGACAGCGGTGCCATCGGCAATTATGTGGATCATGAAATGGTTTTGAGGATGAATCTAACTCTTTGTCCCAAGGCTGTAAAGGACGTCATTACTACGGTGGATGGTACGGAGATAGCCTCCGGGCCAGTAACGCATACCACTCAAGAGGTGACACTAGTAAGTCAAGATGGACACCATGAGAAGATCGTGTTCGATGTGATCAAGGCCCCTCAGTTTCAGATTATTCTAGGAATACCTTGGTTAGAGAAACACAATCCTCTGATCGATTGGCGAGCAAGAACGGTCCAGTTTCCAGAATGTGTCTCTACTTGTCACCCTCCACCTGGTGTTGCAGTGGCAGCAATTTCTTCAGAGACTCCCCAGCTACCTCCCGAATACCTAGAATACCAAGATGTTTTCCGGAAGGATCAGGCTAACTCTCTACCTCCTCATAGGTCTTATGACTGCCAGATAGACCTGATACCTGGATCTACTCCTCCTTGTAGTAGAATTTATGCCCTCACCGAGCCTGAGAACCTTCACCTTCGACAATACCTGGATCAATACCTGGCAAATGGGTTTATTCGTCCTTCCAAGTCCCCTGCTTCTTCAGCTTTGTTCTTTGTTCCAAAAAAGGAAGGAGACCTTAGAACTTGTATAGATTATCGCTCCCTGAACCAGATCACCGTTAAGAATAGATATCCGTTACCTTTGATCCCTGAACTCCTGGACCAAGTCAGAAAAGCATGCATATATACAAAGCTGGATCTTAGAGGAGCTTACCACTTGGTACGAGTAAAAGAGGGCGATGAATGGAAGACGGCCTTCCGCACCAAGTATGGGCTATTTGAATATCAGGTCATGCCCTTCGGACTTTGCAATGCCCCGGCCGCCTTTCAATATTTTATGAACGATGTCCTCAGAGAGCTCATAGATGTGTGTGTTGTTGTTTACATTGACGACATCCTCGTTTATTCTTCATCGGAATCTGAACATCGGAAACACGTGAAAATGGTCCTCGAAAGATTGCGTCAACACAAACTTTTCGCTAAGTTGGAAAAATGTGTTTTCAACGTGACTGAAGTTGAATTCTTGGGATTCATATTATCACCTGGCGGAGTGCGTATGGATTCAAAGAAGGTCGATGCAGTTCTCAAATGGCCATCACCATCCTCCGTAAAAGGTGTGCAAAGCATGTTAGGCTTCGCTAACTTTTACCGCAGGTTTATCCCCGAATTCTCTCGAATAGTCCAGCCCATCACTGCCTTGTTAAAGAAAAACAAACGTTTTGAATGGTCTACCGAGGCGGAACAAGCTTTCCAGGATTTGAAGACTAAATTTATCTCTGCACCAATCTTAAAGCACCCTCGCCCCGAACTCCCCTACATCGTGGAAACTGATGCTTCAAGCCTTGCCATGGGGGCAGTTCTATCACAAAAGGACCCAGTAACCAATCAGTTGCATCCCGTGGCATTTTGGTCCCGCAAATTCTCGCCTCCTGAAATCAATTACACGATTACTGACAAGGAACTTCTGGCTATCAAGTCTGCCTTTAAGGCTTGGCGACATTATCTGCTGGGGGCCCGACACACCGTTACTGTGATTACGGATCACCGAAACCTGCAATATTTGAAAACCGCAAAAGCCCAATCCTCTAGACAACTCTGTTGGGCATTATTCTTTGCCGAGTTTGACTTCATAATTACCTATCGACCTGGTACAAAGAACGGTAAAGCTGATGCCCTTTCTCGGATGGGAGTGGAAGAACACTTGATCAACCCTAAACCTGTACCAATCATTCCCGAACAAAGAATTCTGGGTGTAATCGCCACAGAATCCATAGAGGAAGTTAAGGATAAAGCCAGGCAACTTGTAACTCCAGCAGACATACAGAATTGGCATCTGCAGGGAAAGGACTTTGCAGTAAAGGACAACTTATTGTATTTCCAAGAACGATTATACCTACCCAGCACAGATTTACAGAAAAAAGTAATCTCTTGTTATCACGATTCTTTAATGGAAGGACATCCCGGTATGGCCAAGACCTCAGAAAAGATCAAGCGCTACTTCTGGTGGTCGTCTTGGAAAAAATATATCAGAGACTTTATAATGTCCTGTGGAGTATGCGCCCAAAACAAGAGTCAAAAGGAAAGACCAGCAGGCCTCTTACGCCCTATTGACATCCCACCTCGCCCTTGGCATACGCTTTCTATGGACTTCATCACCGATCTACCTCCACGCTCCGGATACAATACGATTCTAGTAATCGTGGACTTATTCTCCAAGATGGCGCATTTCATTCCGCTCAAAGGCTTGCCAACAGCAGCAACTCTGGCCCGAGAATTTCTCGAAAACATCGTCCGACTGCACGGTTTTCCTTCGGTTCTAATTTCGGATCGAGGTAGTCAATTTATTTCTCATTTTTGGCGAAGTTGCTGTCGGTCGGCTCAAATTGATGTGAGACTTTGGACCAGTCACCACCCTCAGACCGACGGACAAACCGAGAGGACCAATCAAACTCTGGAACAGTATTTAAGCTGCATGCTGCAACAAACGGAAAAAACTTGGAAAGACATCCTTTGGATAGCCGAATATGCCTACAATAACTCTGTCCATTCGGGAACTGGGAAAACCCCGTTTTTTCTTTTGTACGGCAGTCACCCTCGAACCTCGAGTTGGATCCCCTCCAAGATCTTGAAACACCAGCAGTAGACTACCTGCATTCTACAATCACCCAAGCCTTTAAGGAAGCTGTTTCTCACCTTCAAAGGGCTAAAGAACAATACAAGAAAGGAGCAGATCAACATCGGAAGGAAGCCCCTCAATATCAAGTAGGGGATCAAGTCTGGTTATCCACCAAATATCTACCTCTAAAAGGGCCACGCACATTCAACCCAAGATACCTTGGTCCCTATTCCATCACTACCATAGTAAACCCAGTAGCGGTCAAGTTGGACTTGCCCCCGCACATGAAGATACATCCGGTCTTCCACGTCTCTCTATTAAAACCCGTGCAACCTCAAACCCGACTAACTAAATCTCCAAAACCTATCCTAGTTGATGGAGAACTCGAGTTTGAAGTCAAAAGCATTCTGGACTCCAAGATCTCCAAATCTAAACTATTTTACCTAATTGACTGGAAAGGCTACGGCCCCCAAGAGAGATCCTGGGAACCTGCTGAATATGTCCACGCTCCTCGCCTAATCAAAAGATTTCACCGAACATTTCCTGACAAGCCAAAACCCCCAGAGAAGCCCGGTTTGGGAGGGGCCTTGAGGGGGGGGTACTGTCATGATCTCTGCTTCCAAAAGGTCAGGGTTTTCCCAACTCCCTTGGAAGCAGATCCATAACCCAGGTTCCGAGTGCCAACCAGTCCCAATTGGGACCTTTTGGACCCAGTCCTGGAGCCAGTGGCACCAGGCTCATAAATATGCCCAGTCCCAGCGCTGGAAGCGCTGGGCTCATAATGCTTGGGTGGACTTACCTGCAGCAGACCATGCTGCTTACTTGCCTGCCAGTTGAGCCTCTGATCCTCTTCTGTTTGGAACTACTTTTCCTGTTGGGTGGGGCAGGAGCCACTCCCTAGATTCAGAACACTGGAACTCTTCTGGAAAGCAGGAACTCTT
The DNA here is from genome assembly GCF_040938575.1 of Ambystoma mexicanum. NCBI lineage: Eukaryota > Metazoa > Chordata > Amphibia > Caudata > Ambystomatidae > Ambystoma > Ambystoma mexicanum. The sequence goes on from NC_090930.1 coordinate 656,243,933, forward strand.
TTCTTACCTAGGCGTGGCTGTGGAAGGAGACACCTAAGCACTACAGGAGGCTATTTAAACCACACCCGATGGATGAATCTTGCTTTGCGTTATTCTGCATCCTCTGCAGCAGAACGCTCATCGTGTCTTCTGCATCTGATCCTGGGCCTAAGGAAAAAGGCTTACCATCCTGAATCCAGTCTTCAGCAACACCTATAAAGACAAGAAAGAACAGGTTAGCATTACGGTCTTCAGTGACAGCTCTTCACTTACCTGGTCCATCGGCTGTCACCAACGCCTCGCGCTGCATTCCGGCATCTGAAAGACAAAAGCTTACCAACTCTTCGCACGCTCCGGAGGCCTTCGGCGCTGCATCCCGCATCTGAAAGACAAAACAAGGTGCGTTTAAAGACATTGGGGAACTTTAATACTCACGTGCCATTACTCCTTTCCACATCTAACCCAGTGGGTATTCCGGCACCCTGCAGCCGCTCCGAACTTGTACCTGCAAAATAAAAAGACAGTTAGAGCGCATCGTGAAGCAGGCAACAAGCGCTTACTTACGTGCTTCCAGGCGCTTCTATTCATCACACGGGCTCCATCTTCAACTGACTTCAGCCCGTCATCCGCCATCGCCGGAACCCTGCAAAACAAGAGACATCATTACTAAAGACTTTAAAGACATTAGGATTACTCGAAACTTACCGTTCGTGCAGTAAACGACGGACAGCAGTCCTCTGAAGTCAAGAGGCCTGCTCCCCTTATCCAGTGAAGAAACTGGTTACAGCACCCTGCCCCGAGGCAGATGGAGAGCGCGGCGTTCACTTACCTAAGGTGAGAGCGTTAACCTTTGGGGTTCTACAGGAGAAGAGAAAGGGAAGAAGAGAGAGACGTTCAATAACCCAGTTCTTTAATCCCATATTTTCTATCTGCAGACATCTTACCCTTCGAGTCAGACATACAGTGCACAGAGGTCCAGCCCAAAGAGCCAGCCGTGTGTTACACATCACCTTTGAAGATACGGTATACGCCCAGTCAAGACCGGCGCCTCTACGGGAATCAGGTGAGCGTTACAGACATGTAGTCAAACTGATGGACCTATATTGCATCCCTTCGAAAGAACCATAGCAATGGCCTGGAAGTCCCCAGGGGGTCCGAGGTATGAACGCTGGATTAAGAAATTGGAAAGGTGGACAGAGGCAGAGAGCAGAGCATGGCAGGAAGGGGCCAACTATGGAACAGATGAAGCAAACAACACCCTTGAATCATGGAAGGCCATCCTAATAGATGTGCCCTTTACCGCAGACCACAAACCCCCCTGAAGGGAACCCCAGAAACAACATAACTCCCAAAGACGCCCGACTTGGCCCAACCTCGGCACCCGAACTCACAAATTCACCTACCTCTGCCCCTGTATAGACACTGAAGATATCACAACATCTAATGAAGACTGTTTTGTTTGTTTGTTTAATACCTTATTTCTTGTTAAATGTTATCTACATTTAAATGCCAATAAAATACATTTTAAAAAAAAATAGGGTACCAGCCGGCACCTGTGGATCCTAGCTGTCCCAACGCCGTGTCCTTGGCTGAGGCATGCATACCAGTCTCAGCAACGAATAACGTTGAAAACATGTTTTTCAGTAAAATCTGTGTACAAGTGCAGCTTTCACTGAGGCATGGAATAAATATCCATTATGGCTTTCAGTGCCCCCAGAATGCATTGCACACCAGCGCCATGTTTTAGCTCAAGCATCACACACCTCGATCATGGCATCTGAGGATCAGTTTATTTTGCTGGCACTTCCTCATTTGGAAGCTATCAGTTCACAATCCGCGTTCATTGCCTTAGTGCGCCCAGGTTCAGTCAAAGCATCATTATTTATTCCATTCTCTGTCAAGTCTGGACTTCTACTCAAGAATTGTGTGTTTGTCGTTGAGTCTTAGGAGACTACCACGCACTTCTCACTCTATCCCCTGTGATGTAGAATCACCATTATATTGTAGCTAATCTGCAAATTTAATACACTCATCTGGTGGTGCTAGGGGACTTTAATTTAAAATACTGTCCTCCCAGGCCCCCTGTTCTCGACTTATTTGCTGAAAGTAGGGTTGATCTCCAACTCCATCAACATGTTGATAACCCTACTAATAAATTGGGCAACACACTGGATTTGGTATTTGCGCATAAATCCCTTCTCACACTTCAGTTTATTGAAACCATCTCCTGGACTGACCATTTCCTGGTCTCTTGTAGACTGGAAATTATAGGCAAACCTGTCAAAATTCCGACAGAGAAAATTTGGCAGCGCTACTGGCGTGCGGTGGACACCACAAATCTGGCCAATTTGATCCAAGCCAAATGCAGCCATGTTGCACTAATCTTTTGAAAGAAGAACTACACCAGTCAGAACGTAAATGGCATAGATCATACGATCCTGCTTTTAAAATTCAATATAAAAACACATTCCGCTGCATATTCAGCTAAAATTAAAGCTGCCAAAATGGCACATTTTACTACTAATATTGAGTCCTCTCTTTCTCAGCCAAAGGCTCTGTTCGCTGCTGTTAAGGATCTTACCTCAGTGGAGAGGCTCACCCCTATTGTCACACCCACTCAGGAGCTCTGTGATGTTCTATCTCACTTCTTTATTTCGAAGATTGACCGCTATCAGACAAACCATTGCTTTGGCAGTGACAAGGTCTGGACCCATTAACACCATCCCTTTCCTCGCTGTCTCTGATCCCATCATTGTTAATACTTGTCCATCTTTCCGACTTATACCGAGGAAACCATCCTAACGGCAATTGAAAAAATCAAGTCATGCTCTCCCTCGGATGCTATTCCTTTACGGATCATGAAAGGCATTGCCCCTGATTTGCTATCAGAGATTACCAAAGCTATTAACGACTCTTTTCAAACAGGATCTGTCCCTCAGGAGTTGAAGTCTGCTATGGTGACCCGTCTTCTGAAAAAACCTACCTTGGACCCTGGTATTCCATCTAATTTCCATCCTAGCTCGCTTCTCCCTTTTCTGGCTAAGCTTTTAGAATCATTGGTGACCCCCTTCTATCCACTTTTCTAGAATCTTCAAATTTTCTGGACCCTGTTCAGTCCGGGTTCCGTCCCGGCCGTGGCACGGAGAGTGTCTTGGTCACCGTCTTGTTAGACCTATCAGCGGCTTTCGACACTGTCGACCACTCCATCCTGCTATCTCGCCTCTCCCAGTTTGGTATATCTGGACAGGTACTAGCTTGGTTCAGTTTGTTCCTTGCGGATCGTACTCAGACCCTCTCGATGCCTCCTTTTCTCTCTGCTCCTTGTCACCTCCGTTGTGGAGTGCCCCAAGGCGCTTCCCTGTCGCCTATTTTGTTTAACATCTACATATGGGCCCTTGTGTGTCTCATCAGGTGCTACTCCTATGCCGACGACACCGAGATACTGATCAGATTAGACCTTGATCAGACTGAGGTGTCGTCATGCTTGCGGGGGTGCCTTACTGCTGTTGGAGATTGGATGAACCACAACGGGCTCAAACTGAATGGTGACAAGACTGAGGTGATGGTGGAGGGCTATCCCCCCGATCCTACACTCTGGGTGTCCTCCTCCCTGGGACCCCTACCGACTCTGGTTAAGAAAGTGAAAAACTTGGGTGTGGTTCTATCTGCATCCTTTTCTATGGACCAACAAGTCTCTGCGGTCTGTCAGGCTGCTCATTTTCAGCTGAAAATTCTGAGAAGAGTATTACCCCTGATCCCGGCCCCACTGCACCCTCCCGTGGTTGCTGCTATGGTTCTATCACGAATAGACTATTGCAACTCTCTGTATCTAGCCCAACCCAAGTGCCTGATTAAATGGCTGCAGCGGCTGCAAAATTTGGCCGCAAGGGTAGCCACTGGTTCCCTTTTGGAGCACACATCTCCCCTGTGTTACGGAAACCTGCACTGGCTCCCTGTAGCTCAAAGGGTTGAATTTAAGACCTTGTGTATCGTACACCGTGCCATTTATGGTCAGGGTGCAGAATACCTTCAAGCCAAGTTTATGCGCTATCATCCTACTCGTCACCTTCGCTCAGCCACCTCCGAAGAACTGGTTGTTCAAAAGCACAACAGAGACCGGGTTGGAGGCCAGGCCTTCTCTATTGCTGCAGCAGTTTTGTGGAATAATCTCCCACTTATCATAAAGAAAACCCCTAACTATCTGTAGTCTAGAAGGCAGGTTAAAACATACCTATTTTGATTCCCATAGGGCTGTCTCCATCTCTCCTAGCGCCATGATGCCTTCGGGCGACCGTGCGCTTTATAGGAATCACTAACATAACATATGTGCAGATCAAAGCCCTTGTCGCTCCTCCCAGTTCTCTACTTCTAATGGAGCGAGGAATCACTTTTGATTTAAACAGAAATAGGAACGTGTACCAAACCCTGCATTGCTGTACATATTTCTTCATATTGTAGGAGCTCCTAGCCCTTTAATCCTCCTGAGTGTAATCTGGGAATATTGAAAGCTGTAGCCCATCTGATATGCTCTGCATTTCTGACAAATCGTACTAGAACTTCATCTGCATAATTCAGAACCTTTGCTAATATGGTCTTTGGTGGTGTTAGTTGAAGTGGGTTCTTTAATAGGGCCTGTGTGTCCTTGGCACCAAAAAGCAGGATGAGAGCCTTTTAGCCTTTATTTCTTTCACAGAGAAACTTTGCAGAAAGCCAGCCGGATCCCTACCTTCCTCTCACACAGGAAGGCCAACTCCTTGACCTGCTCTCTGCATCCTCCATTTTGCGGTATAGCTTTTTTGTGTGCTGGAGTACTTGAGACATCTCACCATGTAATGTCTTGACCATGGTCTCCAGCACCAAGGCCTTAGACTTCATTGTGGTTACACTTTATGGCTTTGTAGAAATCATGTCAGATCAGCGGCGCAACCCCAATTTTGGCAACATTTGGCTCCAGAACTCCGAATGAATGCTGTTTTGCCTGCAACATTTTGCAATAATGCAGATGATTCTCATACCCAGTTGTTTTCTCTTGTGAGCGACTGTCATCTCTGATGTCATCTCTGATGGCTGTGGCTGTGCACATGTTCCAGCTTAGCTTGTTTGCTGGATCCCTTAGACATCTTGATCCTTGTCATCTCTATCAGTAATCAACCAAACAACAGATAAACAACCGTTAGCTGCAGGTATAAAACTCTAAGCAGTAATCAGAACTTGGATCACAGAGGCCGCTAACCTGGTCAGCAGGCAGTCCCTGGGCGTCTGGGAAAACTTCCCTAGGAACCTTTCCGCCCTCCACCTGAGGTAACAGGAACGGAGTGTGGCAAAATCCCCAGGGAAACTCTCTGGGTTAGAAAACCCTGTTGCTGGATTCAGGAGCGGTGTTAGAGCCCTTTCACTGGACTTGTGTGTGAGGTTGGCACTGGAACTGGAGTCTTCGGCTAAGAGGAGGACGGGAGTCCCTTCTGATATGATAAAGAGAAAAGGTAAGCAAATGTACAGACTGAGGATAGGATAAAGAAGGAAGGATATCGTAGGGTATACCTGACACTGATGCAATTGGTTGCTATCAGTAGCTTGATGCAGCAACAGAGGCAGCAGAGAAGGGAGCAAATTGGCAGCGGGTGAGGAAGGGAGGAAGTTACCCAGACGGGTGCTGAAAGGCTATGGAGGTAAGAAAAAAGTATATGAAGTACCCACGTCTCTGACGTATTGCCCGGACACCTATCTCTGAAACCTACCTCGGCTGAGTTAGGGAGAAATGTGGCATGACACAGTGGAGCGAGCGCTTCTTTCCGGGGGCACGCTGATTCAGATGCTGGTGCTACGGAAAGGATTAAAATATAAGTTCTAGGTTGGAAGCGGCTGATGAGTTTTCAGCGGAATGATAATAATAATACTATACAGAGACGGATCCTGCAGAAGAGAGTCACTGCGGCTACACAAGCTTAACTAGGTAATGGGCGGAGGATTCCTTCGGACAGATCTGGGCGTGGACCAGGTAAAAGAGCCACGAAGGAGAGACAGAGTAGATTTGGAGCACCTAACAAGAAATAAGAAAGTTAGCAGGCAGGCAGAAAGGTTGGAATAAAGTTTCCCCTAGCAACGAATTTACGAAGCCTCATGGAAGACAGTAGCAACGCATTTGGATGCTTGAGTTTGGTGTTAATATACGGTCACATGACCGCCGGGAGGCAGAGACTCCTTAAATGCAGAAACAGTAGTAGGTACAAAACACATGCAGCGTGAAACCACCGCCATTTTGGGGGAATCCTTATCACCCGGACCACAGGGAAGAACTACCCGTGCATTAATGTAACAAAGGCAACCCCGTCGCCACCAAGACCCGCGGGCATAGGGAGACGTGACAGCAGGATCTATATATCCGTGTCTAAATCTATTCCCTGGACGTGTGGTTTTGTAGCCAAAGTTAATCTAAGATATCATCCATCCCTGCACATAGGTCTCAGCCTGCAACCTAGCCTCTCATTCTCTAACTTACTGTCTCCACTGCAGCCATGGTTCACACAGCTTACCAGTCTAGTGCTGCTCACCATAGGTGGAGAGGGCTGCCTTACCAATTAGGTTAGCAACCAAAGCAGAATTGTACCGGTCAACAGGTATATACACCGTTCCTTGCAAGTGGGGCTACCCTCAGCCAGCAATCCACTATTTCTCAACATCCCCTGTCACAACAAGTTTCCCCTGAATTGCAAGGTACCAGTCAGCCCCAGACCACTGATCATAAACCTGTTAGACCCCTGATTGTTCAAGAAAGATAAGAAAGATCAGAAAGCAGGACTTTCTGCCTTCACTCTTGGGTCACGTGATTTGTGCTGCAACGTGCAAGGAGGGATACAATTATAGCTCAGAAGATTCCCACTGCTTCCGGTGTCACATGCAGCGGATAGCTCCCTTTTTTTTGAGCCAGTGGGGCTATTTATTTTTTATATATATAGCGCCTTACAAAAGAAATAAGAACGGTACAATGAAATGCAAATGGCAACAAATCAATCATAAAGAAATGCTCTTTGAGCTGGGTTTTAAAGAGGGGGAAAGAGAGGAGAGAGTGAAGAGCAAGAGGGAGAGCGTGCCAGTGCTTCGGGGCCAGAAGAGAAAAGGAACGAAAAGGTGAGGGGAGATCAGGGGGGACGGGAATAACAAAAAGAAAAAGGGATTGTGAGCACAGAGAAAAAGACGAGCGAACATTAATAAGGGGGAGCTAAACCATGACATTTGAAAACAAGACACAAAACATTTAAGACAAGACGCGCATCAAAAGACATCTATTGGAGCTGGCGAAGCGAAGCAAAGCTAGAGTCCCAAAGGGAGAGAGAAAAAATGATATGGATAGAGGAAGAGTAAATGGATCTAAGAGGGAGCAGACTAAAACAGTAAATCAGACGAGAGAAGACAAGACCAGAAATAAGTAGTTCAGAAGCATGGTGTTTAAGAAACTGATGGGCCTTACGAATGTTAAAAAAGCTGGAAGCAGCAGGAGCAGGCATTGAAAGAAACATGAGAAGAAAAGGACAATGAAGAATCAAAGAAAACACAGAGGTTATGGGTAGAGGATGAGATAGAAGGGCAAAAAGAGATGAAAGAGAAGGAATCATAGTCATAGGAAAGAAGAGAACCACAGCTTTAGAAGGGTTGAGAAGTAAGAAGTGAGCGGCCATCCAAGATTGGATGAAGAGGAGACAGGCAGTGAGGGAAGAATGAATATAATTAGAAAAGGAAGAAGAAGAAAGAAAAATGTGGGAGTTGTTGGCATAAAGATAGTAAGAAAAGCTGTGTGAGCAAAATAACAGAACCAAGAGGTGAAGTATAAAGAAACAGAAAATGTGCTATCAGTAAGATAAAAGCGAAACCAGTTTGAGTAAGAATCATGAAAGCCAAAACAAGAAAGGGAGGAAAGAAGAATAGATTGGTAGCCCACCACTCCCTCTGCTTCGCTGCAGCCCTGTATGGTGCACTTCTACTGTCCCACTCAATGTTTCTCTTCCACCACTTTAAATGCTGAACTCTGCTGGTCACTTTGCTGCGGTGGGCCCCCAGAGCAGGGTCTGTAAGCAGAAAGCCAGTGTGTAGTCTCTCATGGGTCTTGGCCATTTTACGGCTTCCAAAGTGCAGCAGCTGTCCAGATTCTACACCAGGCACCCTTCAGCAAGCCTAACTGCTCTCTGGGTGCTACAGCTGCCGTTCCAAGATTGGGCTGGTGCAAAAGCTGCTCACCGCTCTAAAGTAATGATACCAGCATGGAGTTGCTTATTGTCATCAGCATCAGACATGCCCCCATGCTTCTACAATTCAAAAAATAACTCCCGGGGGATCTGTCATCCAGGTGGCCAGGACACAGCCATTGTTTTTGGATCCAGTTCCTGGGTGGGCCAGTGCGGGAGGATCACCTGGATGAGGGGTCCTCAGGGAGTGGAAGTGGGACATCGGAGGGACTGGTCGCTTCAGGCCGTGACATAGGAGATCAGGTGAACATGCAGACGTGAGTACACCTCTCGCAAGGGATAATAATGAAGGGTATGGTGAGTGGGGGAGGGTGGTGTGTATGAGTGAAGGAGGAGTGTGGTAAGACCACATGGCAATATTCAGTTTTATTGTTATTTTTTGGTAATTTAAGAGGATTTTATGGAGGAAAACAGGAGTGTGGGAGCCTTTTCCGAGTGAGGGAAGATGATGGTGCCATTTGTTTTGTGGTAAAGAGATAAAGCAAAAAATTGGAGCTTTGTATAATTAGTGACCACTCCAATTCAATCAGAGGGAAGCCACGACCTACGTGACTCATGAGGTGTTTCCTCCTTAGATGCCACCCGTAGGAGTGAAGGAAGTAGCGATACTGTGGATGGCAGCCCGTGACAGTGGAGGCATGAAGCTAACGAGTTTGGAAGCCCTGTTGTTTCGTCCACTAGAATTGGAAGTCTGGCGGAAAGGACAGCCAACAAGGAGCATGCCGTGTTGGGCACCCATTTATGTGAGTCGCATCAGGAGTACACAGTGGTGATGTCGAGGTGATTCCGACTTGCAAATATCTAGGAGGAGTACTGCTGCAGGTACAGCCTAAAAAGTCACATAGGTCATGGCTTGCCTCTGATTGCATTGGAGTGGTTTCGGGGTATATCAAGGAATCCAGTTATCCTGAAAACGTGGAATTGATTTTCAGCACTTGTGCAATCGCCACCATTTGAAAAGTGGAGACAGTGTGATACCGTTGAAGGAGCGAAGACAGCTTCCACTGAAATTTAATTATTGGAGTGAGGATATGGTCACTCCTTATGTTTGTCCTGAAAAAGGTCGACTAAACATCAGGCCACAGGAGTGTGCCACTTTTCGACCGAAACATATGTAGACAGAGGAGGTCTATATGAGAACATCAATGGACTTTTGTGCATATTGTAAAATCTAAGAGCGCAACACATTTATAAAAAAGTGTTGTTAAAGTGTTGAGAAAGACTGCATTGATAGCTATCTATTCTGTTCACTAAACATTGTTGGTGCAAGAGTGTGAGTATGTTGGTATGAATGAGTATGACAGGTGGAAAGTGTTGACTCTGTGAAAATATAAGAGCTCTGGACGGTATTCGCTCATTTTTATGGTAAATGATTTGAGTAACAGATGTGAAAATAAATTTTGTATTAAGTTTTGTCTAGTATTTGTTTAATAATTCAGCCTCAGAACCACAGTCCATTTTTGTGATTATAGACACCGCACAACAAGACAGCTGTCCAGACCGGCAGTTCAAGAGGAGGAGAAAGACGGCAAATGTCGACAGGCTGCCATTTTAGACACAGACCCGCAAAACCTCTGCAGAAGGAATCGTAAGACCAAAGACAATAGCCCAAGTGCGCTGCACAGGATGTCAACGGTACACAGAGCATATTGACGCTGATAAGCCGGAGCGTTGGAGACTCCTTCTTCCGTGGTACCGGCCTTGATTCCATTAAAGAGGAAAGCCAAGCGGTTCATCACAGCCAGTGAGTCGAGGGGAGAGCCGAGAAGAACCGGGCTGTGGTGAATGAAAGACACAAAGTGGCAAAGTGAGAGAAGTTCAAAGAACTGTAACATTGTAAAGGGGAGACCAGCTACAAAAGGGGACTGGTACCACGTGGATGCTGCTCCGAGAAACTCTGGTCAATCCCCATCTGGGTGAAATTACAGAAACCAAAAGCCCGTAGGAGAGCCACCAAGATAGTTTGTAGTCTAAGAGAAACTGGCACATGGCAACTCCACATATGTTAGTTTTTAAGAATAGTTTTCATGCAAAATAAATCCCACTAGTGAGGCTACTTCACTGCAAATACAATGTTATTAAGGAGGGAATAGTTGTATTTTGCGCCAACAGTATTCATCAAAAGATAGGTTTTGCCAGTTGATTGATATTGTATTAATCCACTAGTGCTGGTCTTGTTTCATAAATCCCAAAAAAAAGTATTTTTGTTTTTCTGTAAATACACTCTCAACACGTGTTTCACCATTTAAATTCCAAATGGCTCATCAGGAGAGGTTTTCCAATTATTATCATATAGTGTTCCTAAAAAGAAAAGTTTATAGACATAATGTATATTCTATTTATCCTTTTTCTATTAAACAAATAAAATGTGAATAGATTTTGGGTTTCTTGAGGTCGTGACCCATACGAGGAAACTCATGGAAGAGACAGGCCAATGGGGATGGGGTGATAGTGCATTCAAGTAATTGAGATATGGTTGAACACACCTCTCTCCAGAACGAGGAAAGGTTTGGGCAGGACCAAAGCATGTGTATGTAATATGCATTGTCTGCACTACACCTGGGGCATTTAGAAGGGGGTTCCACTGACATGCATGCAGCCTAGCAGGGGTGTAGTGGTATAGGTGGAGTATTTTAAATTAGATTAAGTTAAATCTGGAGTTAAAGGAGACCTCTTGGGTGCAGGCACACATAGACTCCCATCGTTGGTCTGTTATTTTGACGCTGAGATCCCTACTCCACATCTCCCTGAGTCCCTCCCATGAGTAGTCCATTCTGTCCCAGAGGAGGCTGTACAGTCTGGAAACCCTTCCCCTGGAGGCCCTACCCAGCATGATCTCAGCTAGCAGGGAATCATCAGGGGGAATCAAGGAAAATACAGACCATCTGCTCTTGAGAGAACGGCAGAACCCCGCATATTGAAGCCAGCGGGAAGGCCGTCCTTGCAAGGATTCAGGTAAGTCAGGCAATTGAGTGAAGGTTCCCATGGTGAACGCATCCCGTACTGTGGCAAAGCCCTCGTTAACCCAGTGGCGAACCGTAGTGGCGTCCACACATGGGGAGTCAGGAAGATAGTTCCACAGGGGGAAGTTACCATGAAATGGGAGTGGGGTGCTTGTCCTTTTCCATATTTTGTCCCAGGCCATCAACGTGGATCCGGTGGGGTCCATAGGGTCTAAAGCGGGACTCAGGGAAGGGAGAACCAAGGAGTGAATATCTAACTCGCCTGCCGCCATGCGCTCTAGTTTAACATGGGGGGAATCCATCGGAATCGAACCAAAATGCTCCAAAGTGGGCTTGCTCTCCCTTTCCAGGTACCCCTCAAAGTTGGGGGTACCAAACCCACTCATTGTAGCTGGAATGGCTAATGTGTCAGATTTCAGGGGAACCACCCCGGTGTGCCACAGGAAGGCATTAACGGTCCGGGTCAGTGACTTGAAGAACTTGTGGCCTGGCCAGAGCGGAACATTTTGGAATCTATACAGGAGTTGTTGTAAGACAATCATTTTGAGAACGGCCACCCTCCCAGCAAGTGCAATCGGTTGCTTAGCCCAATCAGCTGTTTTTCGGGCATGAGAAGTGAGGTAATTCCCATAATTGAGATAATACAGAGGGGTCCGGTGACGTGTGACCGCTACCCTAAGAAAGGTGATTTCTGTTTGGGACCATGCAAACCTATGTAGATTTCCGGGGGCAGCAGTGGCATCAGTCAACGGAAACAATATGGATTTGGTGCAATTAACCTTTTAGCCCGACAGCTCATCAAAAAGGATGACATCCTCTAGTATAGGGGCCAGATTGTCTTCGGGAGTACGAATGTAAAGTAAAGCATCGTCCGCGTAAAGAGAGATAATCTCGGGAACCCCAGATAATCTTATACCCCTGTGGGCGTGTCGCTAACGTATACGGTCCGCCAAGGGTTTAATAGCCAGCGCAAATATTAGAGGTGAGAAGGGGCAACCCTGTCTGATACCTCTAGCCATCTCAAATTGGGGGAACACCGGTCTTCGGTACGGAACCTGGCCACAGGGGAGGTATATAACAGTTTGACCCAGGATATGAAATGGGGGCCGAAATTGCACTTCTCTAGCACCAACCATAGAAACCTCTAAGAAACCGAGTCTAATGCTTTTTGCATATCTAATGTGGCTGCCACGGCCTGTGCATCTGGGTCGATTTGAGCAAGAATATGTGAAGGATTTCAATCAGGCGACGCACATCTTGGTCTCGACCTAGTATCTAGCGCACACATGAGATGCTTTACTCCTTATTTTATGCAGATTCAATTTCAGATGGTACACAACTCGTATCACTCCCCCTTTTCAAATAACCCGGGTCACAATGGACTATGGACCAGGCTAGTTGGTGAAATATAATATTTATTTATTTATTTTAAAATTCAAAAGAAATCATACCATTTTTAATATGGGGCTGCAATCACCAATGGGGTGATAATTACAATGAGAATGTAAGCAATGCACTTTGTTTAACCTTCTAGTGGAACATATACAAAACACCTGGGAATAGGAGCTCTTTTTGATTTAGGAAAGATAGCACCCAAGTTAGGATTTCCCCCTGCAATGTTCCCTCAACCCACAAATAATCAATTCTGAGTGGATATAAAGAAGCAGCAGGTAATCAAGAAAAAGAGGCAGGAAACAGAATCAAAATCCTACCTTTCCTCCCCAAATAAGAGGGAAAAGGTATTTTAAACCCCTTCCAATGTTATGAAATGACACTTGGAAATGGACAAATAAATAATTAATGTGTGTTAAAAACCTTAAAAAAATACAATTCCTTACTAAAGCAACAATGCAAAGATACTAACAATCACAAGCAATGGATTACCAAGAGCATACAATTCGAAAAACAAATAGAAAGTTTAAAACGGATTGCAGCCAAATGACACGTGTAAAAGTTGCATTTCCTTTCAATGTCCGTGTAAATTTACTCAAACGGTTTCTTTAAAAAAAGGGTGAAATATTGCAAATTGTGATACGGTTTTTAGTCTGGGGGAGCAGAGGTGCATCACAGGGATATTACAGAAGTGAAAGAATGGGGGTAGCTGCAGTTTTGAATCAGATTTTCAGGTTAAAATGGGGTTCAGTTTTCAGAAAACAAAGCCGTCAAAATGAAGACTTCAGTTTTGAAAGGTAAATGTTACTTGAAATTAATTATCTAGACTACATTGTTTTTTTAATACCACATTTTATTGGTTTTGTAACAATCATACAACATACAAACAACTTCCCCACCGCCCCTCCATAACCTCGAGTGGGCCCATCGAGCCGTTTGTGTCGTGCCACTTCATACTCATCCTTATAGCTGCATAGTCTTGCTGTATTCCCTAATACCCTCCCAATCGCCCTCCAGCCTTGTGGCATGGTTTCTCAGTCCGCACCCTCTTCTCACTTTCCCCAGATCTTGTCCGCCTTTGTCGGGCACCCCCGTGCAGTAAATATTCTGTGTTCCTTTGCAGCAAAAATGTCCATTTCGGCGGACCATTGAGCCAAGGTCGGATACTCTGGGGCTCCCCATTTCTTTGCTATATCTCGCTTTATCAAACCCACTGCTGTAGATAGGAAGATAACCTCCCATTTGTTTGCAGTGTTTACATCTGGGACCCCTAATAGCAATGTTGCAGGTTCTAGTGCCACCGTGCAACCCAGGATCCTTGTCAATGTTCGACAGCAGTGTGTCCAGAAGGTTTTAATCCGGAAGCATTCCCAGAGGAGATGGATGAAGATGCCCTCCTCCCGCCGGCATCTCAAGCAGTTGGGATCGGAAGTACGTCCCCAGCCGAACAGGGCCACGTGGGGATAGTAAACCCAGTGAAGTATCTTAAGCTGTACCAGTCAGATTTTGGAATCTATTGCGATTTTTGCACGGGTGCATAAGGATTTGGGTCCAATCCTCTGGTTCTATGGTACCAACATCCCTCTCCCACTTAGTTCTGAGGCTAGCCAGCTCCGGAGTGGCGCATGCAGTTATGGCTTTATATAAAATAGGGGTGACTTTAGTGGAAATGCATTGTGTAAGTAAGTTGCATTCCAGAATTTCTACTGCAGTGTCTCGAATGGGAGAGTGAAACCATCGGTTATAACATATGGTTATCCTGGCTCCACCCACCGAGCCCATGCAGCAAGCTTCCGTACTTCAGTGAGCATATAATTGTGCCGCAGTGGTTGCGCTACAGATTTCCTATTCCCCCAGCCTATGTGGGTATGTGCCTGCCTCCAGGTGACCGCGATATGTGCTAACATCGTCTGTGGAGGGGGTCTAGGGAAGGTCTGGTACAGTGTAACGAGTGGCGGGGTATCATGGGTATTGGGTGTCTCTGCTCTAATGTGTGGGAGGTCACGGTCCCCATGGAGCAGATCATTGACTACTGTTAGCTGGCTAGCCCAGTAATAGCACCGAAGATGCCGGACTCCAACACCCCCCTCCCAGATGGACCTTTGTAGCGTAGTCAACACAATGCAGGGTTGCACACCTTTCCATATCAGTTTCCTGAGGAGGCATTCCACTCGAATGAATTCCGAGTTAGGTATCGCAAGTGGGGCGTTCTGCAGCACATACATGAAACATGGGAGTGCCATCATCTTAAAGAGGCCGCGCTGCCCATAAGTGTAAGGGGGAGGAGCATCCAGTGTTTCACATCCTCCGCGAAGCGATCGGTTAGTGGGCGCAAGTTACGGGACACATAGTCTGAGAGGTTCCCAGAGACCCATATACCCAAGTAGCGAAAGCCCTCCCTCTCCACTCGATAGGGGGCGTCTTGGGGAATTGCCAAGTCACCACCCTTTATTGGGAACGGAACCGATTTTCTTCAGTTTACTTTCAGACCACTGAAGTCGCCAAAGGCTGTCAACATCTGGGTTATTATCGGACATGCGCGCTTCGGGTCACTCAGATAAAGTGATAGGTCATCCGCGTAGAGGGAGACCTTATCTTCTCGTCCTTCTGGCCATCGGAACCTGAACCATGTGGCATCCTATCAGCGCCACTGGGCCAGTGGTTCAATTGCTAAAGCAAAGAGGAGGGGAGATAGAGGGCAGCCCTGCTGCATGCCCCTGCTCAGCGGGAAGGTCCTGGAGGACCAGCCGTTTACCCTTACCTCTGCTGTGGAGCTTCGTATAGAAGTTGAACCCAGCTAAGAAAGGTTTCTCCAATGCCCATGCGCCTCATCGTCACCCAGCGGCTTTCCCATATCACCGAATTGAATGCCTTCTCGAAGTCAATCGCAAGAAGGGCAAGTGGCAGGTCAAGAATTGTGTATCGTTCCAGCAATAAGTCAAGTCGGCGTAGATTCATTCTTGTTGACCTGTGTGGCATGAAGCCGCAGTGATCAGGGTATACTAGGGAGGATATGACCGACTGAAGTCTGATAGCTAGTACTTTGGCTAGAATTTTGGCCTCACCATTAATAAGCGTTATCAGCCTTTTTTTGATGTGCATAAGTCAGGAGGTTTTCCCTGTTTAGGAATAACCACGATGCTGGCCCTTCACAGGACGGGCGGGAGAGTGCCCTGTTCTCTAGCCGCAAGGAACATTTTATGGAGGGGCATCGCCATCTTATCGCTGCCCAGCTTTTTCCATGTCTCGACCGGGAATGCGTTGGGACCCGGTGTCTTCCCGGATTGTAGCTGGGTCATTGCCTCTGCGATTTCGGTTTCGTCTAGATCTCTATCAAGGTGTGTTCTCTCCTGCTCCGACAACTGCGGGAGCACAATCTCGTCCAGGAAGGTCAGATCTGTCGGGGATGTTGGGGCCCTATAAAGATTGGCATAAAATTTGGTGAAAGCCTCTGCTATATGCGGGTCTGTTTGGGCCGTCCCATTCAGGCTGTCGACAATCTGTCTGACATGTCTATGTCCCCCCTCACGTTTCTCCAACCAGGCCAGTAATTTGCCTGCTTTATGACCACATTCGTAGATTCTAGTCCTCGACTCCCAGTGTGCCTGTTTTGCGGTATCTATTGCCATATTGTGAGGGATTCTCTAGCTTTCAGAAGAGAGCAATGTGTCTCCGGGGTGGCATCCAATATATATATAGTTCCCCATTCCTCTACCTTTGCCTCCACCACTTTCCTCTGGTGCTCTCTTCTTTTATTGCACGTCCAGGTAGTCATTTCCCCTTTAAGCTCTGCTTTATGTGCCTCCCACAGTATGACGGGGTCCTCTACAGTGCCCGCGTTTATTTCAAAATATTCATTGGATTTCTCAGTAATATGTTCTACAAATTCAGGGAAGCCCAAATAGTAGTTGTTCAGCCTCCATGTCTTGGGAGGTAATGGACGATCCATGCGGAACACCATCTCCATAGGAGAGTGATCGGAGATACCACGGGGGAGCAGCTCTGCATTAGTTACCCTATACGCCTCAGAGGTCGGAAGAAAGAAGTAATCTAACGTGGATAATGATGCGTGGGCACCCGAGTGAAAGGAGTAACCTTGATCCGTGGGGTGGAGCTCCCTCCACACATCACAGAAGTCTAATACGGATGTAAATGTCACCAACTTTGTGGGTATATTTGGATTGGGATTCCAGATCTGAGTCCGGTCTTGAATATTGCACATCACATCATTGAAATCCCCCCCGGGATCCACAAATCCAGTTGTTGTTGCGCCAGTGTTAGGCAGAATCCTGTGCAGTTCCCTTAGGGAGCACTACAGAAGATTATGACTACAGGTATATGCAAGAAAATCCCCTTTGGTATCTGTCTGTACCACAAAGATTTAGTTGGTAGCTGTGGCTAAGCAGTCAGACTTATCTCAAGAGGGAGATGAGCAGTATTCAGGGTTTACACATTAGGGCTACAGCAGTATGGAACAAGGAAACACTGACCAAAGCTTTGTATCAAAAAGAATATATATTTATTTTACACACTCTGATATTCACACACAAATCACTACTATTAAAGCAAGTTAAATCAGTTAAGAAAAGTATACACAACTCCCTATTTAAATTGTAGACAAGTTTGAGCAAGAGTGAAAACTGAGCAAAACGGCACAGTGTAAACCAAGCAAAAATGGCACTCTAACAATTTCTCAGAAGGGAGGGAACGGACAAGTTATACAGGTTTAGACTCTAACACACCAGCAACACTTCCCAAGTAGATTGTTAACAAGTTAGGCAAAGCAGTACTTTAGCATATGCTATACTGAGGTGAAAACTGAGCAAAATGGCACTTCACAATATTAAAAAGGGGAAGGAAAAAGGTGGTTATAAGAGTTAGGTGCACCAACACATTTGTAGGTGAAAAGCAATCTAGAGAAGGCAGTTGTAACAGATTTAGCCAGAGTGAATAGGCCTGTGCCAGAGTCAATGGTACAAGGCAATGTGCCCAGGATCAAACTGTTCTAGTAGCTGCAGTCAAGTCTTTGTTTAACGATTTGAAAAGGCGGTTGCAGAAGGTGCAAGACAATGTTAGATGATAGGGGCGGCCAACCCAGTAGGTAAGTAAAGGATTAAAAACACCTTTAGCGATACCCAACTAAACGGGAGGCCTGGCGGAACAATGTACCTTAAAAGTGGAAGATGTTCCTGCGGTGGCGGTAGTTGCTGGCAGTTCGTGAGATCCAGCAGTGGAAGAGAGGCTCTTGTCATTGAGGAAGGTTCGAGTTACTGCACTGCACAGGGATGAAACCAGCTGCGGTGCTGCCGACACGAATAAAAGGTATGCTCCTGTCATGACCACTGCTTTCAAGGAGTCAGGACCTACCCAACATCCTTGGGAGCAGGCTCATAACATGTCTTATCGGCACCAGCAAGTCCCAATAGGGACCTTTTGGACCTTGTCCTGGCACCTGTGGTGCCAGGCTCATAGTAAGGATCCGTCCCGGCACAGGAAGCGCCGGGCTCATATCAAGTGTAAAGGTGCTTGGGTGAACCTACCTGGAGCAGACCATGCTGCTTACTTACCAGCAAGATGAGGCTTTACTCTCTTCTGGCAGGGACTACTTTTCCTTCTGGGTGGGGCAGGCACCACTCCCTGAATCATTGCTGCTGGAACCCTTCTGGAAGCAGGAACTCTTTTACCTGGGCGAGGCTGCTGTGGAAGAAGACACCTAAGCACTCCTATGGGCTATTTAAACCACACCCGATTGGTACCACATGCTTCGCGTTATTCTGCATCTGCAGCAGGACGCTCACCGTGTCAGCTCCAGCGAATCTTCAGCTCCGGACCCTGTAATTACGAAAATTACCTGCTGGGAACCAATCTTCAATCTTCAGCGGCTCCTGCAAAACAAAAGGCACAGGTTAGACAAAGGCAAAGTTAGCGCTTCGACTCACCCGATCCATCGGCAGCATCCAAGACGTTTTTTCTGCATTTCTCGTCCGGCATCGGGCCTGCAAAGACAAAGAACATTGGTTAGTAACGCTTGGTTACAAAACTGCTTACCTGTGTTGCGCTTGCTCCAACCTTGCTCGCACTGTATTCCGGCACCTGTAGAGACAAAAGGGGACATTAAGGTGCATTCTACGGCCCCAAAACAGCCTTCCTACTTACGTGCCTTCGAATTCATCATCTTCTTGTTACGCTCTCTGCCACGAATCGGGGAGAGCATCTTCTTTGGCATCGACAGCATCTGAAAAGTAAAAGACATAGACATTAGGGAAAAAGACATTTGAAGAGAGCAATCTAAAGAGAACTTTAATACTTACAAGTCACGCTCGTGCAGCAAACGGCGGCTTCGCTCTCAACTACCCTCTGCAATCAAGAGGCGGAACTCACATCCAGTGAAGTAACTGGATCCAGCGCCCCTGCACAAGACGCAGGATGGAGAGCTCAGCATTCACTTACTTAAGGTGAGCACAACAATCACCTGAGTACCACGGGAAGAGAGGGAGAGAGGGGCTAAGAACTTCTCCCAGTCTTCCAGCCACTAATACCTTGATTTTCCACTTGCAGACACCTCACACTGCAGGTCAAGCTTTCGGTGAGGAAGGGGTCAAATCCGGGAGCCAAACGAATCCTACGCCTAACGTTGAAGACGTTCTCACCGCCCAGTCAAGACCAGCGCCTCCGAGGGAACCAGGTGAGCGTTACAGAACGCGAAGCCTCACCATACATTTCCCGCCCAGGCGCAATGGAGACTTCGGACACAGACCAATTGGCCCAGTTGCTCGGGGAGTTGAGAGCAGAAGTACACGCAGCTCGCCAGGAAACAAATGCCCTAAGGAGAGAGCTAGTGGTTTCTAAGGAGCGAACAGACGACTTGGCTAGACAATTGTTACAAGCCCAAGCGGGACAGACTCCTCTGCCTACCCCTGGTGGTAGCCATGCCCCAACTGCTTCCTCTAATCCGGTGCAAATTAATCTACCAGGAAATGTACCTTTGGCTCCGCCCGAACGCTTTTCAGGTGATCCGAAAAGATTTGCTGTTTTCATCAATCAGTGTCGTTTGCACTTTCTGTGTAGACCTGCCGCTTTTCCAACGGACCAGGCTAAGGTGGCCTTCGTGCTTTCATATCTTAGCGGCAGTGCCGCAGATTGGTCTATTCCTTTAGTGACTCAAGATAACCCTATTCTGTATAATTTCCAGGACTTCCAAGCTAGTATGGAAAGATTGTTCGCAAGACATTCTCAGGGACAGGCCCTGGACAATGAACTTCTTTCACTACGACAGGGCAATCAAGATCTTCTGGCCTACATTGCATCATTCAACAGACTAGTGGTTGAAACCGGGTGGCCTGAGGATAAGAGAATCACCCTTTTCTATAGAGGCCTTCGTGGAGAACTTAAAGACGTTCTGGCCCAGGTGGTGAATCCTCCACAAGACTGTTCCGAATACATTGATCTGGTGGTGCAACTGGATCATAGAATACAAAATCGAAAAGCCGATCGTTCCAGGTTTGAGAATCGAGTTTTTTCAAGACCACAGAGCTCCGTTAAAGGAAATTATACTGTGGAACCCATGCAGATTGGGGTGGTGAAAGGACCTCTAACCCAAAAGGAAAGAGAAAGGAGAAGACAAATACAATTGTGCCTCTATTGCGGGAACTCAGGGCACTTCCTCCAAGATTGCCCAGTGAAACCAAAGAAGAAGACAGTAGGAGCTTCCGATAAGGGTGCCAAAAGTTCAGAGTCGGAAAACGACCTCGCCCGACAAGTGTAGAGGTCCGCTTGCCGAGCGTTAAAACCAGTTCTTTGACCTCGCATTTTACCATGCCCATGGTCCTCGTGAGTCCGGAACAACCCAATCGTATGCAT
Source organism: Ambystoma mexicanum (assembly GCF_040938575.1). Taxonomy (NCBI): domain Eukaryota; kingdom Metazoa; phylum Chordata; class Amphibia; order Caudata; family Ambystomatidae; genus Ambystoma; species Ambystoma mexicanum. Next base: position 656,264,367 of record NC_090930.1, read on the forward strand.
GCCATTAAAGCATACATAGATAGTGGCGCAATCGGCAATTACGTGGACTGTGAATTGGCCGCCAGGATGAATCTATCTCTTTGTCCTAAGTCGGTGAAAGACGTTATCACCACCGTGGATGGTACGGAAATAGCTTCCGGACCAGTTACTCACACCACCATGGAAGTGACGTTGGTAAGCCAAGATGGACATCAAGAGAAGATCGTGTTTGACGTGATCAAGGCTCCACAGTTTCAAGTTATCCTGGGAATCCCTTGGCTGGAGAAACACAATCCTCAAATTGATTGGCGAGCAAAGACAATCCGGTTTCCAGAATGCGCACCTACCTGTTATCCGCAGCCCCGCACGAAGCTAGCTGCAACTACTTCTGAGAGTCCTCACCTGCCTCCTGAATACCGGGAATTTCAGGATGTCTTTCGGAAAGATCAAGCTAATTCGCTGCCTCCTCACAGATCATACGACTGCCAAATAGACTTGGTTCCAGGATCCACTCCTCCATGCAGTCGAATTTATGCCCTCACAGAACCTGAAAATCTTCACCTAAGGCAGTATTTGGACCAGTACTTGACTAATGGATTTATCCGTCCCTCGAAGTCCCCAGCCTCTTCAGCTTTGTTCTTCGTGCCAAAAAAAGAGGGAGACCTAAGAACATGCATAGATTACCGTGCCCTGAACCAGATTACGATTAAGAACAGATATCCGTTACCATTGATCCCTGAACTTCTTGACCAGGTTAAAAGTGCCTGTATCTACACAAAGCTGGACCTCAGAGGAGCCTACCATTTAGTACGAATAAAAGAGGGCGATGAATGGAAGACGGCCTTTCGTACTAAATATGGACTGTTCGAGTATCAAGTAATGCCCTTTGGGCTTTGCAACGCTCCGGCAGCCTTTCAGTATTTTATGAATGACGTCCTCAGAGAGCTCATTGACGTATGTGTAGTTGTCTATATTGATGACATTCTGGTCTACTCGTCCCCTGAGGCGGAACATCGAAAACATGTCACCGCAGTATTGGAGCGGCTCCGAAAACACAGGCTCTTTGCAAAATTGGAAAAATGCGTTTTTCACGTCACGGAGGTCGAATTTTTGGGATTTATTTTGTCACCTAATGGAGTCCACATGGACTCAAGAAAAGTGGACGCTATCGTTAAGTGGCCCTCACCAACATCAGTGAAAGGAGTTCAAAGCATGTTGGGCTTCGCTAACTTTTATCGAAGATTTATCCCAGAGTTTTCTCGAGTAGTCCAACCCATTACAGCCCTCCTCAGAAAGAATAAACGTTTCGAATGGTCTACAGAGGCTGAACAAGCTTTTCAGGAACTAAAAACAAAATTCACCTCGGCTCCAGTTCTAAAACATCCTCGCCCGGAACTTTCCTATATAGTAGAGACTGATGCTTCCAGTCTCGCAATGGGAGCAGTACTTTCGCAAAGAGACCCGGAAACAAATCAGTTACACCCAGTGGCATTTTGGTCCTGCAAATTTTCAGCTCCTGAAATTAACTATACCATTACAGATAAGGAACTTTTGGCTATCAAGTCCGCCTTTAAAGCTTGGCGGCATTATCTCTTGGGGGCCCGACACACAGTCACCGTCATCACGGATCATCGTAATTTACAGTACCTTAAATCAGCCAAAGCTCAATCCTCTAGACAGCTTCGCTGGGCATTGTTTTTCGCCGAATTCGACTTTGTGATAACTTACCGACCAGGCAACAAGAATGGAAAAGCAGATGCTCTCTCCCGAATTGGAGTAGATGAACTCACGACCAATCCTGAACCCGTACCCATAATTCCGGAACAGAGAATCCTGGGTTTGATAGGTGCACAATCCATTGAAGACATTGAAGCTAAAGTTAAATTTCTGCTGACTCCAGCAGAAGTGCAAGACTGGCAACGCAAGGGAAATGATTTCACAATGGATAAGAACCTACTATACTTTCGAGGAAGATTATATCTACCATGTACCGATTTACAAAGACAGGTGATCTCTTGTTACCATGACTCCTTAATGGAAGGACATCCCGGCATTACCAAAACGTTGGAAAAGATAAAAAGACATTTTTGGTGGCCGTCTTGGAGAAAGGACATTAAGGATTTCATTAATTCCTGTGGTGTGTGCGCTCAAAGCAAAAACCAGAAGGAGAAACCAGCAGGCCTCCTACATCCATTAGGCATTCCTCCACACCCATGGCATACTCTCTCCATGGACTTCATCACGGATTTACCACCATGCTCCGGATTTAATACAATCTTAGTGATTGTGGACCTATTCTCGAAAATGGCTCATTTCATCCCATTGAAAGGGTTACCTACAGCTCCAATTTTGGCCCGAGAATTCCTCGAAAACATCGTTCGGTTGCACGGCTTTCCTTCAGTTTTAATCTCAGATAGAGGGAGTCAATTTATTTCCCACTTCTGGCGGAGTTGTTGTCGCCTAGCCCAAATTGACATAAGGCTTTCGACCAGCCACCATCCCCAGACCGACGGGCAGACCGAGAGGACCAACCAAACCTTGGAACAGTATCTACGCTGCATGTTACAACAATCAGAGGGCACTTGGAAAGACATTCTCTGGATTGCGGAGTACGCTTATAATAATTCAGTCCACGCCGGAACTGGAAAAACTCCGTTTTTTCTTTCATATGGAATCCACCCTCGCACCTCAAATCTTGACCCACCTCAGACTCTTGGAACACCCGCTGTAGATCATCTGCATTCGACAATCACTCAAGCCTTTAAAGAGGCCACATCTCACCTCAAGCAGGCCAAGGAGCAATACAAGAAGTGTGCGGATCTACATCGAAAGGAAGCTCCTCAATATCTTGTGGGAGATCAGGTCTGGCTATCCACCAAACATTTACCCCTAAAAGGACCGCGTACTTTCAATCCACGATACCTGGGGCCTTACCCAATCACTGCCATAATCAATCCAGTGGCGGTTAAATTGGGCCTACCTGCCCATATGAAGATACATCCAGTTTTCCACGTCTCACTACTGAAACCCATGCAACCTGGAACCCGTTTGACAAAATCTCCAGACCCTATTCTTGTGGACGGAGAACTAGAATTCGAAATACAAGACATATTAGACTCCAAGATTTCCAAATCTAAATTATACTATCTGATTGACTGGAAAGGTTATGGCCCCCAGGAACGATCTTGGGAACCGTCGGAACATGTTCATGCACCCCGTCTGGTTAAGAAGTTTCATCGAACTTTTCCTGATAAACCAAAACCCCCGGAGAAGACGAATTTGGGAGGGGCCTTGAGGGGGGGTGCTGTCATGACCACTGCTTTCAAGGAGTCAGGACCTACCCAACATCCTTGGGAGCAGGCTCATAACATGTCTTATCGGCACCAGCAAGTCCCAATAGGGACCTTTTGGACCTTGTCCTGGCACCGGTGGTGCCAGGCTCATAGTAAGGATCCGTCCCGGCACAGGAAGCGCCGGGCTCATATCAAGTGTAAAGGTGCTTGGGTGAACCTACCTGGAGCAGACCATGCTGCTTACTTACCAGCAAGATGAGGCTTTACTCTCTTCTGGCAGGGACTACTTTTCCTTCTGGGTGGGGCAGGCACCACTCCCTGAATCATTGCTGCTGGAACCCTTCTGGAAGCAGGAACTCTTTTACCTGGGCGAGGCTGCTGTGGAAGAAGACACCTAAGCACTCCTATGGGCTATTTAAACCACACCCGATTGGTACCACATGCTTCGCGTTATTCTGCATCTGCAGCAGGACGCTCACCGTGTCAGCTCCAGCGAATCTTCAGCTCCGGACCCTGTAATTACGAAAATTACCTGCTGGGAACCAATCTTCAATCTTCAGCGGCTCCTGCAAAACAAAAGGCACAGGTTAGACAAAGGCAAAGTTAGCGCTTCGACTCACCCGATCCATCGGCAGCATCCAAGACGTTTTTTCTGCATTTCTCGTCCGGCATCGGGCCTGCAAAGACAAAGAACATTGGTTAGTAACGCTTGGTTACAAAACTGCTTACCTGTGTTGCGCTTGCTCCAACCTTGCTCGCACTGTATTCCGGCACCTGTAGAGACAAAAGGGGACATTAAGGTGCATTCTACGGCCCCAAAACAGCCTTCCTACTTACGTGCCTTCGAATTCATCATCTTCTTGTTACGCTCTCTGCCACGAATCGGGGAGAGCATCTTCTTTGGCATCGACAGCATCTGAAAAGTAAAAGACATAGACATTAGGGAAAAAGACATTTGAAGAGAGCAATCTAAAGAGAACTTTAATACTTACAAGTCACGCTCGTGCAGCAAACGGCGGCTTCGCTCTCAACTACCCTCTGCAATCAAGAGGCGGAACTCACATCCAGTGAAGTAACTGGATCCAGCGCCCCTGCACAAGACGCAGGATGGAGAGCTCAGCATTCACTTACTTAAGGTGAGCACAACAATCACCTGAGTACCACGGGAAGAGAGGGAGAGAGGGGCTAAGAACTTCTCCCAGTCTTCCAGCCACTAATACCTTGATTTTCCACTTGCAGACACCTCACACTGCAGGTCAAGCTTTCGGTGAGGAAGGGGTCAAATCCGGGAGCCAAACGAATCCTACGCCTAACGTTGAAGACGTTCTCACCGCCCAGTCAAGACCAGCGCCTCCGAGGGAACCAGGTGAGCGTTACAGCTCCTTTAAATCACGGTCGTGGTGGACAGATGCCTGGCTATCCGGTCTCTGAGTGCAGAGCCCTGGTGATTCGACCAAGACAAGTCCTGGAAGATGATTGGTGAACTGGTTGGCCCCACCAGCTCAAGGGAAGAAGACTCTTGCAGGCAAAGATCTTCTCGAGTCGTCGGAGAAAAGTGGTGAGGATCTGCAGCAGGGCTTCACCGGTGGTTCAGTCGTTGCAGATGTCTTCAGCTTCTCTCCTCTTCAGTTTCTTAGTTCCAGTGGCGATGTCTTGTCCTCCAGTCCTCAGGACCCAGGACCCTGCTTTTATGCAGCAAGACCCCCATTCATACAGCCTAGCTGTCACTCACACAGTGGGGTGGCTCTCCTGGTGGAAGAACCCCCAGCCTATCAAGGCAGAGTGCGACTTGGGTTGCGTAGGCAACCCTGTCCAGGGTGCCTACTCCCCCTCCCACACATCCTGTCTACCCCAGACTCAGTGGCGCCGAGAGGAGGGCTTCTGTGCAGAAGCCTGCCAAAAGGACGAACAAAGGATCCCTGACCTGGGTTAGGATTTCAGAGAAAGACACGATAAAGAAATATTATTAAAGTTCTGGCAATAAAAACCTACCGGAGTAAAGTTAATATCAAAATAAACCGGCGGTGCGTTAGAGGCTGTCAGAAAAAGTTGTAGCCTCGAACAATGGGAAAATCCCATAGGAAAATATTTGCGGTCGAATATTTATGGTAGTAACCACTGACACCAGCCAGAAACTTTTGGGAGAGGGACTGTACGGTACCCCCTCGAAAATGAACACTAGGGAAAAACTATTAACCCTTCCCAGTACTTCCATATTAAGATGGGTTGTACTGGCTTAGTTCATAATTATTGACTAGTAAAGTCAATGGGGACTTTACATGCCCTGGGAGACAGTAGTCAGTCCTAGGGTATGGAATCTATTATTTGGGGGTCGCTACGACACCCCGGTGGTACGACACAGAGGGTGCTGTGTACCACACATGTTAAAAAGATGATTCCTATGAGGGTGAGAAAAACCCCATAGACCAGAAGCACACATGATAGCCTAAAACAAACACTAGCAATCTGTCTAAGAGTGGGAAAAAAGGGTCTCACTCTTAGCAGGAGAAAAAAAATAAACCCTTCAAATCCAGCAAAGCTGCTGGGGGACTCTATAGGTAAGGGAAATTAGCCTTAGAAGAGAATTCTCCCTAAATCTCGCCCCCCCAGACTAAGGGACAGAAGGATCTAATCCACTCCTGGATGAGTCTCTTACCTCTAGTTGGTTAAAAACATCCTAGAGAGACCATCAGCATTTTGGTGGTGACATCCTGACCTATGCTCAATGGGAAAATCAAACCCTTGGAGGCAGATTGACCATCAACAGTTTTGCGTTTTCCCCTTTCATTTGTATCAACCATCTCAAGGGTTGGTGGTCAGTCTGAATGGTGAAAGTAGAACCATACAAGTATGGCCTAAACTTCTTCAGAGACCACACAATGGCAAAACATTCTCTCTCAATAGTTGCCCACCTTGTCTCAGGTTCCTTCAGTTTCCCACTGATGAAGGAAATGGGGTGTTCCCTACCTTTCTCATCCAGTTGACTAAGGACTGCATCTATACCTGTATTGGAGGCATCTGTTTGCACAATGAAGGGTTGGTGGTAGTCAGGAGCTTTTAGAACTGGAGCTTGACAAAGGGCTCTTTTTAGGCTTTCAAAGGCCTGACAGCCCTCCTCATTCCATTTGACCTTTTTAGGGAACTTAGGAGATGAGATTACATTCAGTGGAGAGGCTATGGCCCCATAGTTCTCAATTAAAGTCCTATAATACACAGTGAGACCTAACAAGGCTCTCACCTGGGTTTACGTAGTAGGTATTGTCCAATTTTGCACAGCTTCTATCTTGCTGAGCAAAGGCCTTATTTCACCACCTCCTACCTTATGTCCAAGGTAGACCACTTTACTCTGACCAATTTGACATTTGCTTGCCTTTATGGTCAAATGGGCCTGCTCAAGAGCCTGCAAAACATATCCGAGGTGGTCAACATGTTCTTTCCAAGTAGGGCTGAACACTGCAATGTCATCCAAGTATGCCATGCAGAAGTCCTCCATCCCATTCAGAACCTGGTTAACCATCCTTTGGAATGTAGCAGGTGCCTTCTTTAAGCCAAAAGGCATAACCTTAAACTGGTATAAGCCAACTGGGGTGGAGAATGCAGTTTTCTCCTTGGCATGGTCTGTCAGGGCTATTTGCCAATATCCTGAGATTAGATCAAATGTGCTGAGGAACTTGGCTGAACCAAGTCTATCCACCAGCTCATCTGTCCTTGGCAAAGGATGGGCATCAGTCTTAGTGACTGCATTTAGAGCTCTATAGTCCACACAGAATCTCAACTCCTTGGATCCAGCCTTTGGTACTTACACAACTGGGCTAGACCATGGACTAGTAGAGGGTTCTATTACCCCCGAGATCAAGCAGCTTGTTGACCTCTCCTTTGATGTGGGTTCTCACATTTTCTGACATTCTGTAACCCCTGCTTTTGACAGGTAAACAGTCACCAGTGTTTATGTCGTGCTGGCCCCAAGGGGTCAAGTCTGGTGAAAGTGAAAACAAGGGGGCAAATTTATTTAACAAAAATGTGCACTCCTCCTGTTGTTCAGAAGTCAGATTAGAAGATAGATTAACTCCTATTTGCTCATCTAGAGGCTTGCCTCTGAGAAGGTCAGGCAGAGGTTCACTCTCCTCCTCTTGAGATGAAGCTAGAAGCAAAGCTCCCAGGTCTGGTCTCGAGACATAAGCTTTTAGACGGTTGGTGTGAAAGACTCTGGGAGCCTCCTTAGGATTGCCTAGGTCCACCAGATAGTTAATCTCTCCATGTTTTCCCACAATCTTGAAGGGTCCTATCCACTTGTCTTGCAAGGCCCTCTGCCTTGTTGGCACCATAACAAGAACTAGCTGGTCTTGAGTGAACTCAACCATGTTGGCCTTCTGGTCATGCCAATGCTTAACCAGAGCCTGACCTGCTTTCAAGTTATTACTTGCCTCAGCCATCATGTGTGACATTCTCCTCCGGAGTCCTATCACATAGTCAGTCACTCTGACTGGCTTGGGGGAAGGAGCACTCTCCAACCCCTCCTTGATCAGGGCCAATGGACCTCTGGCCGGATGGCCATAGAGACGTTCAAAGGGACTGTAACCCACTCCCTCCTGAGGGACTCCCCTATATGCAAAGAGAATGCATGGCAGTAGAAGATCCCACTTTCTCTTAAGGGGGTCTTCTCAAGCTCCTATCATGCTCTTCATGGTTCTGTTAAACATTTCTACCAACCCATTTGTTTGAGGGTGGTATGCGGTAGAGAACTTGTAGGTAACTTCACCGTTTTTCCACATGGCCTTCATGTAGTGGGACATAAAATGTGAGCCCCTGTTGGATATTACCTCCTTAGCAAACCCAACCCTAGTAAAAATACCAAGGAGAGCCTTAGCCACAGCCTGGGCTGTAACAGTTCTCATAGGAATTGCTTCAGGGTACCTAGTAGCATGGTCTACTGCAACAAGGATAAACCTGTTGCCTGAAGAGGTTGGAGGGCCAAGAGGCCCAACAATGTTGATTCCAACCCTCTCAAATGGTACTCCCACCACAGGGAGAGGCACTAAAGGTGCCTCGTTCTTTGAACCACTCTTACCAGAGGTTTGGCAGGTGTGGCAACTCTTGCAATACTTATCTACCTCAGCCCCCATTTTAGGCCAATAAAACTAGAGAGAGAGCCTTTCCTTGGTCTTCTTGAAATTCAAGTGACCAGCCAAAGGTATCTCATGCGCTAGTTGCAAGAACTGGAGTCTGTTCTCTTGGGGCACTACAAATCTTTTGTAGTCTCCAGGGGTTGACTCAGTTGGTTCACTATAGAAGAGGCCATCTTCCCAGTGTAACCTATACTTCCCAGGCTCTTGCCCTTCAAGCTGAGAAGCTGCCTGGTGGCAAAGACCTTCCAGAGTTGGACATTCTCTTTATCCCCTACTGACGTCTGCCCTGTTGGGGCCACCTTCTGCCAGTAAAGACTGCAGCTCGGGATGGTCCAAAGGGCCTAGATCTCCAATAAGATCCTGGCATTCTACTAGATCTGAGTCCTCAGGCTCTAGTTAAACCACACAGGGTGGTACCTCCCTCTGAGCCTCAGCTGGAGGTGGAATCACAGGAGTGATTTTTGACAACCTAGGAGATGATCTGGTTGGAAGCACTGCAGTGCTTTCTGCTGGTTTCTTTTTGGAAGTCTTGGGTTTCACCTTTGCTTCTGGTTGCTTTGAAATTGCATTCAGTAACTCCAGTGGAGTAGGAGTGATTTATTTTTCTAACATCTCCTCAGGAGAGCCTCCCAAGGTCCTCTCCCTTGCAGGTCTGGTGAGCTCCTGTAATCTCTTACTAGAAGGTCTGGGAGTACTTGACACTACTACAAGATCTTTGAGATCATTGCCCAACACCCTTCCAGGTACTTCAGATTGGATACTAACAGGTATTCTGACAGGCATGTCATTGCACTGGATGAGAGCTGGTAACCGGGGAAGCATCTGCACAGGCCCTCCAGCTAACTTGGTGAGGCATTTGGGTGCCTTTGCAACATCCTCTACATTGAATAAAGATTCATCCACCACAGTTATGCTGGACCCAGTGTCCCTAATGGCAGGGGTCTCCTGACCATTCACTAGGACACTGTCCTTATAAAACTCTTTAGTATTATTTGGGATATAATTATATACATCTAAATTCTGTTGTTCCCACAACCCCAAGGATACTAAAGATACACTAGCTGAGACTCGGATGGGGTCTTCAGCTAGTAGTTGTAAGTTTCCACTGGTCATTGGTACTTCCTCATCTGGAGTGAAGGCTAAGGAGACTGTGTGGATCCCTGAAGGTTTACCCTTACATCGGGGATCCCCTATCACATGGTCAGTTGAACCACAAACATAACATTTTCCAAATGTCTTTATAAATGGTGGTTTGTTCTGACCCCCAAGGTACACTAGGCTGATTCGGTTTCCCGTGTGGCTTATCCTTAGAATTTGGTTTGTGGCCCTCTTTGGAATTTGAATTATTTGAATTCTCTTTGTGGTCTTTCTTAGGCTGCTTTCCCTCATCCTTTTTTTGAGTGACCCCTGAATCCTTGTGAGTAGCCCTGTTGGCAATCCACAAGTCAGCAGCCTTAGCTAGTTTCTTAGAATCCAGTTCTTTTGAATCAGCCAAGTGCTGTCTGAGCTCAGGAGAGCAGGCATCATAGATAGACTCCATCATGAGCAAAAAGCAATGGCTGCGAAATCTCAATGTGGTTGATAACCACTGAACAGGTTATCATGCCTTGTTCTTTCGAGAGAAGGGCGCCTGCTACCTTTTTTGTATTTTTGAAAGGAACTTGGGGTTGGTCACCCTAGGTTACCTGGGGGCAACCAGACGTGGACTCCCTGTGCTTAGAGAGGCTCAGCTTCACCTCACTGATGATGCTCAACAAGGCTGAAACACGTGTATGGGTTGCTGATGGTACTCTTGTTCAGAGAGGAATTGCCATAGCATTTCAGTGCTGGACTGCCCTTGTGGGCGGGACAAAGACTGATATGCAAATGGATATTTCCCATCTGTGAAGGTACAGTGAGCAAAAAGCAATGGCTGCAAACTCTCAATGTGGTTAATAACCACTGAACAGGTTATCATGCCTTGTTCTTTCGAGAGAGGGGCGCCTGCTACCTTTTTTGTATAGACTCCATCATGACAAGATTTCTCATTCCTTCATAAGTGTTCATCCTGTAACCCTTAATCCATCCCTCTAAGTTATTCAAACACTCATTCACCCAAGTAGCCCATGGGGTACTATCATGCTTTTTGAGGGTCCTAAACCTTTTAAAGGTACTGGGAAGGAGTCTCCCCAAATCTAGCTGTCAGAGCTAGTTTCACACATTCATAATCCATCCTATCCACCTCCCCCAACTCCATTACCACATCAGATGCAACAGGGGGGAGCCTAGAGAATACCCAGGGGATCAACTGATTCCCTGTGATTTCCTGGAGTCAATGATTGTATTCAAACATAGCTAACCAATCTAACACATCCAACTTAGGTTCATACATACCCACAATCTCTTTAGGCATCCGGGGTCTTTTTGGGCTGGAAGATCTAGAGGATCCGGGGAGAGAAGCATTTTCCATAGACAATTTCTTCATCTCTAGCTCATGATTGACCTCCATTTCTTTGAGCCTTAGTTCTTGATGTTTCTGTTCAGTTTGGGCACTAAACCTGACAATGGTCCAGTAGCCACAGGTTGAGGCCTTTGGGCAGGCAGAGGGCCAGAGGGGATGACATTGTTATCCTCCTCTTCCTCATCTGCTACAACAATTACATTATCTTCCTCAATGTTTGCTACATTTGCTGGAGGGGTAGTCAGTGCAGCCACACTCGCCAGACTTTGTTTTCCCAACAATCTTTCAATCATTTCTGATTTCTTGCCTTTGACAGGAAGACCTTTCTGTCTACACAGATCCCTTAAATAATCAGCAGTATTTGTAAGAAGGGTCTCCTGGCTATAGCTTTCCGTCTTTGGCTTTCTTTTTAAAATTAACTTTTAGTGATTGTTAAGCCTTGTGGTTAATTGAACCAATGTACTAGCAGCACTCTAAAATGTAAATCCAATACTTTTATCCCACCACTGCCACCAGTGTTAGGCAGAATCCTGTGCAGTTCCCTTAGGGAGCACTACAGAAGATTAAGACTACAGGTATATGCAAGAGAATCCCCTTTGGTATCAGTCTGTACCACAAAGATTTAGTTGGTAGCTGTGGCTAAGTAGTCAGACGTATCTCAAGATGGAGATGAGCAGTATTCAGGGTTTACATATTAGGGCTACAGCACTATGGAACAAGGAAACACTGACCAAAGCTTTGTATCAAAAATAATATATATTTATTTTACACACTCTGATGTTCACACACAAATCACTACTATTAAAGCAAGTTAAATCAGTCAAGAAAAGTATACACAACTCCCTATTTAAATTGTAGACAAGTTTGAGCAAGAGTGAAAACTGAGCAAAATGGCACAGTGTAAACCAAGCAGAAATGGCACTCTAACAATTTCTCAGAAGGGAGGGAAAGGACAAGTTATACAGGTTTAGACTCTCTAACACACCAGCAACACTTCCCAAGTAGATTGTGAACAAGTTAGGCAAAGCAGTACTTAAGCATATGCTATACTGACGTGAAAACCGAGCAAAATGGCACTTCATAATATTAAGAAGGGGAAGGAAAAAGGTGGTTATAAGAGTTAGGTGCACCAACACATTTGTAGGTGAAAAGCAATCTAGAGAAGGCAGTTGTAACAGATTTAGCCAGAGTGAATAGCCCTGTGCCAGAGTCAATGGTACAAGGCAATGTGCCCAGGATCAAACTGTTCTAGTAGCTGCAGTCAAGTCTTTGTTTAACGATTTGAAAAGGTGGTTGCAGAAGGTGAAAGACAATGTTAGAGGATAGGGGCGGCCAACCCATTAGGTAAGTAAAGGATTAAAAACACCTTTAGCGATACCCAACGAAACGGGAGGCCTGGCGGAACAATGTACCTTAAAAGTGGAAGAGGCTCCTGGCAGTCTCTGCAGTTCGGGAGATCCAGCAGAGGAAGAGAGGCTCTCGTTGTGGAGGAAGGTTCAAGTTACTCCACTGCCCAGGGATTAAACCAGCCGCGGAGCTGCCAACATAAATAAAAGGTATGCTCCTTTAAATCACGGTCAAGGTGGACGGGTGCCTGGCTATCCGGTCTCCGAGTGCAGGGCACTGGCGATTCGCCAAGGCAGGTCCTGGAAGGCGATTGGTGAACTGGTTGGCCCCACCAGTTCAAGGGAAGAAGACTCTCGAGTCGTTGGAGAAAAGTGGTGAGGATCTGCAGCAGGGCTTCACCGGTGGTTCAGTCGTTGCAGATGTCTTCACCTTCTCTCCTCTTCGGTTTCTTAGTTCCAGTAGTGACGTCTTGTCCTCCAGTTCTCAGGACCCTGCTTTTATGCAGCAAAACTCCCATTCATGCAGTCTAGCTGTCACTCACACTGTGCGGTGGCTCTCCTGGCGGGAGAACCCAATAGCCTATCAGGGCAGAGTGTGACTTGGGTTGCATAGGCAACCCTGTCCAGGGTGCCCATTCCCCCCTCCCAAACATCCTGTCTACCCCAGACTCAGTGGCACCGAAAGGAGGGTTTCTGTGCAGAAGCCCGCCAAAAGGACGAACAAAGGATCCCCGACCTGGGTTAGGATTTCAGAGAAAGAAATATATATTTTTTTTATTTATTTTTTTTTAAATTAAAGTTCTGGCAATAAAAACCTACTGGAGTAAAGTTAATATTAAAATAAACCGGCAGTGAGTTAGAGGCTGTCAGAAAAAGTGGTAGCCTCGAACAATGGGAAAATCCCATAGGAAAATATTTGCGGTCGAATATTTATGGTAGTAACCACTGCCACCAGCCAGAAACTTTTGGGAGAGGGACTGTACGGTACCCCCCTCGAAAATGAACACTAGGGAAAAACTATTAACCCTTCCCAGTACTTCCATATTAAGATGGGTTGTACTGGTTTAGTTCATAATTGACTAGTAAAGTCAATGGGGACTTTGCATGCCCTGGGAGACAGTAGTCAGTCCCAGGGTATGGAGTCTATGTTTGGGGGTCACCACGACACCCCGGTGGTACGGCACAGAGGCTGCTGTGTACCACACATGTTAAAAAGATGATTCCTATGAGGGTGAGAAAATCCCCATAGACCAGAAGCACACAAGATAGCCTAAAACACACACTAGCAATCTGTCTAAGAGTGGGAAAAAAGGGTCTCACTCTTAGCAGGAGAAAAATTAAACCCTTCAAATCCAGCAAAGCTTCTGGGGGACTCTATAGGTAAGGGAAATTAGCCTTAGAAGAGAATTCTCCCTAACAGCCAGTAAGGTGGTCACTTCTCTCAAGAGACCCTCCCCCAGCCCGGGCAGGGAGTATACTGCTAGTATGGCTAATGTCTCCCTCCAAAGCGTGTCTTGCAACATCACAAACCGACCACAAGGTTCTTGCTCCACTGCACGCAGTTCGAACAGGAGATGCTTATGCAAGAGGATCAGGCTTCCCGGGATCCCATGGTGTACCCTGCGTGAAACGCTGGGTGATAATTGGTTCTACGGAAGAACTGGCAGGTCGAGCCTGCTAAGTGGGTCTCAGTGAGGAGGGTCATGTCAGGGGAGCACCTGTTAAGGAATTGAACAATGAGGCAGCGTTCGTTTCCCGAACCCATACCATTTACATTCCAGGTGAAAAGTTTAAGGGATTTGTAGCGATCAGTGATTGTCATTGGAGTCCGTGTATCCTCCATGAGCGACTGGTGCGCTTGCAAGTGGAAACATAGTGGTCGTGTGAGAAGGAAGTATAAATAGCAAGTGCAGCGTGAGTGGTGGCATTGTGATTGGCAACAAACTTGTGTAACATCCCAGAAAATAAACGGTGAAGAACAACTTATCTACCCCCCTCCCCATACTCCTCCCCAACGTGAAGTATCTGTTGCCCAAACTCAACTGGCGATCGAAAAACTATGTCGCCAGATCAACTTAAGTAATATAAGCTATTTCTGATTTCCCACAGACTTACTGCTCCTAATGTGGGTCAAGTGTTTTGGGTCGGGGGTCCTGGTGTCCACTAATGGCATGGCATATTGGCGAAGATGACGTATGACCAACCTAATCATCGATCCGAGGCCAGTAGTGACACCCCGTTATTCTTGTGCAGGTCGGGTGCTTTGTTTCAAAGTGATTTGCTGAAATAGAAACTGGCCACGGAGTATGCCGATAGTTCACATCTGGTCTTGCATCTATAGAGTGCCATTCTTAAGAGTTCTAGGGGTCTGCGTCTCCGTCCGGTTCGTCCTGGACTTCCGATATAGGCTGTCGAGCAGGTCTTCCTCGCCTCGGGTGGGGTTGCGGTCTTCCCCGTGGGTTCGGGTTAGTCCTAGTCCAGTCGCAGTCGATGTGGTTCCCTGCCCAATTTCAGGCTTCCTGTGGATCAGTGAAGTGAACTGTTTTACCGTTGTGCTGGATCCTCAATTGGGCTGGAAGAGTAGCCCATATTTGACATTCATTGAGTGGAACTTCTTCTTTAAGTGTTCAAAGGATTGTCTGGCCTTCTGCACCTCGTGGGTCTAATCCAGAAAGAAGGCAATTCTGGCTCCGTTGTATGTGACAGTTCCTTTTGTTCGGCAATTTGCAGAATAGCATCTTTCTCGCGGTAATTGAGAAGCCTAGCAATGACTGTTCTTGGGGATGTGCCTGTAATCGGATGGCCCACTGGTATTCGATGTGCACATTCCACAGAGAAGAAGTTTGAAAAGGGTTTTGGTGCAAAGAGATCGGCCAGCCACTGCTCCAGAAAGAGTTCCATGCTAGGCCCATCCGTTTGCTCCGGTAGGCCAAGGTTACGAATGTTATTACGAGAGGACCTGCCCTCTCCCTCGTCAACTCGCACCTCAGTCGGGTCAGCACTTGTGACAGCTGTTGGTGCACCCCTCGGGACGAGAGTTTTTGAAGATCGTGGCGGAGGAAGGATACCTCAGCAGAGATGCCGTCCATTTTCTTCTCCATCGAGGAGTGAGAGTTGGCAATAGCAGCCATCATGTCTTTCAATGTTGAGGGGTCATCTGGCGGGGAGGAGGTCGCCTCCGGGTTCGCATCGACCGGTACAGTGGGTGTACTTGTGGCGTACTGGTCCATGGTACTCTGCGTAGATGTTTCTTACTCTTATCTTTGCCCATGATGCTGCTCAGCACAGACTAGCGGTGCAGTGGGAGTTCGGGAGGTGTGTCCTGCTCCGTTCCGGAATCTGCGCATCTGTAGTGACTGCGTATCGTGATGCCCCATATAGCGTCTTAACTATGGGTGGGTGCGGAGATGCCTCCCAAGAGCACTCCTATATTGATCAGCCCGCTCTCTGCTGGCGTGTGTAGAGCCACAGCATGACTGGCATGGTTATCACACGCAGGTGTTTGAAGCCACCACTTATAGGATTTAGTGTTCGGAGGGCGCACCAGGACCCCGTGGCTTGTAGTGGTCCTTTAGGGCCGACACGGCGGGTTGAGGTAGGGTTAGCCCTTTCAGTCCCTTCGTATGTCTCTGTGGTTTAATTAAATAGTTCTGTACAGGATGGAAGAAGTGTGGTGGCCGTCGCAGTGATATCCGTCAGGTAGTAGGTGGGAAGTAGCAGTGTCGCAGGTCCTGTGTATACACTTTATTAATAGTCAATGTACCGGGCTGACAGCGTCCACCTGCTTCTCGTAGCCGGTGAAAGTGGCTACATCTGGGCCTTATAGCAGTATTTGTGTTTCATAAACCCGAATAGAGAGCAGCCAAGTATAGTTTGGGAAGAACTGCAGGCCCGGGAACGGGAGGCAGCTGTGTCATGTGTCGGCCAGTCTAAGTATTATCTTCGTATGTGGCTGTATCTCCTCCTCACTAAGTACAGGTCCTGGACGTTACACTTCCCTGCCGTTGGTTTAATTGGGAGAAAGGCTTGTTGCTACTAGGACTCCTCCCGCCCGCGCCAACCGATACTATTCTCAGGTGTTAGCAGGAGCCTGAGCTGCCCCCATTGTTGTTGTGGATGTCAATGCCACTGTTCCACCAACAGACGTTGCCGTTCCTTCAGCGGGTGCGACTCCCCTCTGATTACAGGAGAGCAGATTTGTCTGCCAGTAGATGCTTCTTTACTTGGGCAGCCGGTAAGGCAGTGCTCAGTAGGGGGTTAGGCGGTGCGTTGCTGGCGAGTTAGATGAGCCCGCGCCAACAGTCAGATGTCCCCTGAGAACTCCCAGCCGCAGCTGCGTGCCCGATCGGGTCTCCAGTGGGCCCTGCCAGCCCCAGGTGCATCGCAGCTGGGCACGTCGATAAAGTCCCTGAGGAGGGGGAGGGGGGCTATCGGGCCCAGTGATCAGCCGCCTCAACAACCTCCTTATCTGCACCAGATCATATCTCACGGTTGGTGGTACACATCCACAGGGTGCAGTGTTCTCTGCCAGGCTGCCTGCACCAGGCGTCCCCCGCTCCTGCATGCTCTTACTTGGAGGGTTCGGGATGGTCTTGGATGTGCTGGGCCCTTCTCCTCTTCACGGCGGGTGTCTCCAGCGGTGGGCTGAGGCCTCCGGGAGCACCGGAATCGTCCCTCCGCTCTCTCGATTCAGTTATTCGGTAGGTAGGCTGGTGGGGGTCCCCAGGGGCCATGTGACGCCGACAGATGAGCCCCCCCCCCCCAGCACACTCCTGGCGCAAGCAGGTCCAGTGGGAGGAAGCGCCACAGCCAGCAGTCTGTAATAACGTAGTTCCCCACACATGTAAGTTGTTTGGATATCTTTATTCTTCAGACCCGAACGCCATACATCCTCTCCTCCCAGCTCCTACCCTTCTCCCCAACCGCCACCCGGAACCTTCATCCCTCAACGTTCCACACATTAGAACTTTAGGAAAGGGCTCGCGGAAGCGCGAGCAATTACTACACATCTCCCCCCGTAAACCTCACAATGAATATTCATTAAATATGAACATAGATTAAGGAAATTGAAAAGTAATAACGAAACAGTAATATGCAGAAAAGACATATATATATATATGGAATATTGATAATTATTTACATTCAAGATTAATCATCTGCAAATTCTAAAACAAAATCCTTGTACCTCGCTGGAATCTGCTTTATTCGGGTTGGGCGATTATTCACCTCGTTGGAGGATTCTGCTAAATTAGAATTCCCACACAGTCTCCTTCCTTGTGAAACCAAACCCGTATTATCTGACACAAGCACTGAAGGCTCCTCTACAACCCTTGTCTCCTCACCAGTCAAACCCAGAGCACCTTCTTCAGAATCACACTCAGCATATCCATCCTCTCCTTTATCACCATGTCCCTCTTCTAATGGTGCAATATCATCACTTTCCGAGGCAGACCCCTCCATACCTCCATGCTCCACCCGAGTAGCCTGCACATGAACTGTCTCAGTCCTATCACTCTGTAGGGGAACCACACTCTCAGACGCACATTCTGGACCAATTCCAACTGTATCACCACCTCCCTCACAACACTGGTCCTTAGTATCCGCCATCTTTCCCTTAATCAGGACCACCCTCCTCAAACTCCATCTGGTACCATCTTGTAGTTTAACATATCCATGACCTACTTTGATCACAACACATGGCTTCATAAATTTGGACAAACCTTTGGCTACAATTCTTGGATTTTTCACCACTACAAGATCACCAACCTTTACACGCAGGGGTTTCTTTTTGGCAAGCTGAGATTCCCTGAAACGGGATTGTTTAACACGCACCTTGTCAAGAACTTCCTGCATGTTGATGCAACTTTGTACACCACCCCCAAGAGCGGCCACCCGGAGTTTAGATCCTGGTTTTCTACCTCTCATTAATTCGAATGGAGACACCCCGGTAAATGATGTAGGGGTAACCCTGTAAGCCTTTAGAGCTTCAGTCACAACACTGCACCACGGCAGACCATTCGCAAGTGCCAACTGAACCGCCCCTTTCACAAACCGGTTCATCCGTTCAACTAATCCATTGGCCACAGGATTGTACAAAGCCACCCTATGGTGACGTATTCCTAGTTTTGAGAGGAACTCTTGCATGGCAACTGATACAAATTGGGGGCCATTATCGGTTACTACTCCAGCAGGAACCCCTTCCCTGTCAAACACTGCTGACAAGAAGTCAATCACCTTTTCAGTGGTGACAGAGGACAGGGCCGTGGCCTCCACCCACCTAGATGTATAGTCAACTAACACTACAAAATACTTGAAGCTTCCACCCAAAGTATCCATTGGACCCATAATGTCTATGGCCACCTTTGACCACACGTCTTGCGGCACTTCCACAGGCTGTACAGGTTGGGGCGACGTTGTCCTACTCTTATCACTGACTGAACAAGCCACACAATCCTTGACTACTTTCTCAACCTCCTCATCCATCTTGGGCCACCAATACCCTTCTCTTAGCCTTCTCTTCGTCATAGATCTACCGATGTGCCCTTCATGAGCCAACTCCACCAACTTGGCCTTAAGAGATTCAGGTGGTATTAACCTGGTACCCCTGGCAATGCCCCACGGACCCTCAGACAGCTCAGACCATACTTGTCCGAAGGACTTGTCCAATCCATCCATGCCAGCACCGGTAGTGAGAGCAGTCTTGATGTTGTTCAATACGGGGTCCATAGCACACTCTCTACCCCATTCTTGCTCATTGACAGCCGGAAACACCTTGGCCACCAATACACATTCATCACTCGTCACATCCTGTTTTGAATTTTCCACATATACATCTTGACGGGGAAAACGAGAGATCCATCTGCGACCATATTTTTAGTGCCAGGTAAATACTCCACCTGGCACTCAATGGACTCCCGCGATCTGTTCCGCCACGCAGCAGCACTCCAGCCTGCAGTGTTCCTTCAGCTTTGCGGGTCCACCACTGGGGTATTTGAAGATGACTAAGGCCCTCTATGCCCCTTCTCCACTCTCGGCACTGAAGAGTGATGTTGAAGCGGGCAGAGTGCAGAGAGCGTCAGCTTCTTCTTCTATCGAAGACAATTCACCGTGGCCATTTTGCTGGGGTTTTCCACACCGGGCGCCGGGCGGGCATGGCACTCTGATCGGAGTAGCTCCGCCAGGAGTGTCTCCTAAGTTCCCCTTGTTAATCAAAACTTGCCAATGGCAAGACTGGAAAGCATGGCGCCTGTAAACTGATATTTAGACTACGCGCCCTCAGTTGCCAGGCCGTCGTTGGCCCGCCCCGCGCCACTATCGATCCTGCCCTGCCTACCTCCGCTCTCATGCCGAGCTTCTAAGAGCGCACATGTACCAGTAATGGCATTCTGGGACGTGTAGTTTCGCGTGCTTAACCAGGCGCAAAGCGCCCCTATCAGTCAAGTCAAGCCAATGCATACCAGAACTAAAAGGAAGGGGGGGGGCAAACAAAACCCTTGTGGCGATGCCCTGGCACCCCTAGCTCGTAATTGGAAAAATTCACCGTTTGCAGCAGCAGCCAATAATGTATTCAGAGCCGCAAAACATACACGTGGTCCGTTCGTGCGTAAATCATACAAAGGAATGGGGTATTGTCCTTAATTCCGAATATTTGTGATACCAATCGCGTGCCTTTCATCAAATTGCTAACAAGCTGAATTCCTCCTGAGCTGTGCCATATCATGCTAACCAAGACAATAAATGATAACCTTGTGTCTTCAATTAAACCAATGCAACCCATTCAACACGTTTTAAACAAACCCCCGCTTGCAATGTCAACCCCCTGCGCGGACGCCACCTATGCCGCCTGTGTTTGCCCCCCCCCGTCTCTCACCGTTCAACCAGGTGGCCCTCCCCATCATGTGTCACATCATGTGTCACAAACTGTGACCACCGCGTACCGTGTTAACCCTACTTAAAATATCCAATTATTTGTTTATTTATAACGCCCTGGGCGCCTTACTCAACCTTGTGAACTCGGGCAAAACTCACCCGTGGAGACCTTGTCCTGGCCCTTTTTTCCGGCATCTGCACGTTACCCTTGATACCCTGAATGAAAACTAATGCTAGTAAGTCAAAGCGTTGTTGGCGCTAGGTAATCCGGAAAATCATCCGAGCCGGCAGCATGCCAAATGTCACATCTTCCTAAATTTAATGAAATGTTCAGCCGTCCCAATTACTACCAACCCCTTTGTGATGCAGCACGCCACAAAGGAAATGAACCCACGCACCCGGCATCCCCAACCTGATTTGCCCACCCAACACAACTGGCCTCAACCCCGTTCCGACCCACTGAGCAACCCCCATCCCAAGCCTCCCCCCACGTGCCCCAACCTTGCTGGTCCGGACCCCCAACCGCATCCGAGCTAGCGAACCTAGCTGTACGCAGCCTGCGCCTTCTTCCCCTCTGCAGGGCCCTCCTTCCTTGCCCACCCCCACTATAAAAGCTGCGGTTGCACAGGAGTCAGGACCCATTACACTGGCAGGCGAACAATTCTTCCCACCGCGTGTGCCACCCCCGTCAGCCACCAAAACCTGCCCGCCCCAATCCACCCCTCCCCCCTGGGGGAGATCACCAACATCGGCATGCGCCATCCAAGGACCCACTGCTAGCTCCCCCCAAGCTGACCACGATGCCCAGTCGCAGTTCCCCCAATTACGGCACTCCGCTGCACCTAGTTCCCTGACCTCCGCCCGTAACAAGCCAGCAAGGTACCGCAGTATCCTCTGCTAACTACCGCACCAGAAACCAATACTGTGATGTCGGGTCCCTGGTAGTGTGTGGGGCCCAACCTTTGGGGGTAGGCCCGGCTTGGGCCTGGCTTAGTGCGCCGCGGTGCGCAAAAGAAGACGCGACCACACGTTTCGCTGCATAAACCCGGACTGGCGTTCTAACGCCAGTTCCGGTGATTCCTTTATTTCCGGTGTGTCACGTGACCCGGAAATAACTGGGCACGTGACACCACATTCCTCCCCAACTTGGAGGTGTTTACACTACTATTAACAACAAAACATTAGAACGGTACCGTGCATTCAAACTGACTCTGAGTTCATCTTGGCCGGGTTTTCTTTAGTTAAACTCCGTCCACCACGTATCCTTGGAGACGGGAGGACGGTCTCGGTCTCTCTCTCAGGAGGTATCGGGTGTTTCCTCTCTCTGGCGTGTCTGCCCTTGGGAGCTTAGGTTCAGTCCTACCTTCTTGCTGGTGTGGCGTCTCGGGGTCTCTTGGCGTGGCATAGATTCTGGGTGATACTTGGTCTCGGGGCGTGCAAGGTGCCATCGTCTCTCTTCTTGGGGACGCTGGGCACTCTTCCCACAGTTCGGGTGGTACTTTCCTGAAGTTTGACATATTTCTTGTCACTGTTTCGCTCCCTCGGGTGGTGGTAACCATGCTGTGGTTTGCCGCACTGACTGTCCACGGTTGGAGTTCAAAATTGAGGGACATCTTCTTGGGTGTTGCCCGGTTTTTGACGATGACAGTGTCACCTGGCGTTAGCGCTCTGTGCCTGGCTCGCCTGGTAATGCTTTCTTGTTCATTTCGCCTCAGTCGCATGGCGTCTATGGCCGGGATGTCAGGTTCGGGGGCTACCCACTGAGGGTGCATGGGAAGCTCTGCCTGTATGGGTACCCCGAGCATGAGAGCAGCAGGGCTAATGCCTGTGGAAGAGTGTGGGGTTTGCCTGTGGGTCCTCAGGAAACGATATACCGCTCTCAGCCATGGATGTCCTCGTTCTTTGGCGATGCGAATTACCTTATTGAGTGACCCCATGAATCTCTCGGCGTCGCCGTTTGCTTGGGGCCATCTTGGGGTGATTCGCTTGTGTTTTACATTTATGTCCTTAAAGAAGTCGCGCAGCTCTTGGCTGGTAAATGATGGTCCGTTGTCGCTCTTTATCTTTCTTGGAATTCCGTGTGTTGCGAAGATCTTTTCTAGCGTGAGGATTGTGGTCTCCGCGTTGGTGGACGCCACGTGTTCTACCTCAGGATACCTGCTGAACTCGTCAATCACCACGAGTAGATATCCTTCGCCGGCAATTGTACAGTGGTCCATGCTGACTGCATCCCACCGCTTGCTGCTTCTTGGGGCACTCCTGATGGGTTCTGGGTTCTCAGGCCTTCTGGAGGCTTGGCAGGCTGCGCAGGATTCTACCAGCTCCACTACCCGTTGTTGTATGTTGGGCATCCACATTCTGGACTTTAGGTATGCCGTGGTTTTGACAATGCCCTGGTGTCCGCTGTGAGCTAGCCGGAGGGCTCTCTCCTCTAGTGATGCTGGCAGTATGATTTGGTGGCCTTTGAGGAGTACCCCTTTGGGGGCAACAGAGAGCTCATGTCGGATCCCGAATATTGCTCGGAGTTTGGCTTGAGCTGACGTGGTGCGTTGGGCAATGGACGTGAGGTAGTTCTTCCAATTACCTGACTGGATGGCGGTGGTGGTATGTTGCAGGATGGGATCCGCTTCCGTTTCACATGCTACTTCTTGTAAGGTCAGGGCCCGTGGTCGGGCGCAGGCGACTACGTGGCACACATGTTCATCAGTTTCCTTCGCATGGCGTTGTTCTCCTTCCGTGGCAGGCCTCGGGTGACGGGACAGGTAATCGGCTGGGTTGTCTGTCCCTGGGCGATATTCAACTTCTATATTGTAGGGCTGCAGTTGCAGCATCCATTTCTCAATGCGTGCTGGTGGGTGAGGAGCTGACCCTCGGAATAGCGGGATCGGGGGTTTGTGGTCCGAAAATACATTTGCTTGCTTGCCCAGCAGGTACACTTTGAAGTGACGGCATCCCCACAGGATAGCGAGTGCTTCTTTCTCTATGTGTGAATAGTTCTGCTCAGGTTTGGTGAGTGCCCGACTGGCAAATGCGATGGGGAACACGTTGCCTTCATTGTCTGTCTGGGTTAGTACCACCCCAAGGCCAACCGGGCTGGCATCTACAAGGAGTTCGGTATGCCTTTCTATGTTGAAGAATGCCATGGTTGTGGAGGCTGATAGTGAGTCCCTAATTTGTTGAAATGCTTGTTGGTGGATCGATGTCCATTCCCACTTCTGGTCTTTCTTCGTTAGTTCTCGGAGTGGGCTTGCAATACTGGCGAGGTCTGGAATGAACCGCGCGCAGTACGTCGCCATTCCCATGAAGCTCCTTACTCCAGTGGCAGATTGAGGTGCCTTGGTGTTCTTTATGTCCTCCACCTTGGAGGGGTCAGGTGATACGCCTTTTGCGTTGAAGATGTACCCAAAGAAACATAGTTCTTCCTTTGCGAATTCGCATTTTTCTGCGTTTAGCGTCAGGCCTGCTTCTTCCAATCTGCCCAGGACTGCTGCCAGGCGTTTGTGGTGCTCTCTCTCGTTTGACGCGTACACAAGGATGTCGTCGCTGATGTTTGTGGTGCCCTCTAGGCCAGCGAGGACTTTTCGGATTTCGTGTTGGAATACCTCCGCAACTGACGATATCCCGAGGTTAAGCCGTTTATACCTTCTTAGACCGAGGTGAGAGGAGAATGTGGTAATATATCTCGACTCTCTGGCTAGTCGGAGCTGGTGATAGCCGGATCTAAGGTCAAGTTTGCTGAATATTGTTGCTCCTGTGAGGTCCACAATGAGCTCATCTATCGTTGGAGTTATGTGGCGTTCTCTTCCGATGGCTGCATTGGGAAGCCTCATGTCTATACAGATTCGTACTGCGTTGGGTTGTTTGGGTTTTTGGGCAACCACCATGGGGGATACCCACGGGGTTGGGCCTGACGTCTTTTCTATTATTCCTGCTTCTTCGAGCTTGGCCAGTTCCTTCTCCACTGCCTCTCTCAAGTGGAACGGTATCCATCTGTGTCGGACGGCTTTCGGCTCGATGGTAGGGTCTATGTGGAGCTTGATGGTTCGGCCTTTCAGGCATCCGATGCATTGGAATATCTTCTGGTATTGTTCTAGTAGGCCGTCGAGTTCTTTGTGTTGAAGGCTGAAAGTGAAATGTATTAATTTCAGTTTTTCCGCTGTTTTACAGCTTAGCAGCGTTTCACAGCCAGCATCCACGACATATATGCGTGCCCGGCAACTGGTGTTATTATGAGAAAAGTCTGATTTAAAGGATCCTTGCACTGGTAGGGGCTTCTTGCATCCGTAGGCGTATAGTCGGACCTTCTTCTCATGGAGTTTGGGCTTCGGGCGGAGCTTGCCGAATGCTGTCGTTGGCATTACATTCACTGTTGCGCCAGTGTCGATGACTACTTTTAGTGGTTCTCCATTGGCGATGACTGTACATGAGGGTCTCTTCCGTTGTCGGGATCGATGTGGTTCAACGGCCGAGATGAGGTGCACCCGGTGTAACCGCTTGTTCCCTCTTTTCCGTCTGTCTTTGTCTCTCCTATCAGGGGATTCGCTGTCATCGCTGTCGTCACTCTCGCTTGTGTCCGGGGATCTTTGGGAGTGATCAACGGCTCTGGCCTTTCCTTTCTTGTTAGGCTGGAATGGATTTTCTCTGGGTGCAAACTTTTTCCGGCGCTCTTGCCCTGGTCGCGGAGTTGGCTCTCTGTCGTTTCGGTTCGGCGGGTTTAGACAGACTGCAGCGTAATGATTAAGGCGGTTACATTTTCGGCATGTTGACCCCCATGCGGGACAGGATTCACCTTTGTGCCACGGGCCGCCGCACCATTTGCAGGCTTTTTCCCTCCCTTGCGGCATGTGGGCCTTTTGCTCAGGCTTCACACAAGTGTTCCGGTGTCTGGATATGGCTGCAACGTCTTCTGTTGGTCTCGGGCTGTCGAGTGGAAGTCTCTGGATCGCCGCTTCGATCACCGCTACCTGGTCTTCCATCTGCTCACAAAGGCACGCCATTTCCAGGATGCGGGATAGGTGTACATTCCTCTCTGAGAGGATAGCTCTCCTCAGTTTTTCTGAGGATATGCCGTTGATTATTTGGAGGAGGATGGCGAACTCCTTGTCAGGGAACTCGCAGCCGACCGCCATCTCGCGCAGGCGTGCATGAAATTTATCAACCGTCTCGGTGTCTCGCTGCCTGGCCATGCAGAAATGAAAGCGTTCATAGTCCAGGTTGAGGTCAGGTTTGAACATGTTAGTGAGCACAGTCTTTGCAGCGTCGTAGTCGTTTCCGTCTCCGCGGTTTGGGATGGCGTTGAACAGGCGTAAGGCGGCAGCCCCGATGTTGAGCAAGAGGAAGGTGCGTTTCCTCTTTGGTACTGTGATATCTCTTGCGTCGAGGTGCATTTCAAACTGTTGTAGCCAGATTTCCCAGCGAATGGCTGCTCCAGTGGTGAATGGGTCAAACGGAGGCATGAGCATGGTGAGCGCTGGGTCGGGGTGATCTGTGGTGATGCTCCTTCTGGATGACGAGCTAGTGTTGACCCTCGAGGGGCTTAACTCTCTGCTGGACATGTTGCGTTACTGGGGTGATGGTGCAGCCAAAAATGCAGGCTTGTAGGGCTTCACTCACCAGTGTCGTGATGCAGGTGCCTGGGTGCTTGAGTGGTGTCTTCCGTTGACTTTGTTGGCTTGGTTGTGCCTCCTGATATTTTAATTGTTCAATAGGAGAAAAAAAAAACCTAAATTGTTCTTGGGTGAGGCGGGACTTGCTGCAGCCACTTTGTTCCGAGCGCGATGCTCCTAGAACGTTGGGGGGCTGAGAACGAGGCTTCCAAAGTTTCCGTCGGTCCTGCGTGTAGGTTTAGAATGTTGGGGGTGTGAAAACGAGGCTCGGATGCTGAGCGTGTTGATACGCAGCTCTGCTCACGGGCTCTTCTTCTTTCCCTTCGTCGCCAGTGTGATGTCGGGTCCCTGGTAGTGTGTGGGGCCCGACCTTTGGGGGTAGGCCCGGCTTGGGCCTGGCTTAGTGCGCCGCGGTGCGCAAAAGAAGACGCAACCACACGTTTCGCTGCATAAACCCAGACTGGCGTTCTAACGCCAGTTCCGGTGATTCCTTTATTTCCGGTGTGTCACGTGACCCAGAAATAACTGGGCACGTGACACCACAAATACCACCAAACCATGCCCATCCCTCGCGACTCTCTTGCTTCCTGCCCCTCCCAGTTACTGCAACTGCGCCCAAAACCTCGGCCATGCGCTCCATGGTACGTGGCGCTTCCCAGTGAAACCCAATTAGGGGGGGGTATTATCTATCTGCCCCCCCCCCCGCGGCAAACTGCCCTCCCCCACAAAGCTTTGCTCATGATAATACCAGAAAAACATTCCACACCGCGGTACGGGACGCTTCCAAACTTGAGCGCTCTCCCCACTCCTGACCAATGCCGTCCATTTTCGTCCCCAATTTTCCCCCCTCCCGGTGCACGCCTTCCCATGCTGCATTAATGGGTACCGCTGCATAGCCCTATTTTGGCTGGGCCCATTGACCCCTGATCCCGGCACCATGCCCCTGCATCCAACCGGCTAAGGACCCGGGGTACCCTCCATAAACACGTTCCCGAGCAGTCCGCCGCCAGCGTGTCCCGCATACACAGCATCTTGGCCAATCCCCCAAAGTGCCACTGCCCGCAATTTGCCAATTAATTCATTCCTACCTACTACTTTTAATCCGATGACCCATCGGATGCCCCACTTCACGTCTGCGGCGCCTTGCCGGTCCACTGCACTATCTAGGCCCTTCATGTACCTCCTCCATATGCTGGCCCTCCTCCCCCAACCCCCACGGCCATTACCCGGCAGCATGCGACCCCACAGCCCACACTGCCTACTTGCCCCAACTCCCTTAAGAACAGGTACTGACTTGCTGCCCTGCGTTCCACTAACCTCTGCATCCCGTCAGTGTCAGCCGTCTAACTTGCACCCACGCCCTCAGCCCACACATTCTACAACCGATGTCCTTATTCTAGCCCGTACCTGTAATACCGCGCAACATGACCGCCCGACTCAATGCAGCGCCCTCCTTCAGGAACCATGATACTCCTGCGCCCTAACTCTGCAACTCCTCCTTTCTTGCTGGAAAACAGGAACACAGCAACGCAACAATAGTGGGAGTCGGCGGAGAACATACATGCCAACCCTCCCGATTTAGGTCGGAGACTCCTGATTTTTAGGTGAAAAATATTGCTATTTTTCACGGTCTCCCGTCTAAAATAACTGTAGCCCCAATGTATTCCTATGGGGAAATATGCCTTTCCCGATTTCCCTGTGGAAATCTCCCTCCCAGGTGCTTCTGAATGTTGGCATCTATGGGAGAATGAGGCTGCATTCATGCACAGAGCCCTATTTATAGGGGCTAGGGCGCATTTCCTTGCGCCGCTCATCGATGAGGTCACCCACCCCCCTTTCGGGCTGGTGACCCGCATGGCCTCCGCCCCCCCCTTGCTTCTAATACAACGCCGTGCCCAATGAGAGCGTTGGCACTAAGGGGGGCCCCGCCAAGGAGCCATTCTTTGAATGGCGCGGGAGCCCGTTGTTTCCCACGTGGCCCGGCAACTGGATGACTCTGTGCAGAGGGTGGACCAGGCCACGGCGTCTCATACGCGGGTGGCGGTACGGCCCCGCCGGGCAGGCTGGGTGAATGCACATTACGATGGGCCAGCCGGGTCCAGGATGCAGGCTCTGACGGGAGACCTGCAGTTGCACCAAGAGAGTGGCAGTGAGGGGTATGATGTTTCTCGCCTGCTCCAGGGTCCAGTGATCGTCAGGGGGGACCACACAGAGAGCCCTGCAGTCCGGAGCTGGGGAGTCGTACAGGCTCCTCCCCTCGGCAAGGCCAGAGAAACAGCACCTCTCTAGAAGCCTGGAAGCCAGTGCGCCGTGCAAGTGTGCTGCGGATTGCAGCTCTGGAATCAGACGGCGGGCAGATCGAGGAGGATATCACTGTTACGGCTGCAGTGTGAGAAGCAATGATTTGGCAGCTGTGGTGCAGTGCTGTCAGGCACCAGTTCTGTTGGTTAAAAGCATGAAACGCTGCACCGATAAGGATATTTAGAACATCAGGATGCTGCTCGAGTCAGAGCTGCACGTTCAGGCGGTCATTTCTTGTCCGTGCAACAGCGCCCCCCCAAGTTGCCATTTTTGAAAGACGTACGGGGGATACAGGGAACAGAGGTCACCCCCGTGAGCGGTTTGAATGCCTGAGAGATAGAGGTAAAACGCGGAAGAGGACCGGGAGATGACAAGGATGCCAGTGAGGGGAGGTCAGGCAAGGGAGCCAGGCATAGTGGATGGGGCAAGGGAGCCATGGTGTGAGAGGCCATACGGTCAGGAGGAGGCGAGTGAGCCAGGGAGGCCATGGAAACAGATGGCAAGGGAGCTCATGAGGAGGAGGGTGAAAGTTGTTAAGGAGAGGGAGGAGCCAATCAAAAAGTAGGAGGTTGGATTGAGGCTCTTGTACCAGGATGGTACAATTCCAATAGACATTTATGATGACGCTGGAGGTGGAGAAGATGGCAAGAAGGACCTCCCAGCGGGTGTCACCATTAATGTGCGAGGAAAAGTAAGGAGAGAGCAGAGAAACCTTATGAAGAGTCCATAGGTCGGGTGAAGGAACGACAAAGAGGATGTCGGTGAGAGCCTCTCTAGCGGAGGCACTGACGTAGGTGTCAGTGATAGGCAGGCCTAGGTTGGAGCCCAGTGTGTCCTTCTTCAGTTTCTTCCTGCCAGACTTAGTGAGAGGTGAAGGATAGATGACAGAGAAGCAGAGAAGATGGAAGAGATAGAAAGCACCATAGAAAGGGCACAGTGTGAGGTACACTTAACTAGTCAGAGCAGTTGAGGTATGAGGGGCTAGGGGAGTTGGCAGGAGGCGTACAAAGGAAATACAAACACGACTGGGGAAGTAAACAATGGGAACTGAAAGGGTAAGGGAGCAGAAAAACAGACAGAGCAGAGGGCAGAGGAGTGACCAGTCGTGCAGTCACAAGCAATGCAAATGAGAGCTCAACCTAAAATCAAATTTTATTTTTTTGTAATTTTTTTTTTTTTAAACACTTTATTTTTGGATCAAAGGCATGCAGGTACAATAAACGGTTCAGAAATATTAAGTTATCGTTATAGTTCAGCCTCTCTTTCTTTCTGATATTGTCCAAAGATGATCAATGTCTCTTAGCCTTTGAATGTTTTCATTTTTCAGCTCCTTCACCCCTTTCCCTGCCCCTCCCTCCCCATTCCACCCCCCTCCCTGCTTTAACCATCACTTCAAAATATTACAGAGATCAACATGTGTGAGGTCCATGGGTAGGGTTTGATTTGTGCTCATTCCCTCTTGCTGTTGATGGGACTTATATGACATGTGTGCTCCTGAGAAGACGGCGTTTGAAGTATTGGGCCACTCTGTCGCTCACGCACTCGTCGTCTGGCGTCCAGACCGTCAAGAATTTTAGGTATTTTCCCGCAGTGAGTGTGCATATTTTCTCCATGGCCTTCACTCCCCAGACCTTGACCCACCACCATGCTATTATGGGGCCCTCTTTGTTTTTCCAGTTTTGCGCTAAGGTCATCCTTGCTGCTGATAGCAGGTAAGTGATAAGAGTAGCTGTCGCCCCTGACATTGCATATTTGCCATCTATCGGGACACCTAGCAGGATGGTTTTCGGGGACATCGGGAGTTCGACGCCAGTGATGTCTTTAATATGGCTCAGTATTTCCTTCCAGTAGGCCACTGCTTTGGGGCATGTCCACCACATGTGGATTAGGTCTCCTCTCTCTCCGCAGTTTCCCCAGCAGTTTGGCGAATAGGTCTTAGTGATCTTATGCAATCGATATGGGGGCATATACCACCTGGGACACAGTTTATAGGCAGATTCTTTAATCATGGTGCATGTGGTGGCTCCATATGCTCGTGACCATACTTTGCACCATTCTTCTTCCGTTAAGGACTCTTGCAGGTCTTTTTCCCAGTTCACTTGGTATGGGAGGTGGTCTGTCGTTTGGGAATTTGAGAGGAGTTTGTAGAGTCTGGTAACCCCTTTTTTTGTCTGACCCGCCTGCAAGGTTAGCTTTAGGCCGGACGGTGGTCGTGTGCCCGCCCTTTTCACCGTCGGATGGGTTATCCAATGCCTTATTTGCACATATCTGTAGCGCTCCCTTACCCCTATGCCGAACTTCTGCTGGCAGTCTGTGAAAAATAGTGGGGAACCATCTTTGTACATCTCCGCAAGGGTCAGGGTCTCAGCTCCGTTCCAGCCCTCCCAGTCTTTTTTCTGGAGTCCCGGGGAGAAATCCGGGTTATGCAGGATAGGTGAGTATGGGCCCAGACCTTGTGGGGTATGTGTCTGTTTCCTGGCCGCATCCCAACTCTGCAGTGACCCCTTTGTTGATTCCAGAAGAGCTCCACCTCTTCCTCTGTGTTCAGCTTTCAAACCCAGGAGTGTGATCAGAGGGATCAACGTGACTGATTGTTCTATTCTGCACCATCCTTTGTCATTCTCGGGTCTGGCCCAGCACAATATAGGGGCTAGTCGTGCAACTAATATGTATCTATCCACGTCTGGTACTCCCAGGCCCCCCAGGAGTGGGGGACGCATTAATATACCCTTCTAGATCCTGGGCTTTTTACCTTGCCATATGAATTTGAGGATTGCATTTTGCAACTCTCTGGTCTTGGTTGGAGGGAAGGGCACTGGGATTGAGCCCAGCACATAGAGGAGAAGTGGGAGGATGGTCATCTTGACAGCAGTGATGCAGGCGAGCCGCGATAGTTCCTGGGACTCCCATTTGAGCATATCGTCCTGTAGTTGCTTCCATAGGGGTGTGATGTTCGCCCGGAATAGCTTGCTTGGTTCCCTGTTGAGTCGTATTCCCAGGTATTCAAGAGAGTCTTCCACCTTTATCTACGGGGATGATTGCTCTAGCATTTCAATCATTTCCCTCTTTGCCGTGATGTTCATAGCCTTTCACTCTGGGCATTGTGTCGCCTGGATCTCCCATGTAAAGAATGATGTCATCCGCGTATAATGCGATTTTATGAGTCTCCGAACCTAAGGTCACACCTTTGATGTTGGCTTCTTGTCTGAACAGCGTGTCACATGGTTCCATTGCCATTGCAAATATTAGCGGGGAGAGAGGACACCCCTGTCTCGTGTCTTTTCTGATCTTCACAGGGTCTGTTTTCCGACCATTGATCATGAGGTTTGTCGATGGGGTTTGGTAGTTGGCTAGCACTATCTTGGTGAACTCTGGGCCACAACCGAAGCGTTCTAAGTTTAGAGTCAGATATCTCCAATCCATACTATCAAATACCCGGGAAGCGTCCAGGGCGGCCACTGCAAACTCTTGTTGTGTCCTTCGCCCCGCATCTATAACGTCTATTGACCTTCTTATATTGTCCTGTGTGTGGTGGTCCGTGATGAAACCCGCTTGATCATCATGTATTATGTATGGGAGGGTTTTCATCAGTCAGGTGGCACGTATCTTCGCATACATTTTGGCATCAGTGTTCAGTAACGCTATGGGACAAATTTTCCTTTTTTTAAAAACTTTATTAAGTGCTCAACAAGGTGACACGGGCAATCTTAACGGAGGCATTATACAAGGCAGCATGAATTTAGCAATTATCTTATTCCCAATTATGTTACAGCTCATTACTGCAGTGCGGCGCTTAACAAGGAGTGGTAAATTTGTAACTAACACATGCAGCTGACAAAGTTCAAGGGGGATCAGGAGAATCGGGGGGGTTCAGTGTCTCTCGGTCCATCAGTGGTGATTGTAGGTAAGCTCGGAAGGAGGGCCAGATGTCCGCTGGCATGCAGCAGGTTGGCTGCAGGGAGATCCAGCGCTCCTCTACCTCTGATGCCCAGGTGACATTGCAGAGCCATTGTTCGATGGTAAGACTAGTACGTCTAAGCTACAACAACAATATACTTTGTACAGCAAGGATTATGCAAAGAATAGCAAGTTTGCGACAGGTTCCCTGAAGTACCGGAAACTCATTGAACAGACAGTTCATAGGATTTGGTTCAATTGGGCAGCCTAGCATAGCAGACACAGCAGTACAGACCCCAGCCCAATACCCCAAAATTCTGGGACAGTCCCACATCATGTAGAAGTAGCCTGTGTCGTCTATTTGGCATCTAGGGCATCAGGAAGAGTGATCTTGAGACATAGAGTGCAGCCTGGCTGGGGTGTAGTGAAATCTATGCATCACCTTGAATTGGATTGGCATTACGGGAAAACTCCCGGGTTTGCATTCACATAGCTTCCCAGCCTTCGTCAGTGATATTACTTCCCACTTCCCTGCCCCATGTCTCACGTAGCTTAGAGAGCGGTTTATTAATCCGGTCCTGAAGCAGCTTGTATAGTCTAGATATCACCCCAGTAGGTACTACACTTCCCGTAATGAATGCTAAAAGTGGTTTGTCAGGGATTGGGGAGGGGACTCCTTCCATGTCTTTCTAACTGCGCGGCGGAGCCCCGCATACTGCAGCCACCGAGAGGACTGCTTACCTGGACGTTTAGGTAGATCATCGATTCCCACGCAACAAATGAGCCCATTTCGTACATGTCACTTAGAGTGGAGTAGCCATTAGCTGCCCATGGGTTCACAGCAGTCCCGCTTATTTTAGGGAATCCCAGGCAGAGGTTCCACAGTGGTAAGTCCCTATGGAATGGGTGAGGGTTGCTGATCGATCTCCTTATGTTATCCCTGTAGCTGTAATAGCCGTTAGACTGGGTGCCCACGGAACTTTCCATAATGGGGGTAGTACCAAAGACCGAAGGTCCCGGGGCCCAGTAGTATGTCGCTTGATTTTTACGTGTGGTAGTGGAGGACCATCAGCGAACCAGTACACTGCGTATAGAGCCTGGCTGCCAACCAGTACTTCTCAAAGTCTGGGGCTACCAAACCACTGTAGTTATATGGTCACGTGAGTGTGGCCCATTTTAGTCTTACCGCTCCAGCATGCCGCAGGAAACCGTTTATCTCTGGCCTTAGCTCGTCAAACAGCACAGCACCAGGTCATATTTGGATATTCAGAAAGCGGTACAGTAATTGCAGCAGTATTATCATTTTAATGAGAGACACCCTGCCCATGAGGGTTATGGGCAGCTTAGCCCAAGTACGCAGTTTTGCCTTAGGCTGTTGTAAGGAGGCTCCAACATTTTGAGTGTATAGTGAGCCTTGCTGCCTCTTGATTATAATCTTAAGGTATTTGGTCTTGACGGGAGACCAAGTAAACCCCATAAGGTCAGCTGGGGCTGTAGTATTGTCAGTTAGGCAATTCAGACTTGGCACAAATGACCCGCAACCTGGACAGAAGTCCAAAGTGGAGGATATCGCGCATGATGGGAGCGAGGATACTTTTAGGATCAGGATCCCTGATGTAGAGGAATGCGTCTTCTGCGTACAGTGAAATGATCTTGGGGGAGCCCATAAGCCGTATCTCTGTGCGCATGCTTCCATAGTATCAGATCAGCTCAAGGTTCTATGGCCACTGCAAAAATAAGTGGGGAAAGCTGGCAGCCTTGTCTGACCCCCCTACGGATATCGAATGGCGAGGAAAGCAGCCATTGGTGCAAACGCGGGCTTTCCGGCTTTGTATAGAATAGGCGTATCCATGTGATGAAGCAGAGGCCAAAGTTGCATTTGTCGAGCACTGCCCAAAGAAACCACCAGGATACCGAATCAAAAGCCTTCTGGACTCCAAGATGGCCGCCGTGGGTAGAGGACGTATGTGATCACCTCTCCCCACGGGGCCGTAAAATAAGGTGAACATAAGCGACATTGAGCATCTGGACTGCCCCCCAGCCCTGTGGAACAACAGGCAAACAAAGAGGAGCGGCATCCGGCCACCAAACGGCGACCCCCAGAGTTAGAGTGTGACAGGGTGACGATGCGGAGCAGCGCTACCTCCAGAGCAGTGCACGATTCGAGGAGGAGAGAGCGTGGGCCGGCGACCGCGGCAAGGGAGAGTGAGGGACAGAGACTGCCACCAGTACCAATGCAGGACGCCCCGAGTGGATAAATGTTGGCACAAAAGCACCAAGGCCAACAGAATTAAGGGCGACTCTCCCCACAGCCCGCCACAGCAGCAGAAGAGGCAATAGCAGGGGGAGAAGGAACGAAAGGAGGTTGGCGCAACGGCCCCCCCTACCCCAGCAGCATTGCAACAAAGGTAAAATGAAGCAAGGGAAAGGAGCGCCCAACGCGGAGGAGATCCACGGCTCACCGCACAATTTAAAATCACGGGATGAACGGCAGAGGTGGCAACCAATGAGGAGCCCAGATGGATCCAGGCGAGGAAGATCTGGATGCACAAGGGGGAAAGACCAACAGTAAGAAAGCTGCACCCCCCATCACAGGTATAACACGCTGCAAGAGACTGGCACAAAGGGGGACTGGGACCCAGTGGCACACAAGTGGAGAGGGCTACACCCTATGCAGGACAAACACCCTCGTGGTATTGGGGGCAAACCTTAAGGCCCCAATATCAGACCCCAGCAACTACAACAACTGGAGGGGGGTTCCCGCCCCACATGAAACTTGCATAAGCAGCGAAGGAAGATGTTGGCAGTAGGTGCATAAGGGGGTAAATTCAATACAGAGAAATCTGCATCCCCCCACAACAGACATAGCAAGGGAAGTGCCCCACCACCACCCCAAATTGGAAGAGACAGGCACACAGGGGGACGGGGAACCAGCCTGCACAAAAGTGGAGAGTGCCCAAAGCAACCCATGATAAACGACTGCACGGTACTGGGGACAAATCAGGAAGCCCCAAGCACAGAAGCACCCCAACAAGTAAAACAACTGGAGGGGGAGCCCACAGGAAATGCTCACAAGCAGCAATCTGCGGAAACCCAAGGGACACACCAACAAGGCATTGCCACCAGGTAGGAAAAGGACCAAGGAAACAAGGCACATCCAGTATACCTACCGTTGGCGGTGAAAGAGACAAAAAAGGACCAAGAAATACTGTGCAAAGCCCCAACAGGAGGCGTTTAACCAATAAAGGAAAGGGACCTGGGGACCCAATGAAAGGACACAAGATAGAACGGGGCAGAGAACCCAGGAAGGCGAGAAAACAGCCGACACCGAGCGAAAGACCTAAGAAACCCTGGACGAGTGGACCAGCCAACCAACGGGACCATTTCCCCACATGTCCAAAACGAAAGGAAAAGCAGCGGCGGAGGCTAATCAACAAAACCCCCAACCGAAACAGGCAGTGAGCATCAAGCAAATGTGGAGTGCAGATCCACTCCAGACCCCAAGGCTAGGTGGGAAAAAGCAAATTTCACCAAAGAAACAAGAGCAGCTGGCACGATGGCTGTGACCAAGGAGGACATGCAGGGATGGTTTAAGGAGTTCCAGGAGCAGTTCATGACCTCCTTCCAATCCCAATTTGAAAGTTTGAAAGTAGAACTCACACGGTCCATCCAAGAGCTAAAAACAGATGTCTCAAAATTGGAAGAAAGTATGGACATAGGGAAAGAGGGCTGCAGAGTGTCAAAGAAGACTCAGAAGACAGGGGCAACACTAGAACGTATAGCATGCCTAACACAAAATCTAGAAATACAGAGTGAGGACTTGGAAAACCGATCAGGAGATCCAACATAATAATTAAAAATCTCTCGGAACGAGTCGAAGAAAAAGACTTGAAACAAACAACAGCAACTGTTTGCAGAAATCCTGGCGGAAGACCCAGTCCAGATAGACCAGATCCATAGAATCGGCCCACGGAGAACCGAGGAAGAGACCTCGGGACGTCCTAGTCGCGATCACATCGTACACCCAAAAAGAAAGCATTTTAAGGAAGGCAAGACTAGCAGGCCAGGTTCGAATCAACGGGGAAGAAGTGCAACTCTTCCAGGATCTGGCGCAAGTCACGCTACAGAAAAGAAGGCAAATGGGCCCGGTGGTGAGATACCTAATATCCAAACAAACGAGATACAAGTGGACGTTCCCCTTTGGACTGCTGTTCACGTGGGAAAGGCGCCAACACAGAATCACCACTTGTGAAGAAGGGGAAATGATTTTGAACCTGCAAGGAGACACTCAAGACGCGGATGGGGCGCAACAAAAGGGGGATAAAACCTGGAGGAAGCCATGGGAATGGAAAAAGGTCAGAGTTGGGGGAAAAGGAATACATGAGGGTGCAAGAGAGGCTGGCCACTGGAAAAACATCCCCAAAGACATACAAGTAAGAGGGGGGAATGGACGGCCAATGCTCTCTAGAGCAAGGGCCCTGAGGGGCTGGAGAGACTGACACTTGGAACCTATAGTGGGGGTTAGTCTCACCCACGAGAAAACCCCTCGGTGCCACCATTAATGGGAGAAGAAGAGAAAGGAGAAAGCACAGAGACCATATGAAGAGTCCATAGGTCTGGTGAGGGAACGACAAAATGAATATCGGTGAGTGTTTGCCTGGAAGAGGCGCTGGTATAGGTGTCAGCGATAGGGAGGCCTGAGTTGGAGACCAGGATGTCCGTCTTAAACTTCTTCCTATCAGATTTAGTGAGTAGAGCAGGAAAGTCGATAGAGAAGCAGTTAGAAAAGATAGGAGAAACAGAGCACCATAGAGTAGGTAGGGAGAGAAGAAGAAGGTGCAGGGAGAACACTAGGGAAGGATAAAGGGCGGAGCGCAGGCAGACGAGACAGAGAGAGACGGGGCAATAGACAAGATGACAGGAGTTCAGCTCTACTTAAGGGAGATACTGTGGGTGGAGGGCGAGAGTGCCTATGGCCTTTTTCCACATAGACAGAGCTCGTAGGACGTTTTTGTGGGCGGGTAAGAGATGCAGGATAGCTTTGCAAGCGCTGCAGGGTAACCATGCTGAAGGGGGGATAAAGGTGCCAAATTTTGAGGCATATTATTTAGCAGGACAACTACAATTTGTAGTAGGATGGATGGCGGACGAACCTACGATGGACACGCGGCTGCTGCAGCCATGGGTCAAACCCCTCTATTTAAGGGAGATACTGTGGGTGGAGGACGAGAATCTCAAAAACATGCTGCATCTGGTGTCTCACGGGAGGAAGATCTGAGAAAAGGGAATAGAAGTTGATGGGCGCAACAGACCCCTGTTCCCGCACATTCTATTGGCAGGGCTGGTGAATAAGCGTCCAAGAATGATGGAGGTGGTTAGAACCCACTGGGAAGTAAGAGCGGTAGCCACGGTGGGAGATTTAATAGAGGAAGGGAGGCTACGGGAATTTGAGGCCCTGTGAGATCCTGGTAGGCCAGTTCCAGACATATATGTGCATGGTGAAAGGGATTGTAGGAAGATGGCCTGGGGTAATGATTGGGATGGAGCAAGATGACACACTAGCAACCATGTATGACGTAACGGGGGGTCACACAGTTTCTAGAATATATGACCTGCTAATGGGCGGGGGGGCAGAAGCTAACTAAGACAAGAACAGGGTGGGAGATGGACTTGGGCAGAAATTTCACTTATTAGGGATGTTTCCAAGGGGCAAAAGAGGGGGAGCGTATATGGCAAAAATGAAAGATTTGATCTGTATATTGGCCAAAAGAAGGACAGCCACGGCCTGGAAACAGGCAGGAGGCCCAAATTTAGATGCAATAGGGGGGGATACTACAAAGATGGGCAATGGCAGAAACAGTAGTGTGGCACAGGGCGATGGACAGAGGCCAGCGAGAGAGGAGCAATGATGTGCTGGAATGGACTACGCTTACCCAGAATATGTTTGAGGTTAGGAGTCTGAACACTCACAAAGGGGAAGAAGATCAAGAGAGAGAGGGGGGGTGGTCACACCGCGTCAACCTGAGAGAAGCTGAGAGGTGGTGAGAGATGGCAGTGCCTTCAGAAGGATTGTACATTATGGTGGAGGGTCATATGAGGGGTAGGCCGGATGACTGTGTGAAAATTGGGACGGCGCATGAGGTACAACAGGGGTAAAACAAAGAGAATCTGCACGAGGGGGAACCAAAAGTTGCATAACCCAAGACAGCAGAGTGGTTTGTACTGTTGCGAGGCTGCGCTGAACAAATGTATATGAGCAACATACGCAGTGTTTGATCGCTTGGAGGGCGGGGGCCGAGGGGGGATGGGGGAGTTCGGGACTGTTTGTGTTGTTTATGTAATGAAACTAATAAAAACGTTTTTTAAAAAAGTGATCACAGTTCAAGGGTGTTTATTAACTTCGTGGTTGAAAAAACACCTAATCTAAACCTAAATCTAAGATGGGAGCAAGCACCGACCATCAAATGAAATAGTGGCGTCAAGTCAAAATAAAAAGGACCTATAATAAGAAGCCAAACCTTACAACTAATACAAAAAGAGTGTGAGTTGGTTTTCAAGAAAAGAAAAAGATGTTCACAAATATGTCAGGATGCGGTAGCTTGGGTCTCCCTTCCCCACGTTTTGAGCACGGGAAATAAGGGATCTTGTAGCACAGCACACTCGAGCTATTCCAGCACAAGTCGACAGTTCTGTTCCAGTCTATCAGGAGCTTCGATGGCCAAGTCTCGTTTCTCTGGAAAGTCTCCTGTGTTTGAGTGCCTGACATATTCAAATAACAAAACAAAAGTTCCTTCAACAAAATGAAAGTTTGTTTCCTGGTTCTACTTAGGATGAGGATTCTTCACCCGTGGGTCCCGCTCTGCCGGGCGCTGACTTCTCTTTATTTTCAGCCTCCCTCCTCCGGGTTCACTATGTCTTATCCTTTCACTCACAAATCTTACTGTCTT
Organism: Ambystoma mexicanum; assembly: GCF_040938575.1. Classification (NCBI taxonomy): domain Eukaryota; kingdom Metazoa; phylum Chordata; class Amphibia; order Caudata; family Ambystomatidae; genus Ambystoma; species Ambystoma mexicanum. The sequence continues at coordinate 656,303,171 of NC_090930.1, forward strand.
TTGAAACAGTTCCAGTGGACATCCCTCGGCCAGGTTCACATTTGTCAACACACTGTTTCTTGGGACTTTAGACGTTGCCCCCTTCTCGTCAGCATCCCTCTTCCGGGTTCACTCTTGCCAACTTCACCTTCACATTTACTTTCAATGTTTACGGGATTCACTTCCCTTGCTTTGTTTATAGTTCTTAGGTCAAAGGCATTCAACTGTACAGGGATTTTGCTTGACCTCCTGTATGACCACTTTGACCTATCTTGGCCACTCTCCTACGCCCTTCTGGTATCTGCAGTTTTTACTCAGATGGGGATGGATCAGGGTTTCTCGGAGCAGCACCCATGTGGTGCTGTTCCCCTTCTGCAGCTGGTCTCCCCTTTTCAATCTTACAGTTGTTTGAACTTCTCTCACTTTGCACTTTGCGACTTTCATTCATCAGAGCCCAGTTCTTATCGGTTCTCCCTTCGACTCACCGGCTGTGATAAACCGCTTAGTTTTCCTCATAACTGGAGTCAAGGCCGGTACCAGTGTAGCAAGAGTCTCCCTCGCTCCGGCTTATAAGCATCAATATGCTGTGTGTACCATTGACATCTGCTGCAACACACTTGGGCTATTGTCCTCAGTCTTACAATTCCCTCTGCAGAGTTTTCACGGGTCTGCGTCGAAAAGGGCAAGTCTGTGTCTCTCCTTGTCAGCCTCCTGATATTCGCTGCCTTTTTCCTCCTCTTGAACTGCCGGGTCTGGATAGCTGTTTCGTCGTGCAGTCTACCTTGCTTGTACAGTGCTCTCTTACACCACCTTTTATCCCTGTGGAGAAGGAAAGGGCCATCAGGTGTGTGTGATTCTGATCAATTGCCTGATTTTGCCTGACCCTTGTATTGGGACATGTCAGGTAAACAGCTCTGGTGTTAGTCTGTTCTCTTGTGTGTCGTGCGAAAGTGTTCATGTCAGGAAAGGGGGGGCGGACAGTGGTTTTGAGTGTCCTACGTGGTAGGATGGGGAAAAGGTGTTGAAAGAAGGGGGATACCGCATCTCACCCGTCGGTGTCCCACTACCCGAGGACCCCCCATCCAGGTGATCCTTCCTCACTAGTCCACCCCAGGAACTGGATCCAATAGCGATGGCTGTGTCCTGGCCACCTAGATGACAGATCCCCGGGGATAGCTAGGGAGACACCTTCAGGTTTCTCACAGCAGTAACATGTTGGAATAATGCATTGAATAAATGTGTGCCGTTATCTGATCTCAAAACCCCGCACACACCCCAGCGTGGGAAAACTTCCTGCATTAGAAACCTTCCAGCACAATTGAATGTCCTACGTGGTAGGATGGGGAAAAGGTTTTGAAAGAAGGGGGATACCGGGTCTCACCTGTCGGTGTCCCACTCCCCGAGGACCCCCCATCCAGGTGATCCTTCCTCACTAGTCCACCCCCAGGAACTGGATCCAATAGCGATGGCTGTGTCCTGGCCACCTGGATGACAGATCCCCGGGGCTAGCTAGGGAGACGCCTTCAGGTTTGAATAATGAATTGAATAAATGTGTGCCGTTATCTGATATCAAAACCTCGCACACACTCCAGCGTGGGAAAACTTCCTGCACTAGAAACCTTCCAGCACAATTAGCATCCAGGTGTGCTCATGGCCCTGCTTCCACCCACCTCAAAAAGGGACAGACCACCACAATGAGGTACCTAGATCCATTGCAACGCTCCACCATATCGGCACAGTCTATATGTAACTTCTGGAACAGCCCAACAGGGCGTAGGAAAGTGCCCCGTAATGTCTGTAGTGTCATCCCTGTGCTAAAACATTAATATATGGTGCAGTGGACAGCCATATAAGTGATGCTCTACTGAATATTTGGTGTGAACCAGTCCTCCTGTCTGTCTGCGGCTGTGTGTTTTTTCGAACTATGGGACAGGTAGTGCAATTGTTCAAATGCTACTGCTAGCAATTCCTGTGGCATCACTGCCTTCCCCAACCTCTCCTGTCTCCATAACAGATCTGTCAAAGACTGCTTACATCCTCTCCATAGCCACAACTCCTTTTCCCCCTCTGGTGCCCTTCCTTGCAGCTCAGTAATCTGGGAGATGGGTAATGTGGTATAACGTACTGGATGCTCATCTGTTGGTGGGACAGTCACAACGTATTCAGTGGATACTTCATTTGACTGTTATGCCGCCATTTTGGCTGTGTTCCTCCTTGATATTTCGACCGTCCCGTGAGTATGGGCGGCACACTTGATGACCGCCACAACAGATGGCTGTGATAACGTTCCTATCAGCATCTGTCAGAAGCTCCCTTTTTTCTCACCTTAAAATCCTTGTTGGCGTTCTTCCGGGACACAGCTTCTTTCTTCTTCACCGACCGTGACTTGTATAAGCTGGAACGCGAGTCTTCGGGTTCCAGCGTGGAAGCTGGCTGCCAAGCCGGTAGCGTTCGAATATCCAGGAACAATGGCAATTAATCCAGGAAGGAAGATAACGAAGATAAGGAATAGAAGGGGGGGATCCAGGAGCGAAGGAAGATAGAATGCACGATAGCGAACTCGAACACGTCTAGTAACTCGTAGGGGTAGAGTTGAGACGGGCGGAGCTGCGGGGGCATGCCAGTTTTCTAGAAAGCTGGCAAGTGCATGCAAAAGGTAGACGGCCGCAGTTCGGTGTCGGCGGCCATTTTGGATAGGTTGCAGAGTTAATGCCGCGGTGCATCAAGGACCATGAAGTCCAGAAGGGTCGAACCCGGCCATTCATGACAGCATCTCTAATAGCGCTGCGTGCTGCACTGGGGACCCGTCTGCCCTCCGAAAGCCCCTCCTCTTCCAAAGGGAGAGACCAGCATGTACCGTTGTTGTAACATACGCCGAGTCCGTATACATCATGACCTGACGCCCTTGTGACGTCTCAGTGCTTCGAATATGTGCAGAATATTGTGTAGGCAACCTCTTCATAACTTCCATCTTGTACTCTCCTCCTTCAAGTCGTACCACTACTGCCCCTGTCCATCTCTGTCCATTCACCTTATCAATTGTGGACGACTGGTCAACGAAAAGTACCTCACCCTCCGTCAATGCCCTATCCCTTGCTTTGGTGATATCGTCTTCGTCTCCTTCATATGTGGCTCAATTGTGTGCCGTCAAGTCCTCTGCCGTAGGCATGTCTGTTAAAAAGGTGGCAGGATTCACTGTTTTACACCTAATCACGTGAATGTGGGGTTTCGAGATGATAATCTCATATGCTGATGACCTTTGCATAGTCAGGGTGGGCTTCAACCGTTCTAGGATGGAAAATAGAGAATGTTGTACGTGCGTCATTGAACACCCCATTACGATCGTAGAGCTTTTCTCTATAGCAAAGGCAGCAGCCTTTGCATCACAGCATCCAGCAGTGCCACTATAATAGGCCAGTGGCTTATGGCCCATAGTGCTCTTCTGTGTCAACACTGCCGTCATAAACTGACCATCAGAATGTGAAAACAAATAGAATTCCGGTGTATAGTCTGGGGTAGTCAGTACGGGTACCAAACTGATGACTTCTTTTAAATAACCCAATTGTCTAATCATTTCTGTCGTCCACAATAACTTGTGGTCCTTTCTATTCTGTGCTTACCTTAGGGCCTGCAAAAGTGGCCTTGTGTATGCCACGTAATCGAGGATCGGGCCCTGCAGTAGTTACACAGGCCCAGAAACCTCTGCATCTCCTTAACTTAGGCGGGTCTAGGGGTGGCGCGTACCTGTCGGGTAGTATCTTCTTCCCATTGGCTGATATGAACTGCCCCAAATATATTACTTCCTGCTGGCAATATTGCAATTTGACCTTATCAACTTTATACTCCTTACAAGCCAGTCATTTTAGCAGTACAACCGAGTCTCTTTGACAATGCTGTTTAATGTCACTACACACTAGCAGATTTCCACGTACTGGATAATTGTGCTGGGCACCTGTATATTCCCTAGATCAGCATGCAGTAATCTGTTAAATATGCACAGGCCCTCAGAGTACACTTGAGGTAATCTAGTATGTACAAAACTCATTTGACCCTGCGTAAATGCCGTAAGGTACCTCGACTCCGGTTGGAGTGGTATCGAGAAAAATGCATTTTTCAAATCAACCACAATGAAATATGTAGCCTCCTTGGGGATGCTGCATAAAATTGTTGCAGGATTTGGAACTACTGGACTCTTTCTGTACCACATCATTTTGGGGGGGCGCAACTCTTGGATCATTCTCCAATTGCCCCCTTTTGATTTTCTAACTGGGTATACCACCATATTGCACGGGCTCACATCATGCATGATAATACCCCTGTACAGTAGAGCCTGTATTGTTTTTCTGATGCCTTCTTCTGCCTTTCTTGATAGTGCATATTGTCTTGCCTGGGCCAGCACCACAACTGGCTTTAGGGTTATATGCACAGGTGTTACATCCTTCAACAACCCTACATCATGTGGATTTGTGGTCCAAAACTGTGGGGGCATGTGCCGTAACTCTCCTTCTAAAAATGTGGATGGAGTTACTACTGCCATTAAGGGACATTGCACTCTTCGGTACTGTATCATTATGTCACAAGGGATGCACATTTCCAGTATTGTTTCCTCCTCTGTCATTACTCTTAAATAATTTGTCATCCGTCACCTCCTTTAACTGCACTGTTCGGTCTACACAGAGCACTGTGCGCCACTCACACCCGTCCCTACCCATTCCTAATAGGACAATCCTTCTGTCTGACTCTAACACACCCTGCAGGTCCAGCGATAGTATCGTCCCTGACACCGCCTCGGGTGACACAGTTGGGCCAAAAAGGAAATCGGTGGGCACTCGCCAGCATTGCTTGGCAATCTGGGGCACCACCTTCATAAGCACTGTGATACCATAAATAAACATTTCTGGGTCTACGGGAATCCTGCAGACCACCACCTCCCTTGCCATCGTGTGTATTATCAACATTGCCCTCTCAGGGCACATCCCAGGCGTGGAACAGACTATTCCAGGATCTGTGAAGGATGCCAGCAGATTGACTGCGGAACTCTCACAATATAGTAGGGGTGCCCGTACTACCTTCCCTCCCACCTGCACTTCCAGCTCCTCAGTATATGGAACCTTGGAAATAGCCTTGGAGAACCCCTGTGTGTCGAGATATTTTTCCGGATAGTGGAAAGTTGCCTTCATAATACATGATTTAGTGGCACCAGAATCCACCATAAATATGAATTGTTTGTTTGCTATTTCCGCGTCACCAATGGTTCCTCTTCAGGGTGGATGGCTGTTGACAGGACCAGACACGCAAGTGCTCTCTGTGGGCTGTCCTAATCGGAATACCTGCTCATTCCAGGGAACGAGAGAGGGTTACTTCCTACTACGGCTGCTCCCCCAAAGGGAGCAGTCGCCCCACCTGGCGCCCTAATTACCAGGGCAACACCACCCTGCTGTTGTTGTGGCAGGTGTTGCGCGTGTGTGTCCGGCGCTTGGGGCTGATGATTATAAGTTTGGTATTGCCCCCGAGGATATTGTGGCCCATAATTAACCCCACCGCAGACCTGCTCATGCACTCCATTGCGAAATGGCCCCACCTTGAACAGTTCTAACATTGAGACTGTCCGAACCCACCTCCCCTGGGTCCAAACCCACCTCCTCCTCTTGCTCCTCAAAATCCCTCTCTTTTTCACTGTGGCCCTCCTTGCTGCCACTGCGGGCCGCGGTACTCTTGCCCCACGCCCCACTGTCCTTGGTTTCCATCCGCCAACAGCGTTGCAATAGTGGCACTCACAACTTGCTGTGTACTTTCTCTCCCTCCACCTGTACTGGCGTTGGCACGGGCAACTGAACTGCCACTTTTAGCAATTTTTTCTCTACCAACTTTGCTTCATTCTCCTGATGCCTTTGCACTGTTTCCCTCTCCAGCTCCTTAATCCTCTTGCAATGATGCACTATTATGCTTTGCATTTCCGGCCACCCCTTTGCCTCAATAGCCACAATCTTAACCAGTGCCTTCTGCACTTCCTCCGGCAAACCCTGCTTTATGATGAAATAGAAGCACAGTATTGATCGGTCCCATGGCCCCTCAGTCTCTGCTCTATATTTCTCTTGCATTTTGATAATAAATCCAGCTGGGTCCTCATCATCCACCATGCTGAGCTGCATCAAAGACTGTAAATCGTGAGTGTCCGGGAAGGCCCTCCGTAATGCATCCCATACCATTTCAATGATGCTCCATCATACGCATCATCTCCCAGGGTTACTCCCGGGTATTCAACCTTAACCCACACCTTCCTAGCCTGATCCCCAATTACGGCAACCAATAAACTCTTCAGATCCCCTTTTGCTAGGGGAACCCCTGCCGTCTGTTTTTCAAACTCATATATCCACTTACTCGCCCATGCTGTAATTTGTGGGATGGCTTTTAAATTCTTCTTATCCATTTGGGGCCAGGGCAAATACTGTGTCCTCCCTTCCCCCTTATGTATTAGAGGCATCTGCATTTTTGTTCTACTTTCCACACCCTTACTCGTAATTCCTCTCCTCTTTACCAATGCCATCCGGCCGGCCCTTTTCCTCAACCTGCCTCCCGCCCATATACCTTCTACTTGGGGGGGGGTATTTTCAGCCACCTCTTTACCCCTCCCTTCATCTTCACTTGGGTCTTCTGTGAATGTGCCAGCATCCCCTCCCTCCACATTTTCTCCCAGCACCGTATTCTCCTCCCCAAGATAATCCACCCACCCAGGCTCTTTTCCTTCTCAACCGCTACACATTTTATACCTTCATTGTCCATCTTGAGCAATAGTTCCCCTAATTTCCCCTCTCCCGACCCATCTCTTAGTGCACCTATGTCAGTTCCTGTTTCTGGGGATGTCTAACCTTTGCAGATCTGCTAGCAAACCTGTCAACCTGAAACCCCTTAGACCTGCACTCTGTCAATGCTGGTACTTAACTTCAGGTGGATGAGTATACGGGGTTCGGGGAGCGGTAGCCTGTGATTTTACTAACACTGTGGGGGAACCTACTGCAGCAGAAGGGGTTCCCACCACAACAGGTACATAACTCAGATTGGTATATCCTTCTGCAGGATATGGTGTTAAGGGATATAATCTCCTACTCTCTATCTGCGCCCCACCTTCCCCTCCTCCCTTTCCACACTTTTCACTTCTCTGTGCCTCCGTTTCATTCCCTTGATCCTCTGTATCTTCGAACATACGCCAAAGATCAATAATCTCTTTTCTCTTCTGTAACTGCTTCCCCTTATATTTCGTACTAAAATTGTAGACATGGGTTCCAAAATGCTCTTGTTGTGCAATTCCTGTTCTGGCCATGGGCAGGGCACCACCCCCCTCTTCCTGTCTCTGCGATCCACGGCTTATGATACTTTTCCACCCTGTCACAATACAGTGGTAGGGCCTTATACATGTGCTCTATTGGTGATCCTCCCCCGTGCTAGTGACATCTATCCCTCACATGCCCCTAAAAAAACATCTAATGCGCCATGCAGGCTGCTTCTTGCTTATAACAACAAAAAAAACAAAAGAATCAACCCCCACCCTTCTCTCGCACCCTTCCATACGCACACACACCGCTCTAAGAGATCGGACAGCACCGCATCACACTGCGACACACACGATTACCGCCCCCTCTAGGGCCTACTTTTCACCCAAGAAACACAACTACCACAAACTAAACCAACGCGCTACTCTAACAATCGCTGTTTGTTCCAGGCCTACTACTTATATGAGACCACTACTTTGTATTATCAAGAACCTCCTTTAAATATTATTCTGTCTTGTGGTACTATCTTCCCTACCCTTCCGAGGAGGGGATCCCTGTTTTACCTTTGCCTTAAAGTATAATGGCTTAACTTATAATACCTTACCGACCCAATCAACTAATAATTCACATTTTCACCACCAATAACCCTAACCTCATCCACATTACATCAATGAACTCGCTCTCCATGGACTCACACCTTTCACACTTCCCCATACATCCGTCCCCTACTTGTTATCTCTTACAAGAGTCTACTCACATGTGCGTGCTCACCCGAACTCCTCCGTCACAGGGTTCCAACACCGGCCTGAACTCTCCTCGGAGCTGTGCCCGCTTCAAAGAGCAGAGATGACTTTTCTTAAAATGGCTCCTACTAGACCACTCAGAACGCATGTTTTTTTCAGGGCCAGTCACTGTAGGTGGGCGCGGCTCCTTCTGGAGAAGCAGCCTGGAAGCCCCTGCAGATACGGGGGGCGTTGGGATCACATTGGGGTCACCAATTCAAAGTAAGCCCCTGAACGCTCACACCAGAGAAAAAACAACCTGCTAGGGAAGAAAGGCCCAAGTCAATTTTGTAAGGATAACAAGTTTAATTTCATGCGCAGATGAGAGCAACAGCAAAGAACTTTGCTGCCAAGAACGTTCTGCCAAAAAGAGGTACAAGCAGAAACATTTAAAGCAAAAGATCGTCATAAGTGATGCAATACATACTGTGACAACCCACGCGGCTGATTGGGTGGACCCTTTATTCATATGGGATGACAGTTTATTGGTCCCAGCCCAGTCCGTCCATCTTCCATCACGTGGGTGCTGCAGGCTCATCTTCTTCTCACATCAAAGGTCAGACAACAAATTAATCATACTCCTACTATGAAGCTTGTTTATCACTCACACTGTGCACTTGGCAGGCTTCAAAATGGACACACAGGAGGTTCCTGGGCACTCTAACCTTCACACACACATTTTACACACTCCCTCTGCGCCATCCGGCTCCAAGGTTTCCACCCTCGTTTTGAACTACAATTTATCCCTCCCCGCACCTCATAATACAAATCACATGATTGTTGCTGTCGCGATACACCATGTCCATCCTCTTTCAACATTTCAGGACTTTTTACTTTGGGGTTGGTGGTCAAAGGGCACCTGGTGTCATGGAATTCGGGGACCTTAGGGTTTAGTCCGTTACATGGGCTATAATTCATGGTCACTCGGGAAGAGGCCGGGTCATGCTTGGGCCAAAGTGAAATAACATGCACACCAGGCGACAGCATCTGATCGCAGCCTGCTATGTGCAGGACAGACACTACTCCTCTCCCCGATCGGTGGCCCGCTGGGCAATGTAGTCCACCTTAGCAGCTACTGCCAAATGCAGTGACAAAGGCCCAGGAAACAAATTGAGCACGCTCTTGAATCATTCTCTTGCACACAACCTGGATCTTCTGCAGCAGGATGATGTTCATGTTATGTCGCTCTAGGTATGAAACCAGTTTTCTCAAATCCCATACATTACAACGTATCAGTCTTACAGCACACGTGGCCCCAACTACAGTTCCTCTCGTCATTGCATCCTTAGTGTGGTGTGTGACCCTCCCAAGTGAGTTGCCCCTTTAAGGGAATGTGTCCCTCCCATATGTATTGCCCTTTTAACATGGGCCATTACTCTGTTATGGCCCAAGCTAATAAAAGGAGCCCCTGCAGACAGGTGCACCAGAACAGCTGCAGACTCCCAAAGAGGAATGACTGGTCTGTCTCTCATTTAGGCCTGAAGGCCCACACCGCGTGAGCACGGGCCTGCAGGCCATGATGCTGTGTGACCCTCGAGCCAGCAAGGTGGCAAGGGTCTGCATGGTGATGGTTATGGCCCGCCCTGCCCCCACTGAAGACCGAGTGTCCCCCGGCAACCCTCTAAAGTGCTGATGTGACATAGCACCCCAAGGCCCCCATATAACACCTAGAAAAACACAATTATGAGTTTACTGCCAGTCATCCTTTTAACTACAAACTGGGTAATGTAAAGAAGATGCAAAGTACATTTTAAACATTTTTGAACACCCATGAACAAACAGCCCACACCCAGCCTTACTGCAGTCCCGAGAGTTACAGTGCATCCCAACCCATCAAAACAAAACACAAATAGCACAACCATACTGAGGGGCATACAGCGGGCAACCTGTGCTGCCAGCTGGAACCAGAAATTAGGATCGTGCAACAAAAAGCGAATACATATGTTATTTAATAGCTATTCCACCGTACTCATAAATTAACATATATCAAGCAAATAGGGTGTTGAATCACTTCACTCTGAATCAGGGGAGTTTCACTGAGGACTTTGGCTCGGGGAACCATGGAATCGAAGCCAGTATTAAGAGACATTTCATTCAATGAATGACACTGGCCCTCATTACGACCCTTGCGGAAAGCAACTGACCGGAGCGCCACAGCGTAAATAGCGTTTCCGCCATTGCACGAAGGAGCAAAGTGCGGCCCATTCCGACCCATCGGGCACGAGCACCACGCCACGGCGGAAGTGCAAAGTCCGCGATGGCGGAAATGACCCCAAAACGGCCCACACCGCCGCCGTACGGCGCCCTAGGTGCAATACCGCCACCCCTCTTAGCGGTCACCGCAGTGTGCGCCTACCGGAAAGTACGGTGACCGGAAATATACGGAAACGGAAGTTAAAACATGGGCCCGGAACGGGAAACATCCCGGCGTACACCTATAAAACCACTAAAACCACACAACCACTAAAATCACTACCCTGAAACACACCCCAACCCGTCACCCACCCCAGCGAAACCAAGACAAATGGGAAAAGTAGCGAAGAAAGCGTGCGACCGCAAGCGGCAGGTCCACTTCTCCCGCGAGGAACTCACCGTGCTAACAGAGACCCTCCAGGAGAATGCTGCCGTCGTCTTCTCCACGCAAATGACCAGAACGGCACTTGCAAACAAGAAGACCATATGGGCTCTGGTGGCACAGCGGGTAAGTGCGGTGGGGACCGCACCCCGCACCCCACAGCAATGCCGCAAGCGATGGGACGACCTGCGGATACGCGTCCGCAGCATACTCTCTGCCAACCGCAACATTGCCACAGCCACCGGGGGAGGTCCTGAATCACCCATCAAGTTGACCCCCTGGGAAGAAATCTGTGCCTCCACCATCGGAATGGAGAGCATAGAGGGAGTCGGAGGGATGGAGAAAGGAGTGCAGACATCCGAAGATTCAGGTAGGTGGGCCAGATAAAACAATGCCAAATCCACACAGTCCATCCATGTGAAGTACCATGCGTCCACATAGTGCAACAGAAACACATGTCCAGGAGAACGGCCACACACATCGGCCTGATAGCGCACGTTAAAACCCACAATAAATACATAAATAATTAAAAACCCCTAATACACGCACTACACGTGCAGCAGGCACACCCTAACTGCAGGCTGCCAAACAACTGCACCCTCACTCCACACACAAATCAAAGCACCTCCAAGGACCCGACCCAAATCACCCTCAGGTACCACCCCAGAGCATGTGATACAATGCCATTCCAATTCCCACAGACCCATCATTAACCCTCGCCCTCCTTTACTCCACCACAGGGTCCGATCCAAACGACGAGCTACAGGACACCCCTACCAGCACACCTGCAAAGAGGGCCAAGACCAACGGCCAGAGACCCTCCACCTCAGCTGCACGCATCAAGACACGGCAGCAGCACAAATCAGGTGGCAGCACAGAGGAGGGAACATCAACAGGCACCCCAGCAGCCAGCATGCCCACAACACCACCACCACAGGTCCCCCCAATGGATGCCACAGAAGGCACTGCCTCTGGTGGCAGCAGCACCATAGGTGACACCCCATTGATGGCAGCATGCTCCGACACAGAAAACGGGGATGTCGAAGTCAGATCCATCCATGACCTGTCCCAATCCCCCTGTCTGTCCCATCCCGTACAACATGAGGATACCACGCAGGGGCACCCACAAGACAACGACTGGCCATCCCCCCCAAGCCCTGTGGCAAGGCAACATGAGGACAACAGCCCCTCTGTGACACCCCCGCAAATGGGCATGGCCCAGCAGAGGCAACAGTCCCTCGAGCAGTTAATCGTGCAACAGCAGCAAATGGCCACGCTCCTCAAGGACCATGCCGATGAATGTGGGGGCACTAAGGCAGACATAGAAACATCAACTGAGACACTTAGGGCAGAAATGGAGAGAGGCACAGAGACGCTGAGGGCACAAATGGAGAGTAGCACCGAGAGCCTGAGAGTCCAAATGGAGAGAAGCACCGAGAGCCTGAGGGGGGAACTGCATGCGACGTCCAAAGACGTATGTGCCGAACTTGCCGCAGTGCGCCGTGTGCTCACTGAGCTCTCGCAAACCCTTAGGGACATGCATGGACGTGAGCAGGCAGACACATCATCCGTTGCAAGTTCCGTCCAGGGCAGCCCCCAACGTAGATCTGGAAGGAACCTGCGCTCCACAGGCAGGGGTGCCCCTGATACCCGCAGAGGGGGCTTGCAATAGCGACAGCCCACTGACAATGAGCATCTTTGGACACTGGGGTTCGTGGGGGAGGTAGGAGGGTGGAGGGGGTGTGTTGGGCTCACTTGGGTGGCGGGTCGATAGGGTGTTCAACATGACATCACATATGCCATAAAAAGTGCACGATCAACCAATGAGATGTGTGGACATTGATTTCTGTGTACTAGGCCATCATAGGCGTACAGTCCATATTGTGCATGTCCCAGACACGCACAGTGCCACGAGTCCCGTGTCCATGTATCAGCCACCAGGCGTGAGTGCTAGAAGCATACATCAATGAGATGCTGACGAATGTCACGGGCCTCCGGTGCCTCGCAGACTCCATGAGGTGCTGCCACATCCCCACCCTCATCATGACCATCATCATGTGCTTGCAGTTCTGCGTCAGGGGGCATGGGCACATTTCTACGTACGCACATGTTGTGGAGCATGACAAATGCCATGACCATCTTTGCAACCTTCTCATGGCGGTACAGGAGTGCCCCGCCAGACCTGCTGAGGCAGCGGAAACGACCCTTCAGTAGGCCGAATGCCTGTTCAATGACTACACGGGTACGTGAGTGGGCATGGTTGTAGTCCTCCTCATGCTGGTCCCGTGGGTTCCGGACTGGTGTGAGGAGCCATCTCTTCAGTGGATATCCAGCATCACCTGTATGTGGACGAGAAACGTATGATGTGGAATGCCATTGCTACGTACGCACACCCCCCCCCTTCCTGCCAGGTCATTGCCAAATCACATTCCCCACATAATCATGCATGTAATGAGACTCACCGAGTAGCCAGGATCTGTTCCCTGCGTGTCGCTCCATGTAGCGTGGTATTGTAGAGTTCCTCAAGACCATAGAATCATGGGTTGATCCAGGGAATCGGGCACAACAATGTGTAATGATCCTGTTGGAGTCACACACCATTTGTACATTCAGGGAATGAAATTGTTTTCTGTTGCGGTACTGGGCCTCCATGGCATGTGGGACGACCAATTCCACATGGGTGCAGTCGATGGCACCAATGCAACCCGGTATGCCGGCAAGTGCATGGAATCCCACTTTTGTGTTGGTAATTTCCTGCTCCGAGCGTGGTAGAGAGATGTAGTCGTCTGCGTGCTGCAGGAGGGCATCGAGCACTTGCAATAGTGTCCGTGAGAACAGTGGCTGAGAAATGCCATGCAACTGTCCGACTGTGTGCTGGTAGGTGCCTGTGGCCAGGAAGTGGAGTACAGACACCACCTTCAGTAGGGGTGGGATGGCGGTTGGGCTATCTATCATGCTGACAAGGTCAGCCTGTGTCATGTCCACAATGGCGGCTATGGTGTCCCGGTCCAGACGGTAGAGGGTGTGGATCTGCTCATCAGTGAGGTTGAACGGATGTGCTCGGAGGCGTGGGATTGCGGGCTGCCTGCGTGGTGGTAGTGGCTGTGCTGGCGGCCCTTGCTGGCCCTGCCTTGGCCTCCTCCTCCTCCTGCGTCTCCTTCGTGCGGCCGGTAGCAGTTGGTGTTCGTCTTCTTCTTGGAGTTGGAGTAGTTGCAGTGCTATCAGGTCCCCCAGGGCCAACATCGCGAGTCCTGCCGGTAGCATTTCGGTGTGGTTGTGGGAGGAGACTGGCTGTGCAATTTATGTGTTTTCAGGCTGTATGGCCTCCACCTGTGGTGATTAATTCCACCTGTGCAAGCTGCTCTCCCCTTTGGCCGAGCACGTCCCGCGCACAACGCTGCAAATCTGGGAATGGCATCTTGCTATTGCAATCATGTATTTGTACCCGATGGCCGTGTAACATTGGTTGACATGTTCATTCTGCTGTGGTCCCATTGTTGCACATACTATCTGTGCAGTCGCGAACAGACTTGTGAAGGGTCAGTGGAACGTAGTACTCGAGTAACGGTGGGCCCTCATGCATCACTTTACCGAGTTGCAATGACGGGCGGGGCGTCCCATTTGTGGGTGAAGGCAGTTGCCATTTTCACACACAGCCGCACTCGATGGAATAATTAGTGATTTCAAACGGCCACAGATGCCTTTTCGGCGTGATGTTGCAAATGTGGAATTCCAAGGGCGGCGCTTTCGGTTTCCAGCTAGCGGCGAGGAGATGCCCACAGGTCTGACTGCAAATATAACGTTCTGTTGTTCAATGTCCTTGAGACAGGGCCCATGGCGAGGAAGCAATGATTGATATGAATAGTTTGGGATGCGCAATTGCTACGTGGGCGATGAGGCCGGCCGTTCCCACATACATGTTACTTCACAACACTGGAATTACGGGCTGGGGCACTGTGGATTTTGCAGGCTGCATAACGCACAGACTCAATGGATGTTTCTAATGTTATGTGAGTAATTATTCAGGCGTTTTGATTCCGGGATGAGGGAATGATGAATGGATGCATGGGCAGGTGATTTGATACAGAGTTTGCCATGTACAGGGCTTCTTGGGATCTATCCGCCTCCCCTACGCTATGTGATGCAGGGCTGCCATGGTGGGACCATCGTCTATCTGGCCTTGTTGAGCCCTCCCTGTCTCGACACGCCCTCAGACACTTGTGTCCATGCACATTAACATTCCCATCTGATGGATTCTGTTTTGACAGACGCATGCACAGGTACACTCGTTTGTGATGGTGTTTGCACCTCGATATAGATGGTTAGGAGTCGCAAGTGGTTTTGGGGTGGTGATGATCCTTTGGAGTGGGCTAGCATGCATATGGCTGTGGATTTCGTGTGATCATTGAAGTGAGTTGTTGGAATGTAGTTCTGATGGCCATTCTGTTCTTTTTCTTTTCTTTTGGTTGACAGGTATCTCCTCCCCTTTTGCCACTGCCATCTGTATGCCACTCCTGCAGATGGGTTTTACTCCCGACACCTGCTGCTTCGTGTTAATCAGTGGAGCAGCATTACGATCTTATGGGACGATCGCCAATGGCCCACATGCCCTTACGCAGTACTGGTGGCTCGGAGCAACATTTCGGCCTTTCAGCTGGACCAGTGCCTCCCCATTGGGACGGCCCTGCGGTTCTGTGCGCTTCCATGTTGCCTTTTCGTACGTGAATGTGGCTCTGTGTACCATGAGGGAACAGGACGACACACAAGTAGTGGCTGGTCATTTCTTGCGGATGCAGCCCACAATGGTGATTGGTGTTTAGGAGTTCATGGCCTGATGGCTGTATGGGCTTGGTGACTTTGATGTGCATTAAATTTCTATTCTGATTTGGCCCGTGTAGCGTTTTTCTTTGCAAGTGATGTGGCATATGCCTATTTGGGGGGCGATGTATTGTGAGGAGATCTGCATTGGGTTCCAGCTTCGGAGTTTAGTTGCGTGGTACTGTACTGGGCGCGTTTGCCTACTAAGCCCGTGAGGTCAGGGATGGTGGCTGCCAATATGACAGTTTGAATGTTGTCATGCTCAGGGGCGGGGGATTGGGTTTTGTGTAACAGATGCCGGTCAGCCAGGTGGACTGGTGGAATGATGTGATTCTCGGAATATGGCTGGTCACAGGTGCCTGTGTTTGCGTGCGTTTCTTGGTGGGGGACTGTGGTCATGTCCATTGGGATGGCTTCTGTATTCGTGCCATCTGTGCCCTGCAGCTCCCATTGGCCCCTCTTGTGTTTCTTTTGTTCGTTGCCATGCATGGGTGACTTGTACATTTCAATGGTTGCATTGTGGCTTCATTGCACCTACGGGGAGTTGTACTTTGTGGGCAGGGAGCGGTGTACAGGCACTCAGTGGGGCCGTTTACGGTTGATTCGCGATGCCGTACTTCTCACCATGGCGGAATGGTACATTACGCCATGCCTGATGGCGTTAGGTACATGTCCGCTAGGGTCGGAATTGGCGTACCGTTGCGCCATGGTGGTGTTTGCGGTTTCGCATGGCGCGCGCGCGCGTGCTTGGTGCAGTTAGCGTTGGCGTTCACTACGGTGTCGCTAATGGCTTCGTACTTTGCGGTGACGGGTCATAGTCGCACCGAGCGCTATTCGATGGCGGTATTGCATTTCCGCCATCGTTTTCCGATTTCCGCAAGGGTCGTAATGAGGGCCACTGTGTCGTTTGGGATGGTGAAGAAATGAAACTTAAAGCAATTGGTATAGTGGACACCCCCCTTAGTTATAGTAATAATTATGATAATCTTTTCCATATATACAAATGAAGTATTTGGAGCACACAAGTATCCACATTGGCACTATGTGGTATATGCACCAATAGATAATAAACCAAGAAGACACCTCACTGGTAGTGGGTGCATCCATTTAGTGTTTCACACTGCTACTAATAATGAGTAAAACTAATGTCACTTGTACTTTCCCATTTTAATTTAAGAACACATCCATTTATATACAAGAAAAAACAGATGGTGGTGCCCTGTCCAATGCACTTCGGATCTCACTGATCTTTCAGAAATGCATGAACAGGCTTAAGAAATGCTATTCAAAACACAACATGACCACTTTTCTTTCATCAAACCTGTATGCAGGATGTAAAGAGCATCTATTTTTTTTTTTTAAAAACAGCCCTTTACGATATAAGCAAAATCAAGACAAAACCAAAACAAAAATTAGTCCCAATATTGAACATTTTCAAAGGATAGTAATTCAGAAAATTATTACTCACCGAGAATACAATCCGCAGACAATCAAATAAATAAAAATACCTCTTGCTCATAGATTTTAAGGGTCAGGAATGAAACTCGGACGTGTATACATTATAGATATGGTTTTGGCTAAAGACTTTTATTGATGAAAATAAAGGGGTCGGAAAAAGACCTGGCTGTTCCTGTGCTAGAGGTGTTTCCCAACCTAAACCATAAACAAGATGGCAATGCCACAACGGTATGACCTGACCCTATTCGCGGGCCCGTAATTAGTGCCTTCCCCATTCCCCTTGAGCCCTATGGGGGCTCAAATGGGAATGGGAAATGGTTGGTTGAATGGGAACTTAATGGGTCCGCACAGGTCGGAATGTCCCGGTAAGTCCCTATTCAACCAGACCGGTGCCGGACCTGGTTTTGGAGGCAGCCATGGCGCAAATGGCTACCTCCAAACTCATAATGAGGCCCATATATGTCTCCCTCTCCAGGCCCGAAGACACAGTGAAATAACAGCTAAAATGGAACAAATTTGATGTGCAGTGCACTCGTTATCGTGTGGGAACTCCTCAGGCAACTGCAGACAAGATTCTGTGAAAAACTGTGGTGTGCATCCAGGCGAACACACCCTGCAAGGGGAACGTCCGACGCAGACTCGGCTCCCCCAAGATGGCGGACTCCCACCAAGCTTGAAGCGGAGGAGCGGCGGACCCCTGGCGCGAGTAGCGGCTGAGCAGGCAGCTCAGATCCTGATTCCTCTGAGCCGCTGGGTCGAGGAAGGGCTGAAATATACCCGGTAGGGAGCGAGGAGGGGTGCGAGTATCTCAAGCACGGCCCCTAATGCGTACAGCATTATTTCCCCTCCCCTCCCCCCACCGGCCCGCTTGAAGCTATACATGGGTCTCCGCTCGCTGGTATAAGCTTGTAACCAGCTCGCGACACGAGCTGCCTGCGAACAGATAATGGCTGTCAGCGCCTGTCTCTGCAGATACTGACATCAGGAGTCGGCTATCCAACGAGGGGGAGGAGGCATCAGCAGGCCACCTCCGGCCCTTCTGAAGTACTGTATTACTCACGGCACTGTGCGCACTCATCCTCATACACGCATTTTTTTTGGTAAACATTTTATTAGCTTCATCACAAACAAACAGTGCACCTTAACATGGTGTGTAAACTACTCAAACCCCAACACCCCTCTTTTTCTTCCCCTCTTTAAAGTCACTGTAAAAAGGCCAACACGGTCCACTAATCCACAACTGTCTCTTCTCCATAATCCAGGGAGCTATCCATGTCCAATTCTTCGGGTCCCATGCCCCTCTGAGATGCAATCAGATGCTGCTACGCCATCAATGATTCTGTTTTCTCCTCGCCCCCTCTACATGCTGCCTCCCTCCAGACCACCGTTTCAGTCTCGGCCCACTGCAGAAGGTCCCTCCACCAGGTATCTACTTTGGGTCTCGCCTGAGCTTTCCATCCCATGGCTACCCTTCTTTTTGGTAAAATATAGGCCAGGTCTTTGAGTTTGCACACATGCTTGAGTTTGAGCGGTCTAGGGAAGCCCCCCACCATGCATGCCCACAAGGAGTCTACCACTAGTTCAATCCCCTTAGAAGCCAGTCGATCCGCTATTTCCCTCCAATATTTCACAATTTCGGGACAAGCCCAGAACATGTGTACCATCCTGGCATTTTCTACCCCCACATTTCGGGCTGGGTAGCTACATTTGTGAATTTAGCAATTCACTTTTGGGTCATATGTGCTCTATGAGTAATATACAATTGAATCTGTTGTAATTGGGCATTCCTCGACACTTTTTTGTGGTACCCCTGCACCCTTTCCCATAACCCATCGCTTATTGTTTCCCCCGCTTTCCTCTTCCCAGTCTCGCCTCGTCTGAGCTACCTCCTTTCCCACTTTAGACATCAGTATTTCGTAAATTCTGGAGACCTCATAACCCCCGTCTGACACCGTTTGGAACAATTCTATAGCCTCGTCTGGCTGCTGGGTCAGTTCTACTTCAGACCACGTCTTTTTAACATTGCCATCAATCTCACATATGTGATATACTGCCCGCTATGTAGGCCTCATACGTGCATTTAATTACAGACGCTCACAGAGGAAGGTACACGAGGTCAAAAAGCCACATCCATTAACCATAATTAGGGAAAGCAAAAGTGCCCGCAAATTAGCAATCCATCAGTCCAAGTAAGACTTTTACAGCTCAGTCTCTGCCACCCATTTTCACTTGCTCCCACCTTGACATAACAGAAGTGGCAAGCTACTGCAAGACATTATAACACTCTCCCTGGATACGCCCAATTCTGCTTCTGAAGTGTATTGTACTAAGATCCCCTATAAAACAACAAAGTGCACGGGGAGGCAGTTGAGGGTGCCTTTGCTGGTCACATAATTGATATACCTTAAGCAGCGAACTCCAACGGTCCAAACCCCCAGCACACACCCTTTTTTGCGCAAAAGACTCCAGTCACCAAACGAAATCTCATCCCTGGGGCTGGCAACTAGACGTACAAACCCCCGCACAAGAGGAAGGGTAATAACTAAAGGGCCAAACAAGAAGGCGCCATTGTAAAGACTGGTAGGGGGTGTCTGTACTTCTGCTCTCTATATGGTAGAGGAGAGGCACAGAAGACCCCAGCCAAGATTCTCTATTACGGTAGCAATGGACGAGCAATCAAGGCCTAGCTTCTCAGGAGGTGATGCAGGCTGGTTCTTAAGTACAGTGTAGTCCCCAAGCCCCCACAAAGGAATGTCCACACACTGTATTGGTTAGAACACAGTCTTTATATAATCAATATTCAAGGTTATGTACACTTATCATAATAACTCACTTTGTACTTAGGAAAATCAACAATGGCAAATATATACAGTTCTAAAGTGGTACCACCCTTTGTATTAGATCTCATGAAAAGTGCATCAACAATACTGTAATCATGTCACACAGATCAATAGAGTGAAACCAGCAATAGAGAGAAGAGAGAAAATAAGGTGGTTGAACAATAGGCAGAATACTGGCCCCTACCACTAGACACAGTTCTGTGTGGAGATCCCCCCACCTGGGCAACCTGTAAAATAAAGATATAGCACAAGCCCAGTCCATATATTGTTCTGCAAGTCTTATTCCCTCCTATAATGTTTTTACCCCCCCCAATGTACCTGGTGGAGTCGAGTTCTTCGAGGAGGCGTCGACAGATCCTTCTTGAGAGACCCCCTTTCAAGCGGGAGTCACGGATCGTCGAGAGGCGTCGAGGAACTCGGCGTTCGGCGGCGGGGAATCGACGGCCCTTCTTGAATGCCTTCCCTTTCAAGCGGGAGACACGGGGCGTCGAACGTCCGTCGACAAACAGGGTAGAACGGCGTCGATGAGGCGGCAGCTTCGTCCGAGCGGTGCTCGTCGGCGTCGGAGCGTCGGCGTCCTGCAAGGCAGAGGCGTGCGGGGCACCTCGGTGACAATAGTTCTGGACCGCAAAGATTGTGGAGACGGAGGCCCAGCCAGGGCGTCGAGTCGTTCGAGTCTTTGTGGTCTTCGGGTGGCGGGAAACCCACCGGCAGGTTTCTCCTCGGCGCGTTGGTCGTCCTCGACTTTCTCCGGTAGGATAAAGCGGTCGACGGTGCGGACGAGGGAGTCCTTCGATTCAAATGTTCTTAGGCAAGGAGCGGACGGCTCCGGTCGTCGGCGGCACGGCGTCAAGTGGTTCCCACGGCTGGGCAACACAACTTCGATGGGCCTCCAGCGGTTACACAAACCTGCGAACCCTGGTCGACGGCAATGGACTTCGACGGCGTCGATGTCCGGGTGCTTCACTTCGAACTCCTCGGCGGTCCCGTCTCGGGTCGGCAGCCTTTCGAGGGTCTGTCTTCCAGGGCGCTTCGGCGAAGATGGAGCGGTGCTCGATGGTCCCTCGGAGCACGGGAAGAGGGCGCCTTACCAGGTCCTCTCTCGGGTCAGTCCTCGACGAATTCGGCAACCTTCAGATCTGTCAAAGCAAATGCAACAGCAAGTCTTCTTCTTCCAGCTGGACGTCGAGGATCAGAAATTCCAGTTACTCTTGAGTGGAGACTCAGCTTCTGAATG
Source organism: Ambystoma mexicanum (assembly GCF_040938575.1). Taxonomy (NCBI): domain Eukaryota; kingdom Metazoa; phylum Chordata; class Amphibia; order Caudata; family Ambystomatidae; genus Ambystoma; species Ambystoma mexicanum. Next base: position 656,324,131 of record NC_090930.1, read on the forward strand.
CTTCTGAACGTTCCTGAACGTTCCTGAACCATTACCAGTGGTGAGAGGTCCCCAGATATACTATTCGGTCTCTCATCCACACTGCTGGCATACACTCAGCAGCCAATCATACAGAGGGGCATTCATGCAGTCAGTCAGCCAATCAGGCACACAGTGCATTCAGGCCACACTCCTCCCTTTCAGACACTCACAACAAGGAATGTGGATTGGGACAAGTACCCAGCCATTCAACACTACACACTGCATTCAGGCCAGTTTCGGGCAGGGCTGTCTCAGTCTTTGTCTCTCATGCCAGAAACCAGACAACCACAACAAGGAGTGTATATTGGTCACACACTCCATTCACCCAGGTCCCACCCACAGGAGGTACCCACAACATACAGTCACTGGGAAGGCTCCAGTCAGTCTAGCTGGGCCTTCACAACAACACCATATATGGAACTTCCACCCAACAGCCAGTCAGGGGGAAGGGACAGAGTCAGGGCTTCCCAGGACTTTGGGAAAACAAGGTAACAGGCAATAGAAAGCAAGAGGCCACAGGGGCCATCTTGTTTCCTATCAGGAATCAACTGATTCCAATGGCAGGGCCTGGGTATCCCAAAATGGAGGACACCCAGAGCACCTGTCAAATTCAGCATGGAGCTGCCACCAGCCCATACCCTGCTCTGTGGGCCACCCACAGGTGCCCAAAAACATACACTAGGGGCACAGGGTTGTACCCCTACCCAGGGGTGCCATAAGGGTATCCCATGGGTCTGTTCACCAAACCAAAAGAGAGAGCTGCACTGCCAGGAGTCCCACATGGACTCCTGGGCAGAAAACATGACAGAACACACGATAAAAAGCAGTAAAGGACAAGGATTCAGAGGCTCTGTCCCTCTGATGCATTTCCAGCATCACAGTCGCCCCCCACAGACTGAGGTGGAGGGTGTCTAATCTCCCACGGGATAGACACCCTCATCCAGACGGTCAACATACCTTCTGGAAAGGCCATCTGCATTATCGTGACTCTTCCCTGGTCTGTGCTCTATGGTGAAGTCTAGCCCTTGCAGGCTAATGGACCACCTGAGAAATTTCGGATTCTCCCCCTTCATCTGCATAAGCCACTTCAGGGGCTTATGATCTGTTTGGACCTTGAAGGTAGACCCCGTAAGGTAGGGCCTAAAACGCCTAAGGCTCCAAACTATACTAAAACACTCCTTTTCAACAGTAGCCCACCTGAGTTCTCTACCCTTGAGTTGTCTACTGATGAATATGATAGGATGTTCTCTCCCTTTGTCATCTAACTGGGACAAGACAGCTCCAATTCCGGTGTCGCAGGCATCCGTCTGGACGATAAAGGGTCGGCTGTAGTCAGGTGCACACAACACAGGTGCCCTACACAGACTTTCTTTCAAGCCATCAAAGGCCCTCTGACAGTCTTCGGTCCAATTAACCTTCCTAGGCTGTTTGGGTGAAGTTAGGGCTGTCAGGGGTGCAGCTATGGTTCCATAGTCTGCCATGAAATTGCGATAGTACCCAGTGAGGCCCAAAAAGGCTCTCACCTTGGTTTGAGTAGTGGGAGTCTCCCAGTTCTGTACATCCTGTACATTACTGGAGAGGGGTTGGATTTGACCCCCTCCTACCTCATGACCAAGATAGGTAACTTTCCCCTGAGCTATCTGGCACTTGGTGGCCTTGATAGTGAGGTTAGCCCTTTTCAAGGCCTGCAACACCTTATCCAGATGTGTCAAGTGCTCTTCCCAGGTGGAACTGTAGACGGCAATGTCGTCTAAGTAAGCCACACAAAAGGCTTCCAGCCCACTGAGCGCATGGTTGACCAATCTCTGGAAGGTGGCAGGGGCATTCTTCAACCCAAAAGGCATGACCCTAAACTGGTAGAGTCCCTCAGGTGTTGAGAAGGCCGTCTTTTCCTTGGCATGGTCCATCAGAGCTATTTGCCAATAGCCTGAGGTAAGGTCAAAGGTGCTCACAAATTTGGCAGCACCTATGGTGTCCACGAGCTCATCAGCCCTGGGCAATGGGTGCGCGTCAGTTTTGGTGACGGCATTGACTCCTCGGTAGTCCACACAGAACCTCCAATCCTTGGTACCCGCCTGGGAACTTGCCTTGGGGACAAGGACCACTGGACTGGACCAGGGACTGGTTGAGGGTTCAATAACACCCAGATCCAACATCTTGGCGACCTCAGCCTGGATGTGGTTCTTGACGGTATCTGACATACGGTAGCACCTGCTTTTGACAGGCACACTGTCACCAGTGTCAATTTCATGCCTACACCACGGTGTAAGGCCTGGCGTCAGTGAAAACAGAGAGGCATACTGTTGGAGCAAAGCCCTGCAGGCCCTCTGTTGTCAAATCCGGAGAGAGATGTACTCCCTCCACTGAGCCATCCTGAGGGTCGCTGTGCAGCAAATCAGGAAGGGGCTCACTCTCATCCTCTTCTTGCCCTGAAGCTAGCAAGAGACATGAGACTTCTGCTCGCCGGTGGAAAGGCTTGAGCCTGTTGACATGGAATACCTGAGGGGCTACCCCAGAGGCTCCCATGTCAACCAGATAATTGACTTTGCCCATCTTGGAGATGATCCTGAAGGGTCCAGTCCACTTGTCTGCCAAAGCTCTAGGCTTGGTAGGCTCCATCACAAGGATTTCCTGTCCCGGAGTCCAATCCACTTGCGAGGCTTTAAGGTCATGCCAGTACTTATTCAATTCCTGGCTGGCCTTGAGATTTGCTGTTGCCTGACCCATCATCTGTGTCATCCTCCGTCTGAGGCCTAACACATAGTCCCCCACTCCCTTGGCGGGACCGGGAGGGGTGGCTTCCAAGCCTTCTCGGATCAAGGCGAGGGGCCCCCTCACGGGATGTCCAAAGAGTAACTCAAAGGGGCTGAAACCAACACCCTCTTGAGGTACCTCTCTGTAAGCAAACAGCAGGCATGGCAGGAGGAGATCCCATTTCCTCCTTAGGGGTTCTTCCAAAGCCCCTAGCATGCCCTTGAGAGTTTTATTAAATCTCTCAACCAGACCATTGGTCTGGGGGTGGTAAGAGGTGGAGAACTTGTAGGTTACCCTGCACTCTTTCCACATGGTTTTCATGTAACTAGACATGAAGTTGGATCCTCTGTCAGAGACAACCTCCTTGGGGAATCCAACACGGGTGAAAATGCCCAGGAGAGCCCTGGCAACCACCTTGGCAGTAACAGTCCGAAGGGGTATTGCCTCAGGGTACCTGGTGGCATGATCTACCAAGACCAGGATGAACCGATGTCCACCTGAAGTGGGAGGGTCAAGGGGACCGACGATGTCGATGCCCACCCTCTCAAATGGTGTGCCAACCACTGGCAATGGCTGCAGTGGGGCAATGACCTTGCCTCCAGTCTTGCCAGACAACTGACAAGTTGGGCAGGTCCTGCAGTGGGACTCCACCTCTACTCCCATCCGTGGCCAGTAGAAATGGGCAGAGAGCCTCTGCTTAGTCTTCTTGGTCCCAAGATGACCAGCCAAGGGCACCTCATGCGCCAACTGCAGTAGGAAGGGCCTGTAAACCTGGGGTACCACCAACCTCTTGGGGGCACCAGGTTCAGGCTTAGTGGGCTCACTAACAAGGAGCTCACCCTCCCAATAAATCCGGAATGTCCTAGGCACTTCTCCTTGTGCCTGGGACAGGGCCTGTTTCCTCAGTCCCTCGAGAGAGTGGCACTCTCTCTGTCCCTTACAGAAGTCTGCCCGGGAGGGTCCCCCTTCAGCTAACAAGCATTGAAGGTCGGGATGATCCTCCGGGTTGAGAACCTCTCCCACAGGAGAGTCTTCTGTCTCTTCTCCCACAGGAGTTGAGTTTGGGTTTTCCACTGGACCCAGCCCGTCCGGCGCATGGATCCCGATGGGTGCTGTCGGAACAGCAGGAAGAGAAGGTGTTCCCTCCACAGAGGTGGCCTTCTTGGTCTTCCTTCTTCTTGCCTTAGGCCTTGCCTTTGGCTCGGGTACCGGACCCACAGCCAGACCCGGTGTCACCTGTGACCTAGTGACTGCAGCAGCAGTCATGGGAAGACCATCCGAGATCAACCCTAACTCTACTAGATCATTTCCTAACAGAATGTTAGCAGGGACATTGTCCTGAACCAGGACAGGAAGCTTTGCTGTCTTGTCTCCAATCATGAGTGTGACTAAGGCTACAGGCGATAATTTGGGAGGCCCACCAGCTAACCTGGTGGTTCTCAGAGGAGCACCTACATAGTCCTCTGGCTTGAGCAGGGTCCTGTCCACCACTGTCATGCTTGCCCCAGTGTCTCTCAAACCAGTAGAAGGCTGGCCATTCAAGAGGACACTTCTCAAAAACCTACGGGTGTTCTGTGGGATAGTCGCCAGTACTTCTGCATACTGGTCCCAGGCCCCAAGGGACACTAAGGAAATCTCTACCGGAGCACCAAATGTGATCCCGGTAGAGGAGGGGAGGACAGTGGCCTCCACCTCAGACACGGGGTAAGGGTAGGTCAGGCTGACAGCCTGTACTCCAAGTGCCTTACCTTTACACTTGGAGTCACCCCTTTTGTGATCCAGAGCCCCACAGTCCCAACAAGCGCCAGGAGTGCGGGGTACGGTACTGGAACCACTGGGAGCCTGCTTTGCAGCAGGTGGACCACTACTCTTATTCCCACCCACAGATGACTTATCCCCACTAGATTCTTGGGTCTTGGGAGAGGAAGGTTTAGGTTTACCTGACTGTGACTGCTTGTGGGACTCCTCAGCCTTCTGAGAGGCCCCCTTTTCTTTGTCCTTGTCCTTCCCACTGGAGTCCTTAGGGGACACCCGGTGGGAGACCCACTTGTCAGCCAACCTAGCCAGCTTAAAGGGGTCCAAAATGTTCTGGTCAGCCACATACTGACGCAGCTCTGGTGAACAGGCTTCAGAAAAATGCTCAAAAAATAAGAGGTGGGACAATTCAACAAAAGTCTTAACCTTGTACCCATCGATCCACCCCATCATGTTCATGTGCGCAGCACTCACCCAGTCAACCCAAGACACATTCTCTCTTTTCTTAAAATCCCTGAACCTTCTAAGGTATTGGGTAGGTGTCTTGCCAAACTTGGCAATCAAAGCAGACTTCATACACTCATAATGACCCCTTTCTTCCACACTCAGCTTCAGAATACAGTCATATCCAGTTTGAGGCACTCTGCTTAACAAACACTTAGCCCAATCTCTTTTATCAACATCGTGAATCGCACAAGCCATTTCAAACGCTTCAATCCATTGGAGGATATCTGAACCCTCCACAAATACACCAACCAAATCTTTCATAAACTTGGTGGCTGGGGACCTGACACTCTCACTGGTTTTAGCTGAAGTCTCCACTCTAGCTTTCTCTAGCTGGATTCTCTGACATTCAGTGTCCTGGCTCTTGAGTTCAAGATCCCTATTCTTGAGCTCCACTTGTTGCGCCAACTCCTCTTTCTTAAGCTCAGCATCTATTTCCAACTTGCGGTATTCAAAGGCCAATTTCATCCTTAATAACTCAAGCTCCAAGGAATTGCTGGGGTTTGGAACAGAGGCAGCAGGAATGGCGGCATTCCCAGAAACAGATTCAGTAGAAACCCCAGGGGCAGAGTCCTCATTGGTTGCATTCCCCCCCTCATCAAGAGTTTCACTATCCGTCTGGTAGTCCACCAGGGCAGCTATCAGCTCAGCCCTAGACTTATCCACAAAGTCTAACTCCCTGGCTTCACAAGCACTCTGGAGAGCCTCCAAGCTCATCCGAGTCAATTTGCCATTTGCAATAGACTCCATTGTTTGTAATGCAGTTATCTTGTACACAACTAAACCTTAATTTAATAAAGTGCAGATATTCTTTGTAAGTGGCACTGTTATACACTGATTCTTAAAACCATAAGCATCCCACCACTGCCACCAGCTGTAAAGACTGGTAGGGGGTGTCTGTACTTCTGCTCTCTATATGGTAGAGGAGAGGCACAGAAGACCCCAGCCAAGATTCTCTATTACGGTAGCAATGGACGAGCAATCAAGGCCTAGCTTCTCAGGAGGTGATGCAGGCTGGTTCTTAAGTACAGTGTAGTCCCCAAGCCCCCACAAAGGAATGTCCACACACTGTATTGGTTAGAACACAGTCTTTATATAATCAATATTCAAGGTTATGTACACTTATCATAATAACTCACTTTGTACTTAGGAAAATCAACAATGGCAAATATATACAGTTCTAAAGTGGTACCACCCTTTGTATTAGATCTCATGAAAAGTGCATCAACAATACTGTAATCATGTCACACAGATCAATAGAGTGAAACCAGCAATAGAGAGAAGAGAGAAAATAAGGTGGTTGAACAATAGGCAGAATACTGGCCCCTACCACTAGACACAGTTCTGTGTGGAGATCCCCCCACCTGGGCAACATGTAAAATAAAGATATAGCACAAGCCCAGTCCATATATTGTTCTGCAAGTCTTATTCCCTCCTATAATGTTTTTACCCCCCCCAATGTACCTGGTGGAGTCGAGTTCTTCGAGGAGGCGTCGACAGATCCTTCTTGAGAGACCCCCTTTCAAGCGGGAGTCGAGGAACTCGGCGTTCGGCGGCAGGGAATCGACGGCCCTTCTTGAATGCCTTCCCTTTCAAGCGGGAGACACGGGGCGTCGAACGTCCGTCGACAAACAGGGTAGAACGGCGTCGATGAGGCGGCAGCTTCGTCCGAGTGGTGCTCGTCGGCGTCGGAGCGTCGGCGTCCTGCAAGGCAGAGGCGTGCGGGGCACCTCGGTGACAATAGTTCTGGACCGCAAAGATTGTGGAGACGGAGGCCCAGCCATGGCGTCGAGTCGTTCGAGTCTTTGTGGTCTTCGGGTGGCGGGAAACCCACCGGCAGGTTTCTCCTCGGCGCGTTGGTCGTCCTCGACTTTCTCCGGTAGGATAAAGCGGTCGACGGTGCGGACGAGGGAGTCCTTCGATTCAAATGTTCTTAGGCAAGGAGCGGACGGCTCCGGTCGTCGGCGGCACGGCGTCAAGTGGTTCCCATGGCTGGGCAACACAACTTCGATGGGCCTCAAGCGGTTACACAAACCTGCGAACCCTGGTCGACGGCAATGGACTTCGACGGCGTCGATGTCCGGGTGCTTCACTTCGAACTCCTCGGCGGTCCCGTCTCGGGTCGGCAGCCTTTCGAGGGTCTGTCTTCCAGGGCGCTTCGGCGAAGATGGAGCGGTGCTCGATGGTCCCTCGGAGCACGGGAAGAGGGCGCCTTACCAGGTCCTCTCTCGGGTCAGTCCTCGACGAATTCGGCAACCTTCAGATCTGTCGAAGCAAATGCAACAGCAAGTCTTCTTCTTCCAGCTGGACGTCGAGGATCAGAAATTCCAGTTACTCTTGAGTGGAGACTCAGCTTCTGAACGCTTCTGAACGTTCCTGAACGTTCCTGAACCATTACCAGTGGTGAGAGGTCCCCAGATATACTATTCGGTCTCTCATCCACACTGCTGGCATACACTCAGCAGCCAATCATACAGAGGGGCATTCATGCAGTCAGTCAGCCAATCAGGCACACAGTGCATTCAGGCCACACCCCTCCCTTTCAGACACTCACAACAAGGAATGTGGATTGGGACAAGTACCCAGCCATTCAACACTACACACTGCATTCAGGCCAGTTTCGGGCAGGGCTCTCATGCCAGAAACCAGACAACCACAACAAGGAGTGTATATTGGTCACACACTCCATTCACCCAGGTCCCACCCACAGGAGGTACCCACAACATACAGTCACTGGGAAGGCTCCAGTCAGTCTAGCTGGGCCTTCACAACAACACCATATATGGAACTTCCACCCAACAGCCAGTCAGGGGGAAGGGACAGAGTCAGGGCTTCCCAGGACTTTGGGAAAACAAGGTAACAGGCAATAGAAAGCAAGAGGCCACAGGGGCCATCTTGTTTCCTATCAGGAATCAACTGATTCCAATGGCAGGGCCTGGGTATCCCAAAATGGAGGACACCCAGAGCACCTGTCAAATTCAGCATGGAGCTGCCACCAGCCCATACCCTGCTCTGTGGGCCACCCACAGGTGCCCAAAAACATACACTAGGGGCACAGGGTTGTACCCCTACCCAGGGGTGCCATAAGGGTATCCCATGGGTCTGTTCACCAAACCAAAAGAGAGAGCTGCACTGCCAGGAGTCCCACATGGACTCCTGGGCAGAAAACATGACAGAACACACGATAAAAAGCAGTAAAGGACAAGGATTCAGAGGCTCTGTCCCTCTGATGCATTTCCAGCATCACAGCCATTTGCACCAACACAGCCTAAAGCACTCCTCACATCTCGAAGCGCGCCAAGCAGCCTACCACTACGAAACACCACCAACAGATCGGATACAGCTCCCTTCAACGCAACAACACTCTGCCAATCCCAACAAACTGGATCCACACACCCTAGCAACACTGCAGAAGTTCTGTCGAGCAGGCACTGCAATGGATCAGAACGAAGTACAGAGCACCTCAGAGATTCCAGGCAGCGACCTTGACAGCGCCACAAAATCTGACATCCGGCACATCTGTGAGAGATCAGGTCGATCAAAACTAGTCTCACAGAAACTATCACCGACCAGCAATCAAAGATGGCCAAAGTGGAAGACCGACTAGAGGCCGTCGAGAGCAACCAGCAATCAGGGGACATTACAACAATGCAGTATGAAGCCAGGCTCTTAGACTTGGAACAGAAAGAACGAGACATGGAGTGTTAGATTGACGACCTGGAAAATCGGGAGCGATGATCCAACATAAGAATCATAGGACTGGAAGAAGCGCAGGGGGAAACCCCGGCTGGTCTTGAAGGCAAGGTCAAAGCCCTAATCTTATCCCTGTACGACGAAGCAAATCCTCTCGAGCTCCAATTTGACAGGTGCACAGGGATGGTGGCCCACCGAGTGGTCCCTGCTCAGTCCTCATAAAATGCCACTACTACTTGCAAAGACAAGATATTCTACTAAAAGCAAGAGATAGAGACACAATAGAATTTGAGGGCTCGAAAGTAAAACTATTCCAAGATCTCTCTGTAATGACTTTAACCAAGAGAAGAGGATGTCGCCCCCTCACGGGATGGCTGCAAGAGAAGGGGGTGTGCTATCGCTGGGGCCACCCCTTTTCATTATCATTCGAGTTCGGCGGCGAGGAGTTCAGATTGACTTCAGTGGAAGAGGTGGAACGGGCTCTTCAGCACCTACAGGGTCCAGCTGCAGGCTCAAACTCTGACTCCCGGAGAGAGCCTACAGGTTCAAGACAAGTCTCGGCGCCAAAACCTTCAAGACGTGGCCGAGCGCAATTAAAGTGGAAATACAAGAGACTAAATACTCCATGAGGAATGTGCATGGAACCTTTGAGCACAACAGCTTCTGACAAGTCTCCTCTAAACATTAGCTTCAGTTTCTGGTGCTTCCCGCTAACGGTTAAATGTTCAAATGAATCGGAGGTGCAGCTTGATCTCATGCGATTTCCGCATTAAGCACATCACAAAAGTTGTTTCTACTAAGTATAAATGTTGATATTCACAATTATTGCCTGGAGAGGGGTCTCACTAGTGTGGCCCTTCTTAGTTTAGGGTGTCTCATTTTGTCTTGAAAGAGAATGCTCCCAGTAGTATCTCACAGGGGGGGATCCGGAGGGGAAGGGCAGGGTGTGGAAACAGTCAGTCTTACAGAACAAAGATTTTAATCCACTATACGAATCTACACATGCAGGGAACACTGATGCAGCATAACATCCCTAACCAAGAGGGAGAATGAGGACTTCCCTCGCACGGACTACAGCGGAGCGGGGCAGTACACGCAACTCAAATTAGTCGGCATGGCTTGGTCTGATGGAGTAGTCTTTGGATCCCTAAATGTTAAAGGCCTCAATTCACTGCAAAAAAGGTCTATGTTGGCACAACAGTTTAAACAATCCAAATTCAATGTATTATTTGTGCAAGAGATAAAGTATACCCAGGGGGAAGAACGCAAGATTGTTGGAAAGGAGATTGGAAATATAGTGTGGGCTTCAGGCCCCAAGAAGAGAGGGGGGTGGGAATGTTGTACAAAAAATCCTTGGGTCTCCAAATAGAACACACACACTGGGATGCCCAGGGAAGATTCGTAGCCCTGAAAGGAAGGTTGAGATCACGCATGGTAACACTCTTCTCTGCTTACGCCCCCAACCAGGGATAAATCGGTTTCTTTGAACCATTGTTTGACTTTTTAGAGGGCTGGAGGGAGGGCACCCTGATTTGCGGAGGGGATTTTAATGTGGCAGCGGAACGGGAAAGGGATTGGTATTCAGTAGGACAAAACATGAACCCCCCCTAATTGCCTCCAAGGTAATAGATTTCTAAGCCAGTTGAAAGAACATCATCTAATTGATACATGGCGTACAGCTCACCCAGATGGTAAGGCCTTCACCTTTTTCTCTTTCTTTTATTGAGAGCCGAAGATGAAGGCGCCATTCTGGGATCAACCATAGAAGTAGTGGGCTGGTCCAACCATGACCTATGCACGTTATACCTCGACCTGGGCCCCTTGCCTAATCCCGAGCGAATGTGGGTTTGTAATGATTTCCTGTGCATGGACCCAGTGTTCAAGGAGACTCTAGCGGACGCCATCACAAATTATTTTGAAATCAACGATGTTGACGGGATGTCATTGAACCCAGTCTGGTGGTCTGGGACATATGCAGGGGCACTAGGCAGGGATGTCCACTATCCCCCATGCTTTATGTACTAGGACTGGAACCTATTGCCATCTATTTTCGGAAACAATTCTTCGATGTTGGGATACGTTTGGGGGGAGTGGACCACATCATCTCACTTTATGCAGACAATGTGCTGCTATATGTTACGGACCCACACAATAACGTGCCCACAATGCTAGACGTCTTAGACAACTTTGTGAAGGTCTCAGGCATACAATTTAGCAGGGCGAAGTCCTGCCTCTTCCCTCTAGCTGGCCTCAAGAGCAAGAATATTGTAGAACTTCCTTCTGTGGGGATACAGTGGGAGGTCACCTCATTTAAATACCTGGGAATACACATAATGCACACTCCTGCACTGATGCACGAACACAACACTAAGTCAGCAATCCCCGTTTTAAGAAAATCCATGAACTTCTGGGCAAAACTTCCCGTCTATGATGGGCAGAGCCTCAATAATTAAAATGATTGTCCGCCCCTAGATTCCTGTACAGGTTCCAAAATGTACATTACTACATCAACGCTTCCTTTTTTCGCCTGCTAGAAGTGATACTCCGTGATTTCCTATGGGGAAAGGAAGACGCAAGATAGCACTCACCACCTTGGTCCTACCACATAGCCAGGGGGGAATTCAACTCCCAAACTTCGAGAAATATTATTTGGCAGTTTTGTGACCAAGTGGCTAGCAGACGACACCACATCTGAGACGCCCCTGCTACAACCCTTGGTCTCGCTGATCCATTTGAAGGAACTTATTTGGGCCCCAAGCCATGTGATGCGAAGTGCCCCCTTGTTGGCTGCCCTAGGGCGGAAAGTATGGCACAGAGCAGAGGCACTCGCCCACGCAAAGCATCAGTACTCCCCAGACATACCAATGATCTCGGACCTATGCAGATCCGACATGGACCTGCAACACCTCAGACGCTGGGAAGAAAAAGGGATATATACGTGGGGAGACCTATACGACGATGGCACCTTTAAGGAATTTGAAACACTACAGGAGGAAGCTGGAATCCACACGGGCCAGTTTCTGTGGTATCAAAGGGTACGGACTACAGCACGAAACAAGTGGACAACATGGCCGGAGGAACCGGAATCAAACCCTCTGATCACACTATTGTACTGCTTGGGAGAGGGATGGAGACCAGTGTCCCAGATCTATAGCCACTTGAGTGACACCCCCAACCCATGAAGTGCCGATCTGAAAAGAAGATGGGAAACGGACATGGGGCGGGAAATGGCTGACAGAGAATGGGAGAGGGCTCTAGCGTACCCTAAAGCAGTCTCCAGAAACCACAGATTTAGACAAATACAACTGAACCTGTTATACCGAACATATTTAACCCCATCCAGGCTCGCGAAATTCAATAAATCACCACACTCTGTCTGCACCTGGTGCAGAGAGAATAATCCGGACCTGATTCACATGTTCTGGTCGTGCACCAAAACACATTCCTTGTGGACCACCGTACAGCTGACAAGCGAAAAAGCAGGGTTGACTGGGTACAAGTGGACCCCGGACGAATGCCTTCTGGGAACGTACCCCAGGCCAGCCAAACTTAAACACCTGGCCAAATTAATGGACATCATGTGCATACTGGAAAAAGGACAATTGCAATGTCCTGGAAAAAACCCGCAGGACCCCAACAAAAGGTATGGCACAGAGAATTGGAACTTTGGGTACAAGCTGAAACAAAGGCATGGGAAGACAGTGTTGCCAGGTCCATGGACGCCTCGAGCATGACCCTAACGGCCTGGAAAGAACTCACAGGATCCTTGTTTCACCCCTCGGATGACAAGTCCCCATGAACAAGAACAAACCTATGGAAAACGGATTCACAACCAACATCACAGAACCCCGAGTGCAACTAGCCACAACTTCACTGGGTCCTTACAAGCTCAAGTCCCCTCTCCCCCCTCCCCCTGGCTTGCCTAAACCTCTCTGAACCGACAGACTGCCCTGTCATGATGGAAGGAGCACTTGGAGACAGTTAAAGTTGAATTGTTAAATGTTAATGTCTTATTACGAAATGCTTATTATCCTCTAACTATGGACATATTTCATATCATGCAAATGTGAAAATGATAAATGCCAATAAATAAATTTAAAAATAAATTGAACCCAGTCTGGGAAGTAGGGAAGGCCACAATAAGGGGACTCTTAATAGCAGAGGGCGTGGCCAAAAAAAGACTCAGGCAGCTCGGAGAGGGGGTATTAAGGACAAAGATTTCTTCCCTGGAGCCAACCCTAAGGTGCCACCCGACCCACATTGAAGATTTGGCAAGTCAAATTAAGGGGCTAAGGGGAGAATTGAGGGACATATGGCAGTGCAAGGCACTGAGGCAGCTTAAGTACCTTAAACAGAAATTCTTTGAGAAAGGGGACAAAGCCCACATGATGCTGGCAAATCGCTTGCGAAAGCAAAGAGCAGACAGAGCAGTAGACAAAGTCAATGATGAATCAGGCGTCCCCCTCACAAGCCCGCAGGAGAAAGTTAGCAGATTTACAAGGTTCTACTCTAAACTGTATACGGCGGAAGGAGATAGTCACTCACCAGCAATAGAAGGATATCTATCTGCACTCCCTCGCCCGCCAATAACTAGAGAACATCTAGAAATGTTAAATGACCCGATCACTACCCTAGAAGTTCAGGGAGCCATTTCCAACCTAAAGGCAGGCTCAGCGCCGGGACAGGATGGATACATGCCAGCCTTTTATAAATCCAACAGTAGCACCCTGTCCCCCTTTCTTACCAAACTCTTTAATTCGATCCTAGATATAGGCCAAGCCCCCAAAACATTCACCGAATCTACAATCATTGTTATTCCCAAAGAAGGTATTCCCTAGAATGTTCTTCTTATTGCCCGATTTCCCTTATAAATGTCGATGCAAAAATGTATTCCAGCATTTTAGCGGCACGCTTAGCTTTAGTAATTCCCCAACAAGTTCACTCTGATCAGGTTGGGTACGTGAGAGGAAGGCAAGGGGCGGACAACATCAGAAAGACCCTAGACCTCATGGCGACTCTTCGCGAAGCTGGAGACAACCCCCTTCTGTTATCGATTGATGCCAAGAAGGTGTTTGATCACGTAGAATGGCCTTTTTTATGAGCAGTACTGAAATGGGTAGGGCTGGGGGCGGCATGGATCCAGGGAGCCGGAGTGCTGTATCACACGGCCCAGGCTAGCATCTCGATCAATGGTTTCACCTCAAAACCTTTTGTACTCACACAAGGCACAAGGCAGGGCTGCCCACTCTCTCCCCTAATCTACGCTTTAGGTATTGAGCCATTTGCCCAAGCCATAAGGTCATGTACCTCGATTCATGGTATCCCTCGAGGGGGCAAGGAATACAAATTGGCCATGTTTGCGGATGACATCCTATTATATCTCACCCAACCATTAGAGTCTGTCCCTGCCCTATTTCAATAACTACTTCGATACGGGGCCCTGTCAGACTTCCGGGCCAACCTACAAAAAACCATAGCACTTCCCTTAAAGTCGAATGTTGAACTATTAGAGTAACTGAAGACGAACTGGAGATTCCAGGTGCAACCCCATTCTGTTAGATATCTGAGTGTAAACATTACTGTCCCCCTCTCAGGACTCTTCAAGGCAAATTACGTCCCCCTATGGCACACCATCCGGGCCGATGTAAATAGATGGACCAAATTACCATTGTCTTGGCCAGCTCTCTTCACCTCTATAAAAATGAACGTCCTGCCAAGGTTTTTGCTCCTGTTCCAATCCCTCCCGATAGCCATTCCCGAGTCATTCATGGCAGAGGTATAACACACACTTCTGAAGTATCTATGGGCCGGCAAGAAGCCCAGAATTCCATACACCACAATGATCCAGCTCAAAGAGTCGGGAGGCATGGGATATCCGGACCTGGAGGAGTATTATAGGGCATCCCAGCTTCGAGTTCTGCCAGACCACCTTTGGGAGAACCCCGTAAAACAGTGGGTAGCCATACAAAATGACATCTTTGCACCCGTTAAACTTGGGGAATGGTTGTGGGTCCCACTGTCAGCGATGACCTGCAGAATCCGAGAGCACCCAGTTCTAAAAGTGTTATGGTCCCTTTGGCGGCCTTCCCGATCATTGTGAGGTGTCACTTCTTGGCCTTCCCCTCTTAACCGCATCTGGGCACCCCCCATCCATGACCTGATAACCGAGGTTCATCGCTTCCAACCATGGTATGAAGCGGGGCTTGCACGGGCAAGAGACAGATGTGGAAAAAAGCTACCCTCATTTTTTATGATGAATTAAGGGAAGCTTTGCAGAGCAGTGAGGTTTCTCCCATGTTGTTCCTACAGCTACGTAGCATTCTGAGCGACGCAAGGTGGGGCACCTCTCGAAAGCACCCCCTTACCCCATTTGAGCAGATACTGAGCACCTCCCAAACAACGAAGGGTCTCATTGCATAAACGTACAAAACCTTGATCACGAGAGGGCACCTGATGCGTCCACCATCAGAAACCAAGTGGGAGGCGGAACTAGGTCTCGTGAACGAGTCGGGGGTCTGGGAAGCCATACATAAAGCGGTGTGGCCATCATCCATTTCTGTACAATACAAAATGCACAAAGCACGTCTGCTGGTGAGGTGGCACTACACTCCCCTACGGCTGTCCAAAATGTTCCCCCGTACATCTCCCCTCTGTTGGAGAGGCTGCAGTGAAAGGTGTGACTATTTACATCAGTGGAGGGATTGTTGCGAGGTGAAAATGTATTGGAAAGAGGTCCTGGGGTGGATTCAAGTCATAGATGGGATACTCAGAATCCTTACCCCAGTTTTGGTTTTGTTTGGAGTCGAATCGGAATATGAGGATTCTAAGGTGACACTCACACACATGCCCCGTAACTCACTACTTGCGGCAAGGGTTTGTCTAACGGTTAAGTGGAAATCTCCCTCCCTTCCCACAAAAAGAGAATGGTTAATTAAAGCACATGCCATTTACGAAATGGAGAGCCTCACAGCCCCTGTGCAGGAATCTAGAAAGAACATAGACATGCTATGATTGCCCTTCTTAGAATTCTACAGAGCATATTGGGATTCCGTAAGACCAATTGACCAGGCTCATCATTGTGAGTAATAAGTAATGCCGACGAAATTGTCCCAGGTGGTCCATTGTAGAAAATCTGCAAGGTGATTTATCCCCTGCACATTATGTGGTTCAAATGGTGCAGAGTGAAGCACCCCCTGTTCTGTCCGACTTGTTCTTGGAGTTGTAATGAGTGAGGGTGAGGGGTGGGAAGGGAGAGTGAGGCCACTCGTCAATTGTCGGCGTTTTCCTTTCATTTCTGTTGTTGTCTTTTATTCACAATTACCTTACAAATACTACATTTGCTTGTGATTGAACTGTACTGTGAAGTTAACATGTACTGAGTTGCACTTGTTGAAGAAAATCAATACAAATTCATTAAAAAAAATGTTTATTGTGATATGGTTTACAGCAAACCTTACACAAATTGCAATTAAGAAGAATAACGTTTTTACACAATTCAAAACACAATAGAAAATTAAATAAATTAGATCAATTAATCTAAAACACATTATAGGATATACAACTGTATAAATCTGTAGAAGAAGAACTGTGTCTTAGTAATAACAATCATACCAGTTGTTCTAAAACCGCAGTTAATAAAATGGTACAAGAGAGGGGGCGCGGAGGAAGATGTGCGTCCCGGGCTGCTGCAGTGAGGCAGCCTCAGATCAGCTGCCAACCAAACAAATAGATCCGCAGGCCCGCCCCGACAAGGAGAGAGTGGCCAGGGCCAGCAGGCGCGCAGTGAGGTGGAATCACACCCGGGGAACGACGCCCACCCGCACCAGGCAGAGAGAGCAGATGAGGAGCACCGGCACCGCTATATGGCAGGAAGGAAATATATCAGGAGAAAGTCCCAGTGGGGGAAGACCACCCCCCACTGCACAACAGTGCAGAGGTTTGAGGGGGCCGGCGGAGGGCACAGCAGGAATCAGGTGTGGCAGAGACCTCCAGCCCAGGACAGACAGCGGTGGGGGTGGCCAGAGCTGGAGGAGCGGGCCCCTGGGCGCACGCAGCCCTGCAACAACAATGGTGAGGACCCAGATAAAGGCACGGGCCTGGCTGAGGACCGGGAGGCCAGAGACAGCACCAGGAGGAACTCTGCCAGAGTGAATCCACCACCCAGGGGATTGAGGGGGCCCACACACCCACCAGGCCTGAGGTGGAGGGGGGTCCTGCTGCAAAAAGTGAGATGGCGGGGAAGCGGGCCAGAATTAGGGGCCCTGGGAGTCCTACATTAGGACATCCACACAGTACTCACGGAGCTGCAAGCCTTCAGGGCTGAGGTCCAGGGCTCAATGGGGGTAATTTCAGAAAGAGTAACCAAGGAGGAGGACCGGACTGAGGCACTCAAGCACACGCAACAGGCGGCAGACATACTAGACGTGGAGGTCGACATGAGGATCAAAGAACCTGAGCGCAGGGACATCCGGCACAAGGTGGATGATATGGAAAACAGGGAACAGAGGAATAACCTGCACATTTGGGGGCTCCCTGGCAAGATCACGGAAACGCCACAAGATCTGGAAAAGTCCCTGCAACGACTGCTGCGCAAGCTATAATGGGCCTCAGAGGAGAGGGAAATCAAATTTGACAGGTTCCACAGGGGCGCAAGGTCCGGGATGGGACCGTGCTTAGTGGTGGCTAAATGCCACTGCTATCGGGACAAAGAGGAAATCCTCCAAAAGGCATGGGGGGGGGCACGACAGAATGTGAAGGAGCCCAGGTGACAATCTATCAGGACCTATCGGTGTACACCCTAGACCAAAGCCGGAAATGCAGGCCCTTAACAAAATGGCTCCAAGAAAAGGGGGTGAGATATCATTGGTGTTTCCCTTTTGCCCTGGCATTTGAGCTCAAGGGTGAAGATTATGTTTTGCACCAGGGAGAGGAAGCAGACAACCTCCTTAAGGAACAGCAAAGTGAAGAAATACAGCCAGAAAAGGAGAGTCAACGCCAATTAAGGGAACGCTTCACAAGTGCATTTGTCCAGCCCAAGGAACGCAGGAGAGAGGAGAGCTCGAACGGATCAGAAAATCAAGGGTGCAGCAATCACCGCCTCCAAAACGAACAGAGACAAACGCTAAAAGGGGGCCCTGCACAAGGATGTGCTCCCCTGCATATTTATATACTCGTCGGGGTAGAGGTGGCGGGGCCTACCGCAAGCCTCCACATACCCTGGTGACCTGGAGATATTTAGGTGTCTCTACTTGGTTGGGCTATTTGCCCGGAATGTTTATGGTTTCCTTTTGGGTTTTTCGTTGTGGGCTAGGGAAGGCAAACAGGGAGGAGGGACAAGGGGAAGGGGAGGAAGTGAGAGGATCTAGCACATACAGGGGTTGGGCAGCGGGGTTCCTGGACAGGGCGGAAGTTCTGGGTATAAGAAAACATCCCAGAAAAGGATATGGTTTAGCGCAAGGTGGCAACCCTCAATCTTAAAGGACTCAATTCACCAAACAAAAGGTTGCTGACATACAATATGTTCCGGAACCTCCGGTTGTCCATTTTGTTAATACAGGAAACGCACTTTAAACAGGGGATGGAACGGATATTGCGGAAAGGAGTGGTAGGACAGAAGTTCTGGGCCTCCAACAAAGAACATAAAAAAGAAATGGCGGGAATTATGCTGGTGAGATCCTTCCAGATGAAGGGGCTCCATGTCGAGAGAAGATTTGGGGGGAAGATTTCTGGCTCTTAAGAGACAGATGGACAGGGTTATGTTCACACTGGCCGCGGTATACGCACCCATCTCAGGCCAACTCCCCTTCTTGTGAAAGGTTTTTGTGACGTTAGAGGAGTGGGGGGAGGGACACATGCTGGTAGGGGGACTTCAATCTGGTGGCTGACCCGAGGTTGGACTGGTGGTTAGTAAGAGGGGGATCAGACAAGCAAATGTGGAAGGAGAATAGGGATTTTGCAAGCCTCCTGGAGGACCACTTCTGGGTAGACATTTGGAGGACCTCTCAGACTCAGGAGGCGGGCTATACCTTCTTCTCACCCCCCACTTGACCTACACTAGGATCAACCTCTTGCTTATCCCACAGGAACAGGCAGCGACATTGTCGCCCCCAAGGTGGAGACAGTCACGTGGTCAGACCACGAGATGGTCATGGCATCCTGGAAGATCGATACCAAAAGAAGGGTCACTCCAGGGTGGCAATGCAATGACACCCTGCTTAGGGACCCGGTTTTTAGAGAGATTATGGGGAAAGAGATCTACGCATTCTTTGAGACCTATGATACAGGGGAAGTACACCCCAACGTGGTGTGGGAAGCCACCAAAACCACAATGAGGGGGCTGTTGATAGCGGAAGGGGCACGGAAAAAGCGGGAAAGGGGGCTCATCGAGAGTAGACTATGGCCAGATATACAGGGGTTTAGGGCGCAGCTGAGCGGGTGGACTGGAGACAGAACAGCCCTACTGTATGAGATCAGGGATAGGAGGCAGTAGTCCCTACATACTACACTAATAGGGGAGGTAATCAAGAACATAAACTAAACAACAATACTACGGGAAGGGTGACCGGCTGGGGCGATGCTGGTCAACAGGATCCGGAGGTGTAGAGGGGACAGGAAGGTGGTGAAGATTAGAGACGGGGAGGGTAAACTGGTGGGCCCGCAGGAACGGAAACCGGATGCTTTGCAGAGTACTACAAGGTACTGTATAGACAGGCATCAGAACCGGGGGACAATGCGGTTAAAGCCCATCTGGAAGGCCTGGCCATCCGAAGCTCTTCACAAACGCAATAGAGGTCCTGGAAGCCAAAGTCCCGGACAAAGAGATAGTGACAGCTATAGGTAAATTAAAAAGCGGGAAAGCCCCTAGGGAAGATGGCTACACTGCAGAGTTTCACAAACGGTTTCAAGAACTGCTGGCTGGACCACTGGCAAAGGTGTTCAACGCCATTAGCGACAGTAGTGAGGTTCCCCCTCCTTTCTGGAAGCTAAGATAGTAGTGATACCAAAACCAGGGAAGGACCCACCTATTGTCAGGCGTGCAGACCCATGTGGCTCCTTAACGTCGATGCAAAGCATCCAGGTTGGAAAGGTATCTCCTGAGGCTGATTCACCCCAACCAGACGGGCTTCATCAGCAACAGGCAGGGGGCCAATAACCACTGTAAAAGCCTTCACATTCACCAGAGAACAAGGAGCGCTAATATTATCGATCAACACCGAAAAGGTTTTCAATCAGGTGAGCTGGTCGTTCTTGTGGGGGGGGGGTCTTGGCAGCGGTAGGAATGGGAGAGAGATGGGCGAGCTGGGTATCAGGTCTATATTCGAGGCTCGGGCGAGGGTGGTGGTGAATGGGGAGGAGTCACAGCCTTTCGGGCTAGGAAGGGGAACGCAGCAGGGTTGCCCCCTATTGCCTCTCCTACATGCTCTGGTAATGGAACCATGGGCGATAGATGTTAGGACGCATAGCCACATCCGAGTGGTCAGAGTGGGAGAGGTGGAATATAAACATAGCCTTTTTGCAGACAATGCTCTCTTATACATCACCCAACCCCAAGTCTCCCTTCCGATATTGCTAAAAAGGTTGGAAGTGTATGGACAACTATCTGGGTTCAAGATGAATCGCAGCAAATCAGTGGCACACCCGATAAGGCCAGGGAGGGACCAGAAGGGAGCCTACAAGAAGGGGCTGGGTTTCAATGTCAGAGGAGACGGGCTACGTTACCTAGAAGTTGAGATCCCGAGGGACCTTAGCAACCTGTTCAACAAAAACAATCCCCCCTTGTGGTAAAAGGTTAAGCAAGACCTAGATTGCTGGTCCAGGCTTAACCTATCTTGGATGGCCAGACTCAACTGTTTGAAGATGACAGTCCTCCGAAAATTTATATTTTTGTTCCAGATGCTCCTGGTAATAGTCCCTATACACTCCTTTTAGAGACAGTCAAACAAAGATTCCTGAAATTTCTGTGGGCAGTTAAAAGACTCAGAATAGCGTTTAGAGTACTCACACTTGCGAAGGAAGAGGGGGGGATGGACTCCCAGATCTAGAGGCCTATTATAAAGCGGCCCAGCTACGTATACTTATAGACCATCTAGAACTGCAGTCAGAGAAGCAATGGGTGGCCATGGATAACTTGATCCTCACCCGGTCTCCCTGGAGGAATGGCTATGGGTACCCCAAAGAGAGATCCCACGTAGAATCCTGCAGCATCCCATCTTGGAGGTGTTATGGACGATCTGGAAAGAAGGGTACAGCATGCGATGGATCACAACATGGCCCTTCCCAATGAGCAGCATCTGCCCTCCCCATTGAGAAACTTGATAGCGGAACCCCTGCAGTTCCACAAATGGTATGAGGCGGCCCTTAGGAGAGCGGGACAGATGTGGGATAAGGGGGGAGTTCCTATCTATGGAGATATTGGAAGACTTTCTGCAAATTGGCTGGATCTCCCCATTTCATTATTTGCAGTTGAAGGGAGCCCTCAATGACTCACGATGGGGAAGCAATTTGCGTAGAGATCTCACCCCTTTTGAATCAGCACTTATACAAAACAGAGACACAAAGGGCTGCATAGCGTGCCTGTATAAGGTGTTGCTGAAGATGGAAACCCTCCAAGGCCCGGTGTCTATGACACAATGAGCTAAAGACTTGCAAAGGGAAATAACAGATGATCTATGGCTCACCATGTGCAGAAGGGTTACACAATCCTCAGCATCTCCCCAAAATAGGATGCAGGCAATTAAGATCATACACTGTTGGCACCACCCACCGGCCCTACTAGCTAAGATATACCCAGGAGTGGAATCACAGTTCTGGAGATGCTGATACCCAGTCACTGTATGTGGTAGGGATGTACTCATAGACAGATCTACTGGGGGGAGGTCCTCATGGATCAAGGGGATCGATGGGATTTCAAGAGGACTGTTACCATGGGGCCTACTTTTCGGGGTATGGGATATAAATGATGGGGAAGACCAGGGAAATCACATGTCCCACACCCTGATGGTGGCAGCCAGGTGCTGTGTGGCACAATTTTGGAAATGAGACTAAGTCCCCACTGAGGAGGAATGGCTAAGGAAAGTAAGGGGAATATATGAAATGGAATATATGAGGCATATTCTTAACGAGTCCAGGGTTAATATTGGAGAAATGTGGTTACCCTTTTTTGCTAAATATGGTAATTAATCAAAATGAAGGAATGTTCCAAGGTGGAAATTGTAATGTTTTGTAACTTCCTCAAACCTCACATAGTGATATTTTGTTTTATGTGCTGTGCGCTAGACAGGGTGAGGAGGGAGGGAGAGGGGCGGTAATAGCATATGGAGGGCAGCCAGGAGTGTTATTGAGCTATTGATGTTATTGCCCTATATTGTCCATTGCTATGTTATAAAATGCTGATAAAATTTGATTTAAAAAAAAAAAAAAGGATCAAAGCGATAATAAGTGACATGTTTTCCCCAACATCAACCTGGACCAAAACAGATTCATCGAGTACTCGTTGTCTAAAACCACTCCTTCCTTAAAAAACCTCAATCTAATGGTATTGAGAGATAGACACACTGTGACCCAATGTTTTATGGTTTCAATCAAAATGGTACTGGTGCAAAATCTACAACCCTCTAAAGTGCTTAGTGTATTACTATCTTTGCAATGTTTGGTCCTTTCCCTAGAATGCAATTGAGTCAACCTAAAACTCATATATATGGGCCGAACCTTACTGTAAGGTGACCGCTGCAGATACAAAGGTAAACATTCTCTTTTGTGAGGGAATTTCGCATATTCAAAATAAGAGGAAAATGAATTGATAGAGTCAATGGTCAACACCCAATCATGCTTAAAAGGTTTCTGCTTTACTGCTCCAGGGCCATGAAGGAGCTCTTCTTTCGATGTGCCAATCTCAGCTAAAAGAACATGCATCTTACTCTTAAAACAGATAATCGTTTTAATATTTGCTTTCCTCATGATCATATTCAAGTCACCATATAATGAGTTGTCCGGAGGGTGCACAATTTCTGAATATATTAACAACTGTCTCCAGAGAAATTGTGCCCTTTAAGAGGTCAAGCAATGCTTGTGTCGCATAACAGAATTGGGTATTGACAAAGATAGACACAACTCTTCCTTCCATATCTTCCCCTGGATCATATTCAGAAAATTCCCCAGGTCGACTAAACACATATTAAGACCATATAATATAATCGACTCAATCTTCTGGAGACAGAATCGCAAGAGTGGTAAAATTGAGAATTTGTACATCTTAAAAAAAGAGACATTTCGTTTGTGAAATTAGCAGACGAATCTTAACATTGAGATTATCCTGCCACCCTTGCATCAATGCCCTATTTAACAGATTGTATTCCAGATATTTTAGAGATGAGACCCTCTCAATTTTCTCGGAGCCCAATCTCCCAAAGTAGTTTTTGGCTTTTGACAACTGGAAAATATGACCACCTTTGATTTAATTCCATTCGGGATCCAGTTATTGGCTAATGCATATTGGGCAAATAGATTCAGCTTATGTTGTAGGCCCATAGCCGTTTTATCAAAAAGAATAAAATTATCAGCAAAGGCTAGCCAATCTAAACGTAATTTGCCCAGCCTAGCCAGTGATATGGACGGCCCCTGCCACAAGGAGTCTACATACGTAGGCGCAAGATTGCACCACTGTTTTAGACCCAGATGTGAATCAATAGGACCAGAGAGAGACCCTTCCCATGTTAAACGGATCCTCATAGTGGTAACTGCTCCAATTTGAGGGGTATATTCATTTTAACAATTTGGTCCACAGAAGTGAGCGAATAACACAGTTGAAAGCACTCTACATGTCCAGAGAGGCCATGTACACAGAGCCCACCTGGTTTTGCTTTGCATTGTGCATTAAATGTGCCAAAACAGTTGTGTTCAATGAGGTCCCCATACATTTCTTGAACTCGACTTGATATCTGGAGAAGGCTTGAGACTGTTGTATAGCAAGATTTAAATCACTCAAGAGTAGCATAGCAAAAACCTTGCTAATAGCATCAGTTAACACTATCGGCCTATAGTTAATCGAGTTGAGAGGGTCACCTTTTTTGAGAATGGGAATAATAACCGATTGGCTCCAAGTCGGAGGAATACCATGGGTCCTAAAGATTTAATGAAATAGCGGTTTCAAGAGGGATCCCCATAGAGTGGGAGAGTGTTTCAAGACAAAGGGAGTGGAGGAGGCCACCAGGGGGCGCAGGCAAGATGGCCGCCTGAGCCGATAGCTCCGCACCCAGCCCCGGGACACTTGCGGAGTTGAACAGGAAGAAGGAGCCCATCCCTTACAAGCCCCTTAAAAAAGACTGTGTGAACCCTTTCCCCCCAGGGGGTCCAAACCAGGAGTCTCTACGACACCCACGGGCCGATTTCGGCCGCCTGGAGTCACCGCAGCCCCTCCCCCCGCGGTCCCGAGCAACACGCAGGCGGCGCACGCCAAGGCCGCAGCAGAGAGCATGAGCGGGGGAATCACTGCGGCCGCCTGCGGGGTGTGTTCCAGGTGAGAGGTCCTTGGGCCAGGACTTTATGAACTAGCCCCCACGAGCGCCGCTTGATTAAAGGGCCCCCCCATACCCCGCCACAGAGGACACCCGCTCCCCACCGACCACGACCAGCCATCTAGTTGTTTCCCTATTCACGGGGGGGGATAAACACGCTCTCCCACTGGCGCTGAAGCCCTAGAGTTACTCGGCGGCACATCCATAGACAGTCACTCCGAAGGCACTTCCCCACCGTGGATAGCTCCGTTTTCTCCTCCTACACGAGTCCCACCGCAACTGTGGGCCCCACGGTGGACAGATGTCACACTCTGCCGCAACCAGCACCCCATGAGTTGGAAGGAGCCCCCTTCCAAGTACCAATTTGCGGCCGGAGGGGACAAAATGGCCACCGGGTGCCCATCAGTGCTGCCCCCCGACCTGGGAGCCATCCAAAATAATATCCAGATGATCTTGGAGGAGATACGTGGGATTCGGACCGACATGGGAGCTAAGCTGGCTGACCTTACCACTAAAGTTACCACTCTGGAAGACCACGTGGAGGGAGTCGAGAACAACCAGCTCTCTACGGCGATCCTGGAGACGCAAATGGAGGCCAGGTTTCAAGAGGTGCATCGTCGGGAGGAGGAATTACGGTTCAAGGTAGATGACATGGAAAACAGGGAAAGGAGGAACAATTTGCGTATTTTTGGCCTAGTGGAATCGGAAGGGGAGAGCCCACAGGGACTGGAAGGCAAGGTTCACGATATCATAAGAATCGTCATGGGGGCGGAGGCCGACACCGAGATTAAGCTCGACAGGGTGCACCGCGCTGGTGGAGGAGGCAGGGGCCCGAGGTCGGTGCTGGCCCGACTGCATTATTACAAGGACAAAGCCAGGATCCTTGAGAAACCAAGGAACTTTGGTGATATCCAATATGGAGACTCTAAGGTAGCAATCTACCAGGACCTCTCAGCCCTCACCCTCGCAATGAGAAAGAAATGGGTTGCCTTACCAGATGGTTGCAGGGTAAGGTGGTCAGGTATCGCTGGAGGCATTCGAGTGGTCGGGGGAAAGACACCACCTGGTGACGGAAGAGGACATTCAGCGGGCCACTGGTGACCTGGTGGGCGACTGTGCCAGCCCATCCGGCGGACCAGGGGGAGAGACCAGGAACCCCGCACGGGGCCCCGACAGACTGGGGCAACCCAGTGGCAAGACCAGTGTCAAGGGGGCGCGCAAGTTCGAAAAAACCAGGCACCCATCATCGGCCTCTGAGGATCATCTGAAATGACAGCAACATCACTTC
This sequence comes from Ambystoma mexicanum, assembly GCF_040938575.1. Lineage (NCBI taxonomy): Eukaryota > Metazoa > Chordata > Amphibia > Caudata > Ambystomatidae > Ambystoma > Ambystoma mexicanum. The sequence goes on from NC_090930.1 coordinate 656,349,658, forward strand.
ATCACTTGAGCATGAGATTTCCCAGTGACTAATGTCACTGGGTGTTACGCCAATGGCTCTGTAGGGCCGGTGACCAGGGGTCACATGGGGGAGCGCCAAGTTGGGCCCGCGGGGTTTTGGGTCTGGTTACTGATCTTCCACAATGTTTATTGACTTGTTCGACGGACCCGCACAAGGGGTCTGTGCCTGGGGACACAGGGGGAGGTGGGGGACCTCGAATGCAAGGTCGCGCCCCACATATTTGTTTAAAGTGTAATACACGTACATTCTGAAAAGAAGGGCGTGGGTTATCCACGCGTTTACACTACCCGGGGCTGGGGTAGAGTCCTTGGTGGTTCGTTGACAGTCCCTGAAGGATATCGGGAGACGTGGACGAACGCCTCACGATGGAGGGGATGGGGGTGGGGGAAAGGACAGGAGGGGAGGGGGGAGAATGACCACCATAAAGGCCAAAACTGTAACACCTAGAGGGGTCTACGGGGGGGGGGATTAGCCAGATCGAACAAGAACCTTCTACTTTACAGCAGGCCGCACATAAGCATTACATTACGGTGAGGATAGAGATGGACTCCCTAGACGAAAATGGTTGAAGGCAAGATAGGCACACTCAATCTCAAGGGCCCCAACTCTCAAAACAAGAGGTCATTGACCAGTAAGATGTTCCGCAAACAACAGCTAATGGTGCTGTTCCACCAAGAAACCCACTACAGACAGGGCAGGGAATCACCCATCAGGGGGCGGGAAATTGGAGCCAATTTTTGGGCCTCCCACAAAGTTCGAAGAAGGAAGGGGTAGGGATCCTCTTGAGCAAAACATTCCACCTCACTAACATTGAAACCAAAAGAGGCTTTGGGGGGAGGTTCCTGGGGATTAAGGGTACCTATGAAGGGGAACGCGTAACCCTGGCCACCCTCTATGCTCCCGCTCCCAACTCAGGTCAGATAGGGTTCTTGACCCAAATCCTTGGGGTAATGGACGAATAGGCTGAAGGGGCCATGATACTGGGGGGCGACTTCAATCTTATACTAGACCCCAGGCTAGACTGCTGGACGGCAAGAGCGACTGAACCGAAAGGGACAACTAAAGATAACCTAACGATGCAGACCCTTCTGAGGGAACATTACTGGGAGGACGTCTGGCGAGTGGCACACCCAGAACCCGGGGGATACACATTCTTCTCCCCCCCACACCACACCTACACCAGAATCGACTTCCTTTTAACTTCTAAGGAGGGGAGTGGGGTAGCTACAGCCCGAAGGGTTGAGGCAATAACGTGGTCCGACCATGAGCTTCTTGTGGCGGACTGGTCGCTCCCCCTGAACCCCAGATCAGCCCGTTGGCGGTGCAACGACACGCTTCTGAGGAATCCGGTCTTTAGGGACTTCCTGAGAGGCTAAATGGTGGCGTACTTTGAGACGAATGACAATGGGGAGACAGATATGTTGACAGTGTGGGAGGCGGCGAAGGCCACCTTTCGTGGTCTCCTCATAGCTGAGGGTTCCAGGCGCAAAAGCGGGAAAGAGGGCTCATTGAAGCCAGGATACGGACGGAACTTAAGAGCCTGTGGGGCAGGCTTACCCAGGACGGGGCTGACAGGGAGTCCCTCCTATCGGAAATGCGAGAGAAGCACCAGGCCCTACATACGTTCCTCATAGGGGAGGTGGTCAAGAAACTGAGGTACACGCGACAAAGGTACTACGAAAAGGGAGACAGGGTGGGGACATTACTGGCACGTAGAGCCAGGGGTTGTAGACTGGAGAGGAGGGTCGGACCTATTAAAGACGGGGAGGGTAAGGTCCTCAATAAAAAGGCAGAGATAGTGGTCTCCTTTGCAAACTTTTATAGGGACCTGTACGCAAAACAAGGGGGGGGGAATCGTTGGGGGAGATCCGGGCATACCTGGAGGAACACCGGCTACCCCGCTTAACGGAGGCTGAATTGCAGGATCTTGAGGGGGACATAGCGGTGGAGGAGGTGGAGGCAGCCCTCAAGAGACTTAAAGCAGGGAAGGCCCCGGGGGGAGATGGGTACACGGCTGATTTCTACAAACAATTCCAACCCATATTGATGGGGCCCTTGGCCAAACTGTTCAACCAAATCCGAAACAAAGAGACGATCCCCCCCACATTTCTACAGGCTCTCATCACGGTAATCCCCAAGCCAGGAAAAGATCTGACAGAGTGCGGCTCCTATAGACCCATCTCCCTCTTGAACCTTGATGCTAAAATCTTTGCCAGGATCCTGGCTACTCGCCTGGAGAAATGTCTGCCCCGCTTGGTTCACCCAGATCAGACAGGCTTCATAATAAATAGACAAGCCTCGGACAGCATGCGCAAAACCCTCCATGTGCTACATTCAAGGGAAACCCGGGACGAGGGGGTCCTGCTGCTGTCCCTGGACACAGAAAAGGCCTTCGATAGGGTGAGTTGGGCTTTCATGGGGGAGGTTCTCTCGGCAATAGGGATGGGCCAGAGGTGGTTGTGATGGATGGCGGCACTATACTCCGCCCCCACGGCCAGGGTGGTCACCAATGGGATGGAATCAGAGGCCTTCCCCTTGGGACGAGGAACGAGACAGGGCTGTCCACTATCCCCCCTGATATACGCCCTCGTCATGGAACCCTGGGCGATCTCAGTACGCAACAATGAGGCTATCACTGGAGTTCAGATGGGCAGCTCCCACTGTAAGATCAGCTTATTCGCCGATGACGCTCTGCTCTATGTCACTAAACCGTCACAGACGATCCCTCATGTGTTGCGGGCATTGGAGCGCTATGGGGACCTTTCGGGGTACAAGGTTAACCTAGGCAAATCGGGAGCTTTCATAGGGGGTCGACTGCCGGAAACCGAGAAGGAGTATGTGGAGGATCATCCCTTCCAATTGCAGAGAGAGGGGTTCCGACACCTGGGAATCCAAATCACACCTAACCCAACGGACCTCTTCCCGAGCAACTTCACCCCTTTGTGGACAGAGGTCAAGAGAGATATAGAGAGGTGGCCGGTCTCTGGGTTCTCATGGATGGCACGACTCAACCTGATCAAAATGGTGGTACTTCCCAAATTTCTGTTCCTCTTCCAGATGCTCCCCACTCAGGTGCCTACCATGTTCCTACATTCAATGAAACGCACCCTGCTCAGGTTCCTCTGGGCGGGAAAGAAACATAGGATCTCCTACGATGTCCTAACGAGGCCCAAGGAAGACGGAGGGGTGGGATTCCCAGATTTTGACACATACTACAGAGCTTCCCAGTTGAGGATTCTGGTTGACTACTTCAACCCTGGGTTAGAAAAGCAATGGGTGGCACTGGATAATAGGCTACTCGCCCCGGTCACGCTCGACGAGTCGTTATGGGTCCCGAGAGCACATATCCCCAGGCGGGTTCTGGACCACCCGGTACTGGGGGTTCTATGGTCCGTCTGGAAGGAAGGGAGCTACTACAGATGGCTCACAACCTGGCCCTCTCCGTTGAGTTGTATTTGGGCACCACCATTCCTGGCCAAAGTAGCATAGCCTGCCGCCTATCAGAGGTGGTACGAGGCGGGCCTCGTTAAGGCCTGCCACTTGTGGGTGGTTGGGTCCTTCATGCCCCTTCTGGATCTTGAGGAAGCCCTGGGGCTGGGCAAGCTATCACCTTTCCGCTACCTTCAACTGAAGGGAGTTCTCTCCGAACCCTCATGGGGGGACACCCTCAGGAGGGACCTCACGGACTTCGAGAAAATGATAATCTCCACTTGAGGTTCCAAGAGGGTCATATCCCGTTTGTACAAGCTCCTCTTGCTCTCGATACCAAGGGATCCCCCGCCAGCACGGACACAATGGGAAAAAGACCTGGGCATGGCAATAGATGACAAAAGGTGGACTAAAATGTGCATCCGCTCAACGACCTCCCCCAGTACAGACACCAAGCTCTAAAGGTTTTACACAGATGGCACTACCCTCCACAGTTGATAGCCAGAATGAGCCCGGGTTATGACCCTCACTGTTGGAAATGTCAAAAGGAAAAAGGGGACTACATGCACATGTGGTGGTCTTGCCCAAGGGTTCAATCATATTGGGGAGAGGTCTTGTCCTGGATCAAGGCGGTGGATGGTGTCACTAGACCCCTGTGCCCCTGGTTGCTTATCTTTGGCATCGAGGTGGGAGATGACCAGGAGGACACCCAGGGCCACATGCTACAGGTCATGCTTGTGACGGCCAGGAGCTGCTTGGCCCAGAAATGGAGGAACCCGCACATGCCCGAGGAGAAGGAATGGGTTGTAAAGGTTCGGGCGATATACGACATGGAGTTCCTAACCCATGTCCTGGATGAATCCAGATCTAACATTGAGGAACTCTGGCTCCCCTTCTTTGAAAAATACGAACGGCCGACCTGAGGGGTGAGCCCTTGATCCGTTGACCTGTCCAGGTTCCAGGCCAGGAGGAGTTTGGGGACTTTATAGGTACCTATTGTACGAGGCACGCGCCCACTCATGGGGCGCCACTAAGTTGAGCTCTAGACTATGTGTGCACCAGACTATTCGACAGTCTGAACTTAAAAATGCACAATGCGACCCTGCAAGACAAGTTTGAAATCGATACCTGTTCACTGGCGATGGGGGGTTAAGGGGTAAAGGTTATTGACTGAACGTTCTTTCTGGGAATGGAATCGAAATGAAATGATATGTTTGTTGTAATGAACAAAAATACCAATAAAAATTATATTTAAAAAAAAAGACAAAGGGAGTGATACCATTGGGTCCATGAGCCCTGGAGGGTTTTAGTTGGTTAATTACCCCAGCAATATCCTCCTCAGACCAAAGGCACCGACCCATAATTACATCACCCTTAGTGGGGTCCTTCCGGTCTCTGAAAGGCTCGAAAGGAAATACTTCTGTTCATAAAATTTTACCCAATCTTGAGCACAAATGGGAGAATCCCTGTTAGATCGCTTCAACCCCAAAGTCTGATTCACAGTTGCCCAAAATTCTCCCTCCCTCCCATTACAAAGATTGTGCAACATATACTGATTGCCCCATATATTTGCCTCCATCCTTAGAGATTTGACCAAATTCCTGTGTGTTTGACCAGCCTTTTTGTTGGCATTGAGATACTCCATAGGATCCAACCCCTGCTTCAATAATTGAGCCAATTTCTTACATTTCAGCTTTTTAGAGGCAGATTTTCTGGGATCAAAGGAATGAGTCAGTGATTTAAGATTTTCAAGGAGTTTAGAGTGCACAATCTTATTTAGGCAAACCATGATAATGTGAAAACAATCTTCTGCTGGTCTGCGGGGAGACACGTCAACATGAACCTGCAATCCTGAGTTTAGATACATGTCCTTCACGAGGTGAGTAAACCTAACCTTCAAACGATAGTTCCATTTTAATAAGCCAAGACTACACCTCATTTGAGATTAATGGTAATATCATCAAGGTGTCCAAGGAGGTGAAGACACTTGGCTTTCATCTGGATGCCACCCTCTCCTTCGACAAACAGGTGAACTCTATGGCATCTGCCACCGCTTATACATGTAAGCTCATTAGAGCAGGCAAACACTTTCTCTCAGATAACAACTGCCTTATCTTAGCTAGAGCCCTAATTCTATCTAGGCTCGACTATTGTAACGCCCTCTACATTGGTGCTACTAAATCTATCACCCAAAGAATTCAAATCCTACAAAATAACGCCTTGCGAGCAGCCCTTGGTGTGTCCAGAAGATCGCACATATCCAAGATCAGGCGACAAAACAACTGGCTGTCCACCCAAAATAAAATCCATCTAAAAGTGGCATCCCTTGTTCACAAAGCTCTGAACAATGCCGCACCGAGCTAACTCACAGACAAATTCCTAAAAAGAAGTTCTGCACAACCAGCTAGAACCTCCAATGCCAATAGCCTCATCATACCAAGATTCAGGCTAACTAAGGCGGGAGAAGGTAGCTTCCAGGCTTCCAGGTTCGAGCAGCCCAATTATGGAACTCATTGCCTCACCCTTTACATGAGGAGCAGCCCTTTCCGAAATTCAGATCCAACTACGTCAACCTGCTCAAGTCTGCCAATGACTAGCCCACTTGCTCGTACTTATCTCTTTGTGACCTCCTAGGAGATACGCTACAGACCTGCCTATTTGTTGCTCATGCGTACATTTTCACTTTCCCCCTCTGGCCTATGACCCAATGTCCTCTTAGTGCCTTCACATATGCTGTCCTCATTGTAATATGTATTTATTATGCCTGCATGTACTCCGTAATTGACTTTCTATGTCCTGTAAATATAGTGTGCTCTGCATGTAATCCATGACCTTGCTACCTTCGGGTTTGGTGCGCATTATAAGTGAATAAAACAAACAAACAATATAAGCACCACCCCCCGGTCCAAAGTGAGACAGGATAGGGGCAGGTCTCAGCTCGTAAGGACAAGACGGAAGGTCCAATGGAGAATACAATAGAAGACGGTCTCCCAAGCCAGGATCGTGACAAGACACAGGGCCACATTTGACCATCAAGATGGAAGAAATTAAAGAATCCCAAGACATCTCTCTACTAATATCACACCATGTAGAGTGAGGGAAAGACTTAGAGGCAATCCAAACCGATCCCTCTGCACAATTAGAATTGAAGTCACCCGCCAGAATTATGTGGTTCTCATATCCCTTGGCAAACCAATCCCCAAAATGTTCTGAAAGGCTTTGATGGATACACTCCAAAGAAGTTCTTGTGTGATTCCAGTACATATCGACCATTAACACAGAAACATTAGTTGAAAGGGAGGTGAGCTTAACCGCCAGAAACCACCCATTCGAGTGGAAGTCTTCGCAGATCAGATTCAAATTGGTATCGACAGATACTGCCAAGCTCCTGCTCGGTCACCCAATGTCAGCTCTAATAGCAGAGCTGGTAAAAGTTAAAAGTGCGATAACCTTCCAAATTAAAATGGCCAGTACACATGGCCATACCACAAACATTCCAGGTTACAACATCAAATCCAGAAATGCTAGGATTGGCATAACCCCTTACTGATCACCTTAAAGGCTTTTAATGCAGGACCCACCCGGGACCAATCAAGGCCCGTTTGCAATGCAACAGAGTCTGGAAGAGCAGTAGAAGACCTAGAATTAGGAGCCAATGGTATCCGCAGCACCTGTTCCCTCACATTGCCTGCAAGACATTACAGCAGCTCACTTTGAGGCCCCAAGGCCCATGCAGAGGGGTCTGCCACCAAAGAGGCAACACCCTAAACCACCAGGGAGCAACATGCCAACCCAGAGGATTTTGCACCACCAAGCCCGAGCACCACCAGGGACACGGCAAGTGAACACAGATTACAAGAAGGGAAACGACACATCACCCTGCCATCATGAGCAACCCAGATGCACCACCGCCCATTGCCCCAGCCCCCCACATCCAAGGCGGCACTACTATGCAAGCCGCTCCCGTTCACCCTGACACCCCAATCCGATAAAGTGCTGAGGTGGATCGAGTGGGTGGAGGACTTCAATCACTTTGGGAAAGCAGCAGCAGAAGAGAAATCTCTGAATCTCAAGGCATGTTCATTAACCTGATTGGCAGTGAACTCAAGACCACTGTCAAGACAATTCCACCAGAAGACAAGACAGATTTCACAACATTGATCACAGCCCTAAACAGAATACTTATTATCGAACCAAACAGAGACTGTGAAAGATACATTTTCAATCAATGCGCCCAAAAGCCAGAGGAGACCGTCAATGAGTTTATCCCTTGCCTCAGACTAAAGAGCACCCATTGCCAATTCCACTTATTTTCCAACGATGAGGCAACCAGACTATGCGTAATTAAAGGATGCCTTTCACCAGCCCTCAGAAAACAACTACTAAAGAAACCTCTCTCCATTGATGAAGTGAGTGAGATGGCTCAGATCTTCGCGAGACTATATACACAAGCGGCTTTCATTGAAAAAAACCTGAACACCAAACACGAAAAGGGAGAGACCATCGCCGCCATCCAACCAATACCTCAACGACCCACAGTTCAGGGGATGACAACCAACAGAATGGCTAAACAGATGGGGTTCAGGACGCAGAGACAATGCTACTGCTGTGGCATGAGCTTCCCGCACTCTGGGACCAGTGCAGCATTATCACTAAAGTGCTTAAATTGTGGCAGGCAAGGGCACTTTCAGTCGGTCTTCAGAGAAGAAAGACCGTTCCCCACCCCCCGACTTAACGCCCAGCCTCCAAGCAGTTCCATCACAGCCCAGCCTACCAGAACCGACCAAACATACCCTACTACCCAGGCCAGCGGCGATACATCAGAGAAATGGAGGAGACTTCCCCACAAGAGAGCTAACAGGGCTATGACCAGTACAACCAGTACTCCCGTTGAGGAGATGAATATGACAAACCACCAAACACATTCAAAATGTATGGAGACCAGCACCATTACTTCCAGCAGTATGAATATGAATAATTTGAACATCAATGTTGTAAAAGTTTGTTGACAAACTAAATACAACTAATAAAAAATAAAAAAAAACCTTCCAGCAGCAAGCAGGGTATGAATACGACCAACGCTACCTGGATGAATACGTCAACCTCATCCAGGATGACCAGAAAGCAAGAAAAGCGCCCAGGATAGCAGTCAATCTGGGCAACAAACAATTCTGTTATCTCATTGACTCAGACGCGACAGTTAACATAATGGGGGAACAGGAGTTCCTGCAAGTGCCGGAGAGGCCTGAACTCTCTAAAGCCAACTCAAGGATCTTCCAATGGGGAGCAGCACTGCCTTTGCACTCAAACGGACAGTTTAGAAAACACCTGACACGCAACAGGCTAACATTGGACACTAGCATCCACGTCATACGGAGTCCCAAGAAAGGCTGCTGTTTCCTCAGCTATCACACAGCGTGCTGCCTTGGGCTCATTGAAACCGTTTCCAGGAGGCTGAGGTGATTGAGTCGACCACGTCTGCTGGGAACAATGGAGAATCAGTGTGCATGATCAACACCACCCCGAAAAAATGAAATGACATCACAATAGACACAATCTTGGCCAGATTCCCAGACTTGTGTAGAGGTTTAGGGAAGCTCAAGTGGGCACCTGTGAGATTGCACATCGACGAAACTGTCAGACCGGTCCCTCAGCACCCCAGAAGGGTAGGATTCCGGCTCCAGGACGCAGTATCGAAAGAACTTGACCAGCTCCTCCGGGACGGTATCATAGAATCAGCAATGGATCCCACTTCATGGGTATCCCCAATAGTCATCGTACCAAAAGAGGCAGGACGTCTGAGACTGTGTTGACATGAGAATGGCAAATACCGCCATACAGCAGGAAAGGCACCCAGATTTGTGCATCAAGGACATGATTGTGCTATTAACCAAATCAACCACATTCTCAAAGCTCGATCTCAGACAAGGGTACCATCACCTGGAACTCCACCCGGACTCAAGAAGCATCACTACATTCGCCACACATGAAGGACTCTTCCGATACCGGCGACTACATTTCAGCATCTCATCTGCCGCAGACATTTTTCAAGAGGCCATAAGGCAGGTCATCTGCCCAATCAAGGTTGCACTAAATTACAGTGACGATATCTTTGTGTTTGGCACGTCGAAGGAAGACCATGACACAGCGTTGCTGGAGAAATGCGAGGCACTACACAAAGCTGGCCTGACACTCAACCTGGAGAAGTGCAGGTTCGGTAAGAGAAAACTAAAAGGCTTTGGCCACATGACGGCATGGCACCTGACCCAGACAAAGTTAGTACCATCACCAACCTACAGGAACCAGCTCAAGTAGCAGATGTGCAGTCATTTCTCGGCATGGCCGGTTATTGCGCATGATACATCCCGCATTACGCTTCCCTCACCGAATCCCTAAGAAGAGTGTTGCAGAAAGACACTAACTTTGAGTGGTCGAAAGACTGTCAGACAGCATTTGACAACATCAAAACGGCTCTAGCCAAGACACGTAATCTTTCATACTTTGACCCCACATGGCACACAGGGATAACAGTGGACACCAGCCCAGTGGAACTAGGTGCCATCTTGGCACAAACCAGTGGAGAGGACACACACCCCAGACACATCATCGCCTACGTGAGCAGAGCCCTGTCAGTCACGGAGTCAGCATATTCACAAGTCTAGAGAGAGAGCTTGGTAGCAGTCTGGGCATGTGAGCACTTTCACAATTTCATCATTGGAAAGAGGTTCATGCTGGTCATCGACCACCAAGCGCTGCTTTCACTCTTTGGAATCCCCCGCACAAAAATGCCACCCAAGATAGAACAGTGGGGCATCATTTTGCAGGAATACGACTACACCATCATCCACAGACCAAAATCCAGCAGACTATATTTCCCGTCATCCATCTGGGGCACCAAAGACTCGCAAATGAGACGCTGAATACATTAACTACGTTGCTGCCAATGCCCTGCCGCCCGCACTGTCTTTGGAGACCACAGCTACAGCATCGGCAGCCAACCCATCGATGGCACTAGCCATCAGTCTCACATGCAACAACAAATGGAAAGATTACTGCTGCGCGGTCCAGAGCCACTTGGGGGTGTGCAAGGAAGAGCTGGAGAGGCAGGCGACAGTGCATAACGAGCTGGCATTCAAGGACTACTCCATTCTGTTGAGAGGGTGTCAACTGATCATTCCTGCGACACTCCGGGCCGAAGTCATCAAAACAGCTGCCACGTATGTTTCCCATTCCTAGACTCACTAGTAGGTGGGTCAAGAACAAGAACTGTCTGCCCTGTCAATGTACTGCACAAGCGGAAGCCCCCATCACGCTTCAACAGACACACATACCAGATCGACCATGGGTCTGGGTAGCTGTTGACTTCTATGGTCCAATGGAGTTAGGGGAGTACCTCCTAGCATTTATTGATGAACACAACACACAAGATTTCCCATTGTAAAGAAGTTGACAACAACGGCATACCCCCAGGTAGCCACAACCTTCGACGAGGTACTCAGCGAAAGGGGCATTCCATGGTCCATCAAGTCAGATCATGAATCCCCATTCAACAGTCATGAGTTCGCAGAATTCGCAAGACACATGGGATTCACCCACCAAAAGATTACCCCTGGGTGGCCACAAGCCAACGGCATGGCAGAACGATTCATGGCATCAATTAAAAAGACAATCCAAAGAGCTTGCATAGAAGCGGCCAATCCGCACCAAGCAATCTGTAGGCTGTTATGGGACTATCGCAACACGCCCCATGAAGCCACCAACAACGCACCTGCAGAAATTATGATGCGCTATCAAGTCCATACTAGGATTGTGAGAGAAACCAATGAGCAAGAGAAGGACAGTGATGAAATCATAAGGACAGATACAGAGAGAAAGGAACACGCAAAAGCGGATACAGGCAGAAGAAGAGGAGCGATACCTAAAGACTTCCAGGTCGGAGATGACGTCCTAGTACAACATGCCATGACCAGGAAGACAGATGCGAGATATTCACCAAAGGGTCCATGGTCACAGCCCAAAACTCATCACATGAAATAACAAGGAACAGTTCACAGTTCAAACATCTCATCAAAAGAGAAGAACCCGACCTACTCCCACCAGAACCAGACCCTGAACCCAGAGCATCCCCCCCGAGGTAGATCGGCGAGAAACCCAGGACTCATCGAGAGCACCAGAGGCAGCAGGACATGGCGAGACGTGGCTACGCCCACAGCGCATAACCAGGAGACCTGCACGAGGTGGAGGAATGTTTAGCCCGACAACAGAACATTTGTCTGGGGGTGATGTTAAGGGTCTCTGTGCCTTTAAGGCACAAACAGGGACACTGGCGGGAAGCAGGAGCGAGGGAGGAAAGGGAGGAGTCAAGGAGGAAGTGGCAATTAGAAGTTAACGGTTGTATAAAGTGGAGGTGCAGTTATTCCGCTGATGCCGCGGCTTTCCTTTGGGTGTAAGTGCCACTTACAACACAGAGTTCAATACAGATGCGGACTCAGCACTCGTGGGCACGGCAGAAAGGTACTTGCCTTTCTGCGATAAACACTGTGGTTGCACCATCTATAAAGACATGCCTGAATTTCGAAATATTACTGCTTTATACAGCAAGCCCACTTGAAGGCAGCAGACCTTAGTATTACATGTATATAGCTTAAAGAATAACCAACTCTAAACTACACCAAGACCCTTTAAAAGGCAAAAACAATAAAGGCAACACAAACTCTACTTGTGCTTCACTGAAACACACTGCACTGCCTTCCTTGTCGGGGGAAATGACGCACACTGTCTATGTAGAAAGTGTTATGTATGCAGCTAATTAATCCCTGCTCTCTCTCCACAAGTCAAGGCTGCAGGCATGTTTTCTATTTGCACTAAGTGGCCTGCCAAGCTAGGAAATGAATGGCTGGAAAGACATCCGCGTTTGCCGACTAAAAGCTCCATCTACTTCCTCAGCCTGAAACTCACACCAATCTCCCTGGAACAGTTGTTATGTAATATTTGGTATCCCACACCAATCTGCTGTCCCCGGTCTTCGGTTTTGTTCAGCTCATCGCTGATTGGCTGTATTAAGCCTTAGCACGGCCCCTGTGAGCCTGAGCACTAGCCCCTCTTCTGAGCTATCCCAGACAAAAGCAGCAGAGGTTGGAGAAGGGGTAGGAGCCGAATGTGACATGTGGCTCGTGCCCCAACGTGACACAGCATGTCACCAATCTCTGGACTGGCGGATGTAAAATGTACTGTTTAAAGGACTTCAAACACATTAAGAAAATGAATAATACCCTCTCAATCATTGTGGGATATTATAAATGAAATTATTAAAATACATATGTACATTTTCAGATACTGCACTCAAACTTCAAACCTCATGCTTTGGGGGCCTAGACTCTACCTCTGTATTAACAGTCTGCATAGCAGCTTACATTTAGACAGTTCTTATAACCTTTTCAGGCAGCAGTTTGTGTTAGTCCTTTTTCACTGTCAATATATTCCATATCTTGTCATGCCACCTACATTTCTCTTGATATCACCTTGAAATTGGTCTTCTCTTTGCTTCAAATAGTACTGCTGGCCTCACTCCTCTTAGCCTCTTGTCTTATGTTAAATAACTTTCAGTAATTGCATGGTTTAAAAAGCACTTATAACACAAGCGTGCCACAGTATGTCACCAATCTCTGGACAGGCTGATGTAAAATGTACTATTTAAATGACTTCAAACACATTAAACAAGTGAAAAATACCCAAGGAAAACAGTAATTTTCCATCACTGCATTCCAACTACAAACCTCATGCTTTGGAGGCCTAGACTCTGAAACACTTGTATATAGGTGCATTACAAATCCCATATCATATCATGTCATATCATATCATATCATATCATAGATACCTACAATTTTGGTGGGGAGGCTAGAAGTAGGAATTCACATGCCTCCCATTTGGTCTAGCATCAGCGCCCTGGGCCTTTATGAAGTTAATGCAGACATTAGTGGGTCACCTCAGAGAACAAGGCATCAGACTGATAGTATACTTAGATGATTTCTGTCTGATGGGATAAAACAGGAGGAGACTGGTAGAACAATCAGAGAAGACAATCCAAATATCTTAATAAATTGGGAGAAATCTGCTTTGGAACCAGTACAGACAATAAAGTTCCTAGGATTTGTGATATACACGAGAACAGCCACACTCAACCTACTGATAGACAAAGTGAATGCGATCAAGAAAGAGATCAGCTCTATAATAGCGAATCACGCAGGGAGCTAGCCAGACTAGTAGGGAAACTAGCATCATCCATTCAGGTGATCTTCCCGGGGCTCCTACACTACAGAGCTCTTCAACGCCTGAAGATCCAACATCTGAGAAAAGGGTTATCATATGAACAGAGAGTACCAATCTCCTCAGAAGTGAGGACAGAACTATGGTGGTGGTTCAGACACATGGAGACCTGGTGTCATACACAAACCAGTCCCGCCACCATGCACAGTCACACCAGCACACACAGGTACTGCCCCTGGGTTGCAGACCACCTCACGGGACATTTCCATACCTAGGGTGCGAGGGAGTCGCCATGGTCAACGAGGGCGGGCAGTGCGGAAGGTCCGACCCGGTTTGTTGCCTCGTTACCATTGGCAACTCCCATGGAGACTACGTTCGAGCTGGAACACCCGACTGCGTTTACTTCCTGGTTCCGCGGCGCTCTCCCGATCACGTGCCCAGAATCCCGCTCACGTGATCAAGAGCCGGCACGCATAAAACCGGGAAGTTTGAGTTCCATCACCGCTTCACAGCTGTTCCACGACTCTGTTCGGCTTTTGCAGCATTCACGATACCTGGATACAACGGATTTTTGGACCTTGGCTTACGGATTACGGACTGGCTTGCTGACTCCTCGGATCTTGTTGCACGGATATTGTTACTTTGGACCCTCGGCTTTTGATTAACGGATTGCTTACGGATCACCCTTTCTTGACTCTACGGTTTTGGCCACTGGCGCTAAGTGGCAAACTCAGGTGCTCACCTAGTCACAACCAGCCACTACCATCTGGGTTACGGTTGACACGGCTGTCCAGACCTACGGCTCTCCCTCGCACCAGGCCCCCGGCACCCCAGAATCATCCCGGTTGGGTTTAGGTAAGAGATTTATACACGTTTCTGCATATCCCAGTCTTGTGTCTGCCTGTGCTAATCTTACCTTCCCTTTAACAGCCTCCGGGGTCCAGGACGTCATCAGATCTGACGAAGAAACACAACACCTGTGGCCTCAAAGCTCGCACAGGGAGTTTCTTTACTCATCCCTGTGGGTGATTTGTGGACAGAGGTCCATTACTCTTCACTACGCGGCAAGTCACGACAGACTGTGAAGCCGTTGCGTCGTGGAGAGTATGGAACCGGAGGACCCCGTGGCTGCCTTGGTACAGGCACTCACATTACTAAGAGCTGATATGGTTGCCGCCACTGCTACGATACACCAGAGGTTAGATCTAATACAGAGCACACAACACCCCTTGCCCGCTGATGCTGAGTTCGGGGAAGCTGCTGCTGCAGCGCAACCCCCAACTGCTCAACAGCCTCCTACTGCTCCTGCCGCACCCCAGGTTCCAATACTCATGTCCACGCCCTTTCCTTTGGCTGCCCCAGAAAGGTTCCATGGTGACCCCAGAAAGTTTCGCACATTCGTAAACCAGTGTAAACTGCATTTCCTCTGTAGACCTCAGGCTTTCCCTGACGCCACCACTAAAGCAGCGTTCACCTTGTCCCACCTGGCCGGCACCGCGGCAGAATGGGCCAATCCTTTGTTGGAGAACGACAACCCCGTCCTATACGATTTTGACCTACTAGTCACAGAATTGTCCCGTGTGTTCGACACGCGTCACAAAGCCCAGTCTCGGGACCTCGAGCTGTTAGATCTGACTCAAGGGAAGAATACCCTCCTCGAATACATAGCTCGTTTTAATCAATTAGTCGCTGAGACATCATGGCCTGAACCAAAGAGGGCGGTCGTTTTCTATAGGGGGCTTAATAACACCATGAAGGACGCTATGGCTGTGGTTCCATCTTTGCCCACGACCCACGCTGAGTTAGTGGATCTCGCATTACAAATCGACGCAAGACGTTCCGAACGTCGGTCTGAAACAGGAATCCCTCTTGCCACTCCACCCTCCTCTTTCTCTGGTACAGGCATTGAACCCATGCAAATAGGCGGCATTCGCAGTCCCATCACGCAATCAGAAAGGGAACGCAGAAGAACTGACCATGCCTGTTTTTACTGTGGTCTACTTGGCCATTTTGTAAAATCATGTCCCCGACGCCCTAAACTCAAGAATCCGGTTTTTCCGAATGCTCGACCCTAGATCCGGGGACTGGATCGAGCAATGTTCCCATTTCCCCGGATAGGAACCCCGCTTTTGGCAGAATCAGACCAGTGTTGGTACAGGCCATGCTTAACCCTACACCCGATATATCTCATGCCGTCTCGATTTACATCGATTCAGGCGCCACGGGCAATTATATTGATATAACTTTGGCCAGATCCTTAAACTTACCTCTGATCTCCAAGCAACATCCTGAGCCGGTACAAGCAGTAGATGGTACAGCACTGATATCAGGCCCTATAAAGCAACAAACCGCCCCCATCACCCTCACAATACAAGACACACATCAGGAAATCATCGCCTTCGATTTGATTATGATGCCACAGTTTGGTATCATCTTGGGTCTTCCTTGGTTACATCTACATAACCCCTTGATTGACTGGAAGTCGGGGCAAGTCCATTTCGAATCTGAGACATGCCAGAATTTTTGTCTCACCGCACCTGATGACGCTGAATTCCCCCCACGGGCCCTAGGGGGCATAGCACAGCTCACTCTGCAAGAGGATATGCCTATGGCTCTCGAACCCCATGTAGTGGGGGCTGTTGCCGTTGGTTTCCCTGCGGATTACAACGATTTCCGTGAGGTATTCGACAAAGGTTCCTCGGAGGTGCTACCACCACACCGACCTTATGACTGCCCCATAGACCTAATTCCTGATTCCGTGATTCCCTCAGGCCGCATCTACTCCTTATCTCCATCAGAAGAACAGGCATTAAAAGATTATATACAGGTTGCATTGAAGGTCGGTCATATACGTCCCTCCACCTCTCCGGCTGCTAGCCCGATATTCTTTGTCCCAAAAAAGGAGGGCGATCTGCGTCCTTGTGTGGACTACCGCCGACTTAATTCCATCACCGTAAAAAACCGATACCCAATACCCTTGATCACTCCCTTACTGGACAGGTTAAGCCACGCTACCATATTTACAAAACTCGATCTCCGCGGAGCCTACAACCTGGTCAGGATCCGCTCCGGGGACGAGTGGAAGACGGCTTTCTGTACACGTTACGGATTATTCGAATACGTGGTCATGCCCTTTGGGCTTTGTAATGCCCCTGCTACCTTCCAACGTTTCATGAACGAGGTATTTCATGATCTGTTGGACGTATGCGTGGCAGTATACCTTGACGACATTCTCATATACTCACAGGACATAAATGAACATATAGTACACGTCCGCGAAGTGCTGTCCCGTCTCCGCCAACACTCACTCTACGCCAAACCTGAGAAATGCCTGTTTCATACTGAAAGCGTTGATTTCCTGGGATTCCACATTACACCTGGGGGTTTGGCCATGAACCAGTCCAAAGTCCGTGCGGTTTTGGACTGGCCAAAACCCGGCAATCTCAAGTCCTTGCAATCATTCCTTGGGTTCTCGAATTTCTATAGGCGTTTCATCCAAGACTTCTCATCTCTGGTAGCTCCTCTTACAGCCCTAACCAGCCCCAAATCGCCTTTTGTTTGGTTGGATGAACACCAGGCTGCTTTTGACGCCTTAAAGTCTGCATTTACTACTGCCCCTGTCCTGAAACATCCCGACCCAGAACTCCCGTTTATTGTGGAGGCCGATGCGTCCTCTTTTGCTCTCGGGGCAGTCCTGTCCCAACGTTGCCCTCATTCGGGTCATTTGCATCCGGTGGCATTTCATTCACGGAAATTCTCTGTTACGGAACTACATTACACTGTCACGGAGAAAGAATTGCTCGCCATCAAAGATGCTTTCTTGGTCTGGCGGCATCATTTGTTGGGAGCAAAGCACACAGTCATGGTGTTCACCGACCACCGCAACCTCCAGGATCTGGCCTCGCTCAAATGTATTAACAGTCGGCAGGTGCGGTGGCATTTATTCTTTGCGGCCTTTGACTTCCAGGTCAAACATCGTTCCGGTCTGTCCCATGGGAAAGCGGACGCATTGTCTCGCTCTCCGGGTGGGGTATCCTTACCTGTGTTTCCAGAAACCCTGTTAAACCAACATGTTATTTGCCTTTGCACCCCTCCTTTATCTCTATTGGACTCACTTCGCACATGGGTTTCACAACATCCCGATCAGGTCACCGAGTGGGATCCAGAGTTTCATGAAGGGTTGCCCTATATCCGAAACAGGTTGTGGTTGCCTTCTACCGACACTCGTAACCTTGCTCTGAAATGGTCCCACGATAGCGCCATCAATGGTCATCCAGGACAGAAACGCACGTTGGACATGCTCAGGCGTTGGTGTTGGTGGCCCTCCATGAAACACGACGTTGAAGGGTATGTTAACACCTGTGCTATATGTGCCCAGTGTAAGCATCGTAGGGGGCGTCCACTGGGGCTTCTACTTCCGTTACCTGTACCCCCCAGGCCGTGGCACACAGTTTCCATGGATTTCGTAACCGACCTGCCCCGGACAAAGGGTTTCGACACCATATGGGTGGTGGTCGATTCGTTTTCCAAAATGGCTCGCTTCATTCCTTGTTCTGGCATCCCTTCTGCCCCAGCTTTGGCCGATCTCTTCTTTAAATCGGTCTTTTGTTTCTTTGGGTTGCCCACGATTATTATTTCGGATAGGGGGCCCCAGTTCACTTCTCGGTTCTGGCGAGCTCTTACGGCTCTCCTGGGTATAGATTCCCGCTTTTCCTCCGCTTACCACCCGGAGACGGACGGCCAGACTGAGAGGGTGAACCAGGCCATGGAACAATATCTACGTTGTTTGATCCTGCAACACCAGCAATCCTGGCTCGGTTTACTACATCTTGCTGAGTTTTCGTATAACAACTCCACACATTCCTCCACTGGCTCTTCCCCCTTTTTTGTATTGTATGGCCAGCATCCCCGCACCTTACCTATCCCGGACCTAGCCCCCTCTGACAACCCTGCTGCTGTCGCCTGTGCCCGCGACCTATCGGCTGTTCAGGCTCGGACCCTTACTCATCTGCAGGAGGCCCGGGAATCCATGAAGGCCATGGCGGATAGAAAGAGGGCGGTAGCACCTTCCTATGTTGTGGGGGACAGGGTTTGGCTCTCTTCCCGTCATCTTAGGCTACCTGGGTGTCGCAAACTTTTACCCCGTTTTGTGGGCCCGTACAAGATTACTGCTGTGATCAACCCTGTAGCCTACCGACTCTCAGTCCCTGCTTCCTGGCGCATACACCCCGTATTCCACACCTCTTTGTTGAAGTCCTGTCCGGCACCTACTCGTCTCCGGTCTACGCCTGGCCCGGTGGCGGTGGGTGACTCCGTGGAATATGAGGTTTCTGCTGTCTTGGGTTCTCGCTTTGTCAGGGGTGGGCTCCAGTATCTTGTTGACTGGGTGGGTTTTGGCCCCGAGGAGCGTTGTTGGGTTCCTGCTGGGGACGTCCATGCCCCGAGGCTTGTTTCACGTTTCCACCGGGATCACCCTTCCTGCCCACGTGGTCGTGGGCCATTGAGGGGGGGCTCTGTCATACACAAACCAGTCCCGCCACCATGCACAGTCACACCAGCACACACAGGTACTGCCCCTGGGTTGCAGACCACCTCACGGGACATTTCCATACCTAGGGTGCGAGGGAGTCGCCATGGTCAACGAGGGCGGGCAGTGCGGAAGGTCCGACCCGGTTTGTTGCCTCGTTACCATTGGCAACTCCCATGGAGACTACGTTCGAGCTGGAACACCCGACTGCGTTTACTTCCTGGTTCCGCGGCGCTCTCCCGATCACGTGCCCAGAATCCCGCTCACGTGATCAAGAGCCGGCACGCATAAAACCGGGAAGTTTGAGTTCCATCACCGCTTCACAGCTGTTCCACGACTCTGTTCGGCTTTTGCAGCATTCACGATACCTGGATACAACGGATTTTTGGACCTTGGCTTACGGATTACGGACTGGCTTGCTGACTCCTCGGATCTTGTTGCACGGATATTGTTACTTTGGACCCTCGGCTTTTGATTAACGGATTGCTTACGGATCACCCTTTCTTGACTCTACGGTTTTGGCCACTGGCGCTAAGTGGCAAACTCAGGTGCTCACCTAGTCACAACCAGCCACTACCATCTGGGTTACGGTTGACACGGCTGTCCAGACCTACGGCTCTCCCTCGCACCAGGCCCCCGGCACCCCAGAATCATCCCGGTTGGGTTTAGGTAAGAGATTTATACACGTTTCTGCATATCCCAGTCTTGTGTCTGCCTGTGCTAATCTTACCTTCCCTTTAACAGCCTCCGGGGTCCAGGACGTCATCAGATCTGACGAAGAAACACAACACCTGTGGCCTCAAAGCTCGCACAGGGAGTTTCTTTACTCATCCCTGTGGGTGATTTGTGGACAGAGGTCCATTACTCTTCACTACGCGGCAAGTCACGACACCTGGAATGGGAGAGCGATATTTGGCTCATCCCCGGACCTCATCATAGAATCAGATGCCAGCCATTGGGGATGGGTAGCCCATTGTGTAGAGATGACAATGGGAGGCAGGAGGTCAGGGAAGGAACTATAGCTCCATATCAATTGTCTGGAGCTGATGGTGGGGTCCTTTGCAGTGAGATGCTGGACCCAGGAGAAGGTGAACTGTTGCGTGCTACTAAATATGGACAACGTTTCAGCAGTAAGGTACATTAACAGGCTGGGTGGGACGAAGTCCAGGATGCTAGCAGAGCAAGCACAGGATTTCTGGCACACGTGCCTAGAGAACAAGATCAGCATTACAGCAGAGTATCTCCCGGGTCTGCAGAACGAAGTGGCAGACTGGAATTCAAGACAACTGAGAGATGCCAGGGATTTGCAACTAGACAGCACAGTATTTGCGTCCTTAGTGGAAATGAGAAGACCATGCAAGACAGATCTGTTTGCATCCAGGCTGAACACTCAGTTGAAGCGATTCTTCAGCTGGAGGCTCAATCCAGCAGCAGCAGAGGCAATGGACGCATTTCTACAAGAGTGGGGACCGGACAAGGAATATGCGTTTCCCCCATTTGCAATGATTCAGAAAGTGGTAGCACAGGTCAGGAGACAGCAGGTGACATTAATTCTAGTAACGCCAGACTGGAGGAGTCAGGTATTGTATCTGGACCTTCTCAAATTGTCAATCGACAAATCTCTGGTGTTGCTCCAGTTCAGGGAACTGATTCAGAATCCAGTGGATCCAGAGAATTGCCCACTGAACCAGGAAGGGGAATTGAGACTGATTGCATGGACGATTTCCGGGTAGTCTGGTAAAAGCCAGGACTTTCGAGAGACGCTGAAAGATTAATTGAGGAAGCCTGGGCACCAGGTACCAGAAAGGCCTACAGATTGGCCTGGACAAGGTAGAGTAGCTAGTGTGTGGAACGGCACAAACATCCCACTAGACCTGATGTAACACAGGTAGTGAATTTCCTAGTGGCTTTGGCAGCACAAGGCAAAACATACAGAAATGTTAACACATGTAGATCAGCCATATCTGCCAGCCATCCTAAGATTGAGAAGATGGCGGTAGGAGAACACCCACTTGTATGTATACTCCTTAGGGGGGTGAGACTTTTAAGACCATCGTTACCCAAATACTCACAGACATGGGAGGTGAATACAGTCCTAAATTTATTTAATAACTGGCCAGACAATGAGCACTTGACAAGAAAAGCAATATCGGCAAAGCTCACTACACTGCTCTGCCTCATATCTTGCAAAAGAGTATCTGATGTAAGAGCACTCAAAATAGACAGGAGACCCTTTAGCCCTTCAGGTGTCACATTTCACATTAACAAGAGAACAAAGACATGGTGGGGTCGCTTCATAGGATAATGCAGGAGCTGGATCTGGTGGAGGTCTGGAGGGAGAAGTACGGGGAGGAGCGGGGCTATTCCTATTATTCCGGGGTGCATGGCTCATATTCGTGTTTGGACTACATTGTAACTGGTAGGAAGTACTGCCGACATTTTGGGGAGGTGGAGTATTTGGGTCGCGTCCTGTCGGACCACTCACCCTTGGTGGCTACGTTTTTTGGGGCTCATGAGAGGCCCCCACAGCGGCTCTGGCGTTTGCATAGGGAGGCATTACGAGATGGGGCTTTTGTGGGCGAGCTCAGGGAAGATATTAGGGGGTACTTTGAACTGAACGAGGGTTTGGTGGGTCCCAGGGGGGTGTTGTGGGAAGCCTTTAAGGCGACAATCAATAAGAGGAAAGTGTTAGTCTATGATGGTGGGGAGGCATAAGCGCCTCCAAGATACGTTGCAACGTATAGAGGTCCAGGTGGCTGAGTTGGAGGGGGAAGCGGCGGGGGGGCGGAGGTGGGGGAAGTACTGGAACGGAAGCTGGAGCATTATCAGAAAATCCTGGCGGAGTTGTCGAGTTTTGATAGTAGTCGGCGGGATGTTAGATTGCACGGGGAAGGGGATAAGGCGGGTAAGCTGTTGGCTTGGTTGATTGGTAGGGAGCACCCGAATCGGGTTATAACTCAGCTTAGGACGAGTACGGGGGAGGTAGTTGGGACCCAGAAAGAAATTAATGACACTTTTATAACATTTTACAGGGAGCTATATACGAGTGAGGACGGGTACGTTGAGGTGGAGGTTGAGGACCTCATGGAGTCGTTGATGCTTCCGAAACTGGGGGAGGACATGAGGGAGGGATTGGAGGCTCTGATTGGGGGAGGGGGACCTTAGATGGGCGATCCGCACAATGAAGAGGGGCACAGCGCCGGGCAGTGACGGGCTCCCGGTAGAGTTTTATGTAATGTTTGCGGATTTGTTGGTGCCACAGCTCCACAGGATGTATGAGGAGGCATTCCAGAATGGCTGTCTCCCGAGTCAATGAGGGAGGTAGTCATCACAGTGATTTTGAAGGATGGGAAAGACCCGAGGGATTGTGCGGCGTATCGCCCCATCTCCCTGCTGAATGTTGATGGGAAAATCTTGGGTAAAATCCTAGCAGCGGGGCTGGCTGGGGTAGCACTGCTCTTGATCCACCCAGATCAGTGCGGGTTTGTTGGGGGAAGGAACACATCGGGTAATCTCTCCCGTCTACACCATGTTATGGATCTAGCGAAGTCACATAGGCGCGACATGGCAATAGCCTCGTTTGACGCCATGAAGGCTTTCGACTCCCTGGAGTGGAGGTGGCTGTTTCAGGTGTTGCAGGAGTTGGGGTTTGGGGAGGACATTTGAAAAAGAAAAAAAAACGAAAAAGAAAAACAAGTGAACGAAGACAGGTATCAGAACTGTTTCCTACTCGAATGAAGAGATGACGGGGGCTCCTAGAGCTATGGGAGTAACACAATTGTTTATCTCACAAAGGAAACCATTCAAGGCCATAACAGGGGCAACTCTAGCCAGATGGGTCAGATGGTGTATGCTGCAGGCAGGCATTGACATAGGAACTTACGGGGGGCATTTTATTAGAGGGGCTACGGCGCCCAAGACGTATAATGCAGGGGCTAGGTTGGAAGACATCCTAAAGGCAGCAGACTGGTCTAGGGCGTCAAGGTTTAAACAATTTTATTTTAGACCAATAGAGGAGATGTCTGCGTTGGTGGTAAGTAAGCTTTGAACAAGCATAATCCGAGCCTCCGGTCTTGACATAGAATACTGATTTTCCATATTAACGCTATAGAAAGTCAAGATTCTATTAAAGACACAGAGGCGAATGATTATCCCACCCGAGCAATCGTTATATGGAATTTGGGACAGACATGTAATGCGTATTTGGTATACAGAATTTTTGGAATGTGATGCATATTTGTTATAGAGAATTTGTGTCAGACATATAATGCATATAACATAAGAGAGACTAAGGTTGTGAGGATTGGTGGTGGCATAACAATTACCCACCCTATCACAGTTAGCCTCAGCTTGTTGCTTGATTACTCTACTGGAACGTAGTTGAAGAATACAGGAACATGAACAGGGAAAGAGAAGGCCAAGGATTAATACAGCGTCTACCGGTTGGGGCGCAGAAGTTAAAGTTAGAGACAGACAAAGAAAGAGAAAGGACACAGGAATGTAGAGGAAGATAAGGGACATGGTGCAACGCGATTGGTTAAAAATGTCACATGGTTTATTTGACATATCAAAAATGCACTACGCACAAAAAGACTTTGGCCCTCATTCTGAGGTGGGCGGTAAGGGATACCGGGCACCGGTAAGGAGACGGGTGCCGGTAATCCCTTACCGCCCAATTCTGAGGTCCCTTACCGGGAACTGTAAAGGACGTGTGGTCTGACCACACTTCCTTTACGGGTCCCGCTTAGGGACCAGGGGGCTAATAACGGGCCTGCTATTTGTAGGCCCATTATTAGCGCCTTCCCCATTCCCGTTGAGCCCTATGGGAGCTCAATGGGAATGGGGAATGGTTTGGTGAATGGGGATTACCGGGACCTCCAGGGTCGGAATGACCCGGTAAATCCCCATTCAACCAGACCGGTGCCGGACCCAGTATTGGAGGCAGCCATGGCGCAAATAGCGCCATGGCTGCCTCCAATCACGGAATGAGGCCCTTTATCTGGGAAATGTTGTTTTTTATTGTGTGAATTTTTACATGGTTTGTAATTGCTTTCAATGCTGCTCGAGTTTTAATTAAAGAGAGAAAGCATAATCCTTTGCCTCCCCGTCTTTGATAGAATCTTGACTTTCTATAACGTTAGTATGGAAAATCAGTATTTCTCTTCATATCACCTTGAAATCGGTCTTCTCTTTGCTGGCCTCTCTCCTCTTAGCCTCTTGTCTTATATTAAATATCTTTCAGCAATTGCATGGTGTAAAGAACTTATAACACAAGCGTGCCACAGCATGTCACCAATCTCTGGACTTGCTGTTGTAAAACGTACTGTTTAAATGACTTCAAACAAATTAAACAAGTAAGAAAATACCCCCTCAATCATTGTGGGATATTATAAATGAAATTTAAAAAAATGTAATTATAATTCCAACCCTGTTTTTGAACTCCAAACCTCACACTAGAAAGGCCTAGACTACCACTGTACTAATAGTCTGCATAGCACCCTTCACTGAGCAAGTTCCCATAACCTTTTCAGAAAGCAGTTTTTGCTAGTCCCTTTTCACTGTCAATGTTTTCCATGCCACCTACATTTCTCTTCATATCAACTTGAAATCAGTCTTCTCCTTGCTTCATTTAGTACTGCTGGCCTCTCTTCGCTTAGCCTCTTGTCTCATATAACTTTCAGCAATTGCATGGTTTAAAGAACTTATAACACAAGCGTGCCACAGCATGTCACCAATCTCTGGACTGGCTGATGTAAAATGTATGTTTAAATGACTTCAAACACATTAAACAAGTGAAAAATACCCTATCAATCATTGTGGGGTATTATAAATGAAATTATTAAAAGAAAACAGTAATTTTCCATCACTGCATTAAACTACAAACCTCATGCTTTGGAGGCCTAGTCTCTACCACTGCATTAACAGTCTGCATGGTAAACGACACTGAGCCAGGTCTTATTATCTTTTCAGACAGCAATTTTTGCTAGTTCCTTTTCACTGTCAATGTATTCTATACCGGGTCACGCCACCTACATTTCTATTCATATCACCTTAAAATTGGTATTCTCTTCTGCTTCAAATAGTACTGCAGGCCTTTCTCTTCTTAGCCTCTTGTCTTATATTAAATAACTTTAAGCAATTGCATGGTTTAAACCCTTAAGTGCAGAGGATGAGGTATATCGTCCTCCACACTATGTTTCCAGTGCGGGGGATGAGTCAGATACCCTGTTCTACGCACTGCTTACCTTTGGGGGGCAGATCACCACCCCACCACCACTACCACCACCACCCCCCCCCTCCCCCCTGCTCCAGTCCAGGACTTCCCCTTCCGTGCCTGAGGGTGGAGGGGTTGCCATGATGACGTTGGTGCACGCTACGTCCTACATTAGGAAATTGAAAGGCTTCAGCATGTAATTTAGCAGGGATGCCGAAATTTAGCAGAGACTCATTTGCATCCTGCAAGGGCATGTATTGCCCAATTTGGCCAAGTGAGGGCTCGTTGGAAAGGGCAGACCAGCAATCCCCACTGGACCACCATGGAATTGATTTTGGGGTGGGGCCCCCCAAACCAAACAGGCCCCACTAAAATAATAAAACAAAGTGCATCAAGTGATTGCCGTGATTGTGGCTGTAATCTATGAGTCTGTCTGCCGTGACTACTGAAACACTGCAAGTTGCAAATTGCACACTGTCACTTTAAACCTCTGGGAATAAGAAGGCTCCCTGAAGCGAAGCGACGCAAACAGAGTCAAGTGATTGGCATGATTGTGGCTGTGATCTACGAGTCTGCTGGCTGTGACTACTGAAATACTGCAAGTTGCTAATTGCACACTGTCACTTTAAACTTCTGGGAATAAGAAGACTCCCGGAAGTGAAGCGACGCAAAATGCGTCAAGTGATTGCCGTGATTGGCAGAGAGATGGGTGATACCAGTTTACGGTCATAATGCGGTGATCACTTCTTACGGCCACCACTCATTTGAGGTTGGCCCTCTCCCCCTGTCACTCCCTCCCTTTTTCTTCCTCAGCATTTGTCAGGATAAAACGATCAAGGAAACGCAGGACAGCGGGTAGCGAAGTGACCTACCAGGACTCCGGAGGAAAAATAAGTCAGACGCTGTATGTTCTGTGTTGTGGTAGTCAGGCTTTTACCTTTTTAAACAAATGATTGCTGCAATTAATATGCCTCTCTTGCCAGCTCCCGAGAGTACTTTAAGACCGTTGCTCACGAATGAGATTGTAATTGTAAAGCCTGTGACAGGCCAGACTGAGACACATCTGGCCTTACTCCCGGAGGATCCCAAAGCCCAGAAGACAAAACCTTGCTCCAAGCCAATTGAAGCATATTTTCCATCTAAAGGGATACAGACCCTCAGAACTGGTCTGGCACTGGTACTAATTGGAAACAACGAAATACTGGCTCTATCACTAGGAACTAATAGTGTATCAAGGTCCCAAAAAGAGAGTTTGAGGATAACATTTCACCCCTTGAGGCCCATAGCTGGAATGATACTCCTCCAGAACCCCACCAGTGTTATGTGCCCGAGTTTGACTCCTCAATCTCCTTGCTGGACACATCTTCACTTGCAAGGAAGTTCGAGATTCCATTCACTTCAAATACAGGGGTTGATATCCCTGATGCAAATTCATTGATTGAAATAAATCAAGTACTATGTATATTGTTGAGCCTACATGAGGATTTAAAACTTGAAACTAAATCAAACCCAGTACTCCTTGAATTGCTGCTATTTAAATTTGAGTGTATCAAGCTTCATATGACGGTGAAAGATTTCCTATTTAATCAAAAGTTACAAAAAAGCAAGAAGAGGGACAAGAGCAAACTGTTGCACATACGTCTGCTTCGAATGTGGAGGTTATTTACACCTCTGCAGACCAAACAGCTAAAGCTGTTAGGATGACCAGGACTACACATCCTGTCTGCCATGAGGTTCCCTCCAGCACTGCTGAGCATTGCAAGACATCATCTATTCACACACAGACAAAGGCAATTGACTTGCTAATAGAGGTTGGAACAACTCTTCTAGCACCAGTGAAAGTGACTGTACCCCTTGGGCAGAACTTGGATGTTATCTGCCGGGATGACATACCTGGGTGCAGGAGCACACAGAATGAGGCTATCTCTACCCATCTTGGTCATTCGAATGGAAACTCAAGCAAGAGAGTTAAATCCACTATAAGGAAGATCCCACAATTGAAGAAACCAAAGAAATGCAAAATCTCAAAAACCAGAGGACCTCTACAACTACCAAATAACGAGTATTTTGCAAATATATCATTGCTGAAATCCTCTGAGTCACACGTTAAACTGGGCCCTATATCCACAGTGGTAGGAACGGCAATTATGAAACATTGCTTGCCTGTGGATTCAGATTCTGTTCTCCCTGCAGCCCATCAACTACTGCTGGGTGATCAACAGAATACCTTTCCCACAACGGTTATGGCAGCACAGCGTGACTTATCAATAATTGGGGTAATGGAATCCTCTGCCGGTTTATCATCAAGTCTAGAGGCATTTAAGGCCCCCGCCCAATATCACTGTCATTGGGGAACATCAAACCTACAGCTGCTTTGTGCCAATATCTAGAATCTTTAAGAGCCTCATGTAAAGAAGATAATGAAACTACTGGAGCTCATAAACAATATTCATTAATGAATTACAACGCTTACAGCATGCCTGGCCATTCAGGGACATTGAACAGAAGGGACATTGTACAAGGGAAACAAAACATAATGCAGAATAAAGTAGAAAACCTCAACAGACTTCTAATTGAAAGTGTGATACCAGAGAATAAATGTTTAACTCTGAACAGGACAAACATATTGCACTTACTTCAGGAGATTCCCAGCTTGCAAGGGATCGCGACCAGGGACATTGGAAGGGTTTTCTTTTTTGATAGGTATAGGACTGATAGATGTGTTGTTTCTCTAAACTCTAAACTTGTATATGATCTAGTATTACAAGCTCGGGACTCTCTTGGAACCTATGGTTTTGATCTTTCCCCTTATTTTGACGGTATTAAATTAGGTATGCAAGATCAACCTAATAGTAACCAAGGGCGTGATGAAATTGAATCTCAGTACTGGTCATGGTTATTCAATGCGACAACTAATAAATAACTCTCTTACCTATGATAGCTCCGAAATTTTGGATTCAAAATGGTCGATATTATCTTGGAACACAAGAAGCCATACTAAACTCTTCTCTGAACTTAGTGTGGGGGTGGAATTCATGTTACATATGGTGATATGTCTCCAGGAGACTTGGTTGATGCATCCACCTTCCTTTGATGGTTTCGCTGTGATGTTTCAGTCAGCCCGACAAGCCAACCACGGTCGACCGTCTGGAGGACTGCTAAACCTAGTGAAATCGGATAAGCGGTTTACTGTGTGAAAAGAACCCAAGATGATGCAGAGGCTATGCTTAATACTCTTTCAAATAAATCAACCCAAGCCTTCTGGAGATTAATTAATAAAAATCAAGTCATCCCAAGTACGTCATCAAATCAGTGCCATTGCAGAAGTGTTTGGGTTTCCCACTATGAAAAAATATATGACAAGCCCTACCTTGACAATGAGGTAATCCCCTTAGACTTAGACAGTCTGGAGAAAATGGCAACATGTATGTTTGGTCATGACATTGTTTTTGATATAATTTAAAAGATCTGTTCCTCCCGGGCCCAGGGACCGAAAAAGCTCTCAAACATTTTACTTAATGGGACTCTTGACGCCTGGGCTAGTATCCTCTTTAGCCATTTTGTTGATATAGTTGATTCATGCTCCTTTCATGATACTTGGTCGCTCGCCCATGTTGTTCCTATCTATAAAAGCGGAGACCACACTTCCCCTCTTAAATGCCATTCTTGATGCCGACCGCAAGGTTTTTTCATGCATTTTGCTGTCCCATTTAGAAACATGGGCTTGTGAAGTTGGTAGGCTAGAGAAGTGGCAGACGGGTTTCCAGCAAAATCTTGGTACATCCCTTAATGGTGCAGTAGTCAACATTGTCCAACAGCTTGCCTGGGTGGCGAAATATAAAAATCTATATATCGCCTCAATTGATTTTTCCTCCGTGTTTGAAGAAGTTCATCGGACATTATTATGGTCTAAATTAAAGTTGTGGGGTGTTCCAGTCGGTTTGTGAAATTTAATAATTGGCCTTTACTCCTCCTCTAAATTCCAAGTACATCTTAAGCATTGTGGGGCACTGTCATGACAAATCTCAACCTTTCATGGCATTAGGCAAGGGTGTGTACTAGCCGCATGTCTATTTAATATAAATCTCTCAGACATCGGCGAGCACCTAGAACCAGCCACCTTCATCTCGCCCAAAATCCAACAATTTAAACCATGTTGGCTGTCATATCCAGATGACTTTTTTCTGTTGAATGTACTGCTGTTGGTCTGCAGAGACTATTGAATGCATTTACAATTTACACAAATAAACATGTATTAAGTATAAATCCAATCAAATCAAAAGTTTTACAGTGCACTAAGTCTCGAAAAAAAACCTCT
Organism: Ambystoma mexicanum; assembly: GCF_040938575.1. NCBI lineage: Eukaryota > Metazoa > Chordata > Amphibia > Caudata > Ambystomatidae > Ambystoma > Ambystoma mexicanum. The sequence goes on from NC_090930.1 coordinate 656,379,433, forward strand.
TATCAAAGGAATATTGATGAGAAGGCAATTGGGAAGGTCAATTTACTCATTTACTTGGGCTTCTTTCTATCTTCCAAACCAAGCAGAGTCAGCCTGTTTGAATGGTTGAAGAAGCGCGCCCATAACTTAACCAATCAATTGTTCAAATGTTGGGCAGAAATGTGGCAGATACACTTTAAAGCTAGTTCTAAGGATCTATGAATTTAAGATACCAAAATGACTTTATGGGGCTGATATTTATCAGCTAGTACGTTTGGACTATTTACCCACTTTGGTGGCCTTGATTTGACAGATAGTGGTATGGCTGCCTAGCTCTGTACCAATTGAAGCAATCAGGTATGACCTTGGTATTGTGACATTGCATGCTCGTGCCATTTGGAAAATGTTGTCACTTATACGAAACATTTTGTTTCCTTCTGTGGCATCCTTATTCGAAGACTTGCAAACTATACTTGAGGCGCAGGCAAGCACATGGCTTGGAGGAGTCCACTCTTTTTGTATCCAACTCTAGACAGAACTGGGTAGCTCTGTTTGGGACCTGAGGGATAATCCAATGCATACCAAAAAACTATTATTTGACTCAGATTGGATTGTAACTATTGGTAAATTCCATTTGTATCCCTCACTTAATCATCTCCAATTTGATCATAGGAATCTCAGAATTCTGGCCCCTGTTCTTTCCATAAATCCAGCCAAATCTACTAGACATGGTTTTCTAAGATTTCAGCTGAATCTATGTAAAACAAAACAAATCTTATCAAGATACAGGGCTATTAAAGAAGATGAGGTGTGGTGCCGCTTGTGTAAGAACGCCTCTGGCCCATTTGTCTTTCTGGACACACAACTTCAACAGTCTTAGCGGTAACTAACTTTATTACTTCCCTGGACCTGGAGTCTAAATCTCAAGTATGATGGGCACTATAAGGGCAAAAATTGGTATTAATGACCTTAGACTAAATTAAGAATTGTACACTCATCAATGTGTGACCACGAAAGTTGAATGTAGAGAATCCTTTTATCCTTTTTAGCTTGTTGTTAACATTAGTTAGCTAACTTAGTATGATGTGTATTATATTTAAGTGATTGTTCTTAAGATTTGATTAATTGTTTTATGAAACTGGTGATTGAAATTTACAATTGCTATCTCTTTACCTTTTATGAATTGTACCTTTTATGAATTGTAATATTAGGTAATGATTTGTAATGCTTACATGTTAAAGGTTGTTTTCAACCAAATAACACTGAATAAAAAATAAATAAAAATAAATAAATAAAACAAAGGGGGAACAACGTTTTGCCTTCTGGTTCGACCATCCCCAAGTCCAGCGGCAGTCGCAGGGAGCCATGACAGGATCCCAACCCCTCCCCGGAGGGAAAAGCTGGAATGCAGCCCAGGCAGAGCACCAGGAAGGCTGGGGGTGATATTGCAGTCCTTGGGCGCGTGTCTCCCATGTGGGTCGACCATCCCCAAGTCCAGCAGCGGTTCCAAGGTGCCCCAGCAAGGTCCCTCTCCATCCCCAGAGGGAAAAGCTGTGGCGCAGCCTAGCCGGAGCTCCAGAAGAGTCAGGGTGCAGCCCCCGGCCTTGGGCGCCTGTCTCCCTTGTTGGTTGACCCTCCCCAAGTTCAGCGGCAGTCCCAGGGAGCCCTGGCAGTGTGCCAATGCCTTCCCGGAGATAAAAGCTGTAACACAGCCCATCCAGAGCTCCAGGACAGTCGGGGCTGCTGCTCCTGAGTTTGGACACGTGTGTCCCTTGTTGGTCGACTGTCCCCAAGTTCAGTGGCAGTCCCAGGGAGCACTGGCAGGGTCCCCATCCCGCCCTGGAGGGAAAACCTGTAATGCAGGCCAGCCAGAACTCCTGGATGGTCGGGGGTGATGCCCTCAGCCTTGGGTCGCCTGTCTCCCATGTGACTCGACCGTCTCCAGGTCCAGTGGTGGTCTCGGGGAGCCCTGGCGGCATCCCTGTCCCTGGCCCGTTACAGATTTTCCCTCTGTGAAGGGATGGGGACCCTGCCAGGGCTCCCTGGGACTGCTGCTGGACTTGGGGAAGACCGACCCCCATGGTAGACAGGCGCCCATGGCCCAGGAACATCACACAGACTGTCCTGGAGCTCTGGCTCTGCTGCCTTACAGCTATTCCATCCGGGGAGGGATGTGGACCTTGCTGGGGCTCCCTGGGACCGCCGCTGGGCTTGGGGACAAATCAAACCACATGGGAGACAGGCGCCGAAGGCCAGAGGCAACACCCCCAGCCGTCCTGGACCTCTGGTTGGGCTCAGTTAAAGCTTTTCCCTTCAGTGAGGGATGCAGACCCTGCAAGAGCACCCTGGGACCGCCGCTGGGCTTGAGGACAATATACCCTTTTTCTTTTCAGCGCAGGTAAGCAAACACACATGTGAGGTACCATTATCGCTGGGACACCAGTGGAAACGTGGAAAGGTAGGACATGTGTTGTTGCCGGCGTGTTTCCGTGGTTTCCTGGTGGCAAATGTCTGAATATTGTGTTTTTTCCCTTCATTTTTGACTTTACCGGGCCTTGTGGGTAATATACTCTAGGGCGATTGGGGAAAGTCAGACCTCTTTGATTCCCTGGGTGTCTTGTTTTCAGAAATGTATGCGGTACCCCATTTTCCATGGTGGCTGTGACACTCCAGTCCCAAATCTGTGTGTTGTCCACAACACCAAATACCATAAGAATGTCCTCTTCCTAGGACCTTTTGGTGTACCAGTGGTTTAGTCTTTTCCCTTTGCACCCAGGTAAGTGCACCGAAACATGTGAGGTACTGTTTTCTTCAGGACACCTGTTGGAACATGCTAAGGTAGGGTGTGTTGTTGCCAGCGTGTTCCGGTGGTTTCCTGATGGCAAATGTATGAAAATTGTGTTTTTTCTCAAATTTTGGGGGTTTGCTTTGCTTTTCTTTGCCCTCCTTTTCCTTGTTTCTTTGGCTTCCCCCTGCCCCCTACCCAATGCACTTTCCCCCCCAGATCTCACTCCCCACTGCCCCTCCTGCTCTGCTCCCCGTGACTGTTCCAGCTGCATTTGCAGCCCCACTACCTCCTTCTGCAGGGCCCAGAACAGTCATATCACTGTAGTAGCCTGTGAACGCAGGTCCTTGGGCCTGCCTCATGTGAGTGCTGCCCCATCCATTTAGGCCTTTGCCCGCCTTTTCTCTCTCTCTCTCATTCTCTTTTCCTGTCCTCTACCCTGCTTCCTGGCTCGTCGCTGTTTCCCGCCCATAGCATGCCCCGACCTCATTGGCTGCTTAGAGCCTTATTAGTACAACCACCCAGGCCAGCCCTTCTGCCCGGGCAGCCCCTTTGGCTAAGGGCCTGAGGCAAAGGGTAGCTCCCGAAGAAGCAGCTCCAGTCCGTGTTTTCCCGAATAAAGCCTGCACTCCAGTCGCCCATTTTGAAGTACCAGGAAAGTTCACACCAACATATGTGACGTATGATGAGCAAATAAACCAGCAGAGAGCCGCAGTAGGGCTCTGCCCTGTACCTATCAGAAGAACAACGCATATTGAAGTCCCAGTACCCAGAAAACCATGGACAGTAAGGTATCCATTAAGAAAACCCTACCAGCATATGAGACAAAATGAAGATTGCTTAAGTACTGTCCCTGAAGAAACCAAAAAAGCAAGATGCAAGACTTAATGCAAGACGAATGGTGACGTCACGAGAGCCCGGACAGACTCACAGATGGAAGAAATGACAACCAAAAAATGACACACAGAGACGAAACGCCATGAATAAAGATATCGTGAACCTAAAAGGAGAGAATGGAACTGCAAGAAAGCTAAGAAAACAGTGCGGCTTGCTATGCTAAGTAGAAGAATAGTGTGGCAAGCGCCATTATACATAATCTACCACAAAACGAAGAACAGTGTTTTAAGTGCGATTCCACTTTGCACGAAAAGCAGAATCAACTCAGGTTACTAGAGGCCAAACAAGACACGATTCATATTCTAAGCAAAACGAGAAGACACGGCTGAATCGCAACTCAGCAGATGCAACTCATGCCAGGAGAGCCAAGATCATACGAATAGAAGGTATGAACAGTAGCTACATATAATTGAAACTTAAGAACAGAATATCCTGTCTTCGAAGGGTCGAGATAAGGAGGCGTAGGCAGGTGGCAAGCTGAATAAGAATTAAATGCACAAATTGAGAGAAACCAGACAAATTCACGGTGTGGGTATATGTGACCAGCCGAGCGAGAAGGAGCACGGGTTCACACCTACGCTTGGCATCCGCCCAGGCAGAGATATCAGAACTGTTTCAGACAGAAGATGCAGTTTCGAGGCCAACCACAGTAAAATAATTGACACATAGTTGCTGAAGCAATGATTGATTGTAACCTTAATTGAAGGAAGGCCGGGTAACTCGGGGGCACCCTGCACCTGGCTGACCATTCTGCGTGCTGCTAAGCAAAGTGGAAATTTATGCATGGGGTTGGTGCCAACCCAATAATAATGGACCAAATAATCTAGGGTCCTATAGTTAGTAGAACCAATGGGATGTCGTACTTTTAGTGACGTCTACAGTAGTCATAATTGAAGGAAGGTCTTAGACGCCCACCTGACAGTGTTTACCCAATCCCCTCACTCCGTTACCATATACAGATATAGTACCTATATTAAAGTTACCTTTTCCTAACCAATAAAATTGCATGTTAACTTTTGAGTGTTACACGTCAATTATGATGAGTTTTGAGTATAAATGTCACTGCTTGTATGAGGTTCGTTACAGTTGAAGCGAGACGGACTATTGCATCACTGCTGATTTCCATGACTCCCCGTTTTTTGTACTTGTCATTAAACGGACTCTCTTTGCCAAACCATTGAGTTGTCCTTATTGATTGGTGTTGGAGTAATAAATCTGCACCCCCATCCATCTTAAAGGTGCAGCTATCTCGTCTTAAAGTACTTCAGAGCAAACCTCGGCTCTATGGACCGGCTGGGGGTCTCGAGAGTACACTTGGTAGCAGAGATTTGATGTTTATCGTTTATCGATTATATTATCGATTATTGAGTAGAATAAGACACCTATTGACCGTTGACATATAGTAACTCTAGGTCTTCGGCAATATCACAAGTCCTTTGCCATTCGGCTGAGTAGACCGTGAAGCTCCCCATAGACAGTGGTAGTATAAGAAAGACTGCAGACACGGCCTGAAGGGACCTGTGTTCCCCATGCTATCCCTTCCCATTCCTACGGGCGCCTGAGCGGGTGAAAAGCTGAAGAAGGCAGTAACAAAGGGGGTGATCCCCAGGGTCCAGAGAGGAACCATGCAAACAGTTAGTGAAAAAGACTAAATGTTCCGGCAAAAGTGCATGCTTTAGAACAAGTAAAGGGAAAAGGTAGGGGAGGGAGGTGGGAAAAAACAAAATATAGTTAGAAGTAAAGAAGACTATATATATATATATATAGAAAAAAGGGAGGAAAGAACGAATCGCACTCCCGCAGGCACAAACATGAATGCCAGGTTCAAAAGGGTTCGGAAAAAACAAACAGACACAGTATAGGAATTACTGATGTCTTTAATGTTTTAATAAGTTAAAAAACAAAAGCATTGTGCAAAAAACAAATGCACGACACATAGCAGCACATAGAAGACAGAACAACAACAGGACGCCTAGGGGCAGCAGCCTGCAAACAACGCATTTCGTGCTATACTGAGCGCTTGATCACGTAAGGGGGAGAGGGTTGGACAGTGTGAATACATCATCAATAATAGTCCCTCAACTATGTCGATGGCAACGGCTGTTACCAACTCCAAGGGAACAGGGGCGGCCATGTTGGAAGGGAGTGTGCATATATGCTAAAACTTAAAAGATTAGAGCACAGTGCTTTGCAGATGCTTTTATCAATGATCAGTAGAGAAAATCTCAAGCTGACCCGGGTTTTAAATTGAAGTATACAACACCACAGTCTCTGAATTAAGCAGAAAGGGCCCTCAAACATGTGTAAATACATATAAGGGGACTTGACTACACATCAATACACAGTGTATGGAATAACAGTGTGATGATCGCATAGCATGAAAGATATAATGAGCCACACTCAAAATAAATAAACCAACATTAAAAAAAATCACCCCATATAAATGCATAGTCAGCCTAGTGAAAAAAGTCATTCCCAACACTAAAAATAGACAATGCAATACACTGACAATAAAACTAGTCAACCACGATTAGATGTAAAATCAGGTTAAAAACAGTAGAACTGGACCTAAATGTTAAAAATTGGCAGCAGGATGATACAGCCAGCAAAGTATTTTTTGGTGCAAACAGCAAAGATAGCAGCTAAAACATCAAATGTCGATTATATAGTGCAAATGAGCAAAATAAAGCAGCAAGGCAACAGTATACCTATCCAACCTCCAAAGTGGAGGATGTAATAAAGTGCTAGTGCATCGATCTGATAAACTGTGCAAAATTGCAAAAATTAGCAGCTAAATCATCAAAGTGCAAGTGCAAACCATGATGTCAAAGTATCTAAGGCTGAAGGCACAAACGCAATATGACAGATCCAGAACATACAGTAGACTAGAACAGAAATTTCAAAACATTGAAAGATAATAAAAAGCAATGTCAGGAAATGAAGGGAATGACACAAATAACTAAAACAAAGGGCTGCATATAAGTCCCCAAAATAAACAAAACATAGTTGAGAAAGCGCTCCCCCTATTGCAAAATAATCAGCTAAAACCGACAGGTAAGACAAAATGATAAGCATAAGTGCAAAAACAGAAAAAGATCAGTCAATACCTGCGAATAAACCATCGAAAATGGAGCAGGAATACAAAAATACAAAAGTGATAAACCAGAGAAACAAGATAACCCCAACAATGGAAAACAAAGCATAAATGACAAGGAAAAAGCAATAATAAAAATGCAAAATACACATGGGAACAAAATTAGGTTCCCAAAAAGGTATACAATTCCTCGTCTACATTGTGACCTCTGGGAAATTTAGTGTCAAGATCCAAGATGAATCTGGTTTCGAGTTGTCTCAGCCTTAAAATACGATCACCGCCCCTCGGATGAGGGGGTACATGTGCCACAGCGAAAAATGTTAACAAGTTAGCATCATTGTTGTGTACAGATTTAAAATGCTTGGCCATAGGATATGTCGGATCAGAATTCTTGATGGCTCTCAGATGTTGCAGAATTCTAAGTTTTAGTTTACAGGTAGTACTGCCCACATACCAACACCCACAAGGGCACGAAAGCACATAAACAACAAAATTTGTGTCACAATTAATAGAATGACGTATCATCTGCTGGATTTGTGTGATAGGATGCAGGAAGAATTTCTTGACAATAGCATGGGCACATGCTTTACATTTCATACACTTAGTGAATCCTGTATGAGAGGCTGGAAGCCATGTATTGAAACGCTGGATCTTGCCCATAGGAGGTAGAAAACTAGACACAAGTTTGTCCCTTAAAGAAGGAGCATGTTTGTAAGTCATAGTCGGACGCTTGCCCAAAATGGGCTTCAAGTCAACATCAAGGGTGAGAACATGCCAATGTCTTGCCACGATTTTACGAATGTCATTGGACGAAGTATCAAATGTAATGATGAGTCTAGGATCATCATTTAACACAGTTTTGGAACCAGTATCATAAATCAAGGCATCTCTAGACATGCCACAAGCTCGGAGATATGCCGTTTCAATTGTTCTTTTTTGATAACCTTGCTTCAGAAAATCCATAGCTGCTTGTGCACAATAATAATCAAAACATGCAATGTTGGAGCAATTGCGACGATATCGAATAAATTCCCCATAAGGGATTGATTTTTTGCAAGGTGTAGGATGACAGCTATTGGCATGGAGTGGCAGGCCAGTATTGGTAGATTTCTTATGTAATGCCGTACTAATACCTGAGTCATCCATCATAACGGTTACATCCAGATAAACAATTTTAGTACGGCTATGGCATTCAGTAAAGCTGAGATTGACCTGGTTATTATTGATACTTTTAACAAATGAAAGCCAATCAATTTCGGTGCCCTTCCAAATGATAAAGACATCGTTTATATATATATAAATGGGGATAATGACTCGAGAACAATTAAGTAAATAAAGGTTACCGGGGAGGACACCCGAGAAGTGAGAGGTTACCGGGGAAGACACCCGAGAAGTGAGAGGATTCGCCTGTACCCAGAGTCCCCGCTAAAGAGGGAACGATTAGACTACCACGACCGTTAAAGACGTCGTGAAAGGGGTACATTTAGACTCCATGAAGGGGTAATGATTAGTAGCAGAGATAACTGTGATCAGCTGGTGTTCGTCTAGTCTGTCAAGAGTCTATCTTACATGTTTTTTGTTGTGACATCATATATCGAAAATTTACTTTGAGAAAACTGATTTAAATTTTACGTGATTTAACAGCTGAGATAAAATCGCATAAGAATTGATGTTTTTTGAGTAAATTAGAAGGGATAAAATTTTGTGAAAAATTTGGATTGGAGCTTGCAGTGTTTGGTGCTCCCTCATATTGCTGGAACTGTTTAAGTCACACAAAAGTATTCACCAGTGTTATATAAGAGGAAAGGCAACAGATTTAAGTATGGAGGACATAACTCCATTGACATACTTATTCAAACAGTTGCCGAAACATGCACCCAAACTGAAGAAACACAGTACAGAATGGGTTAAGGGAACCGCCCACAAAATGTTTATGCCATGGCCACAAGGTGGGTCCTTATCTAAAGCCGTCTTGCAACACATGACGACATATTTGCATGCCACATACACGGGCAAGAAGCTAGACAAATGCTTGGCTGTTCTGGAGCTTTGGAAAATGTATGAACAGGGAAAGGAAAAGGAGCCACCAACAGATTGGATCCTTAATGTATGCAAAGAGGGGGGTGAGACGCCTACCACGCCACCTTCCCCATCCGAAACGAAAGTTGAAGAAAGTAGGGACGAGGGATTATACAAGCTGAGAGAGCTTAAAGCAGCCACAGGGTACAGCAACCCCGCATATGAGTCACCTACACATAGTAGTGATGAAAATCAAGGGAAAGATAAGGATAAGAATATTACCTCCACAGTCCCATGGTACAAAGGGAGATGCGATGACGAAAGAAGAGATCAGGCACAGACAAGTGCATCTCTCGACAAGGAGAGAGAAGGGAAGAGATGGAAGATAAACGAAGACAGAACTGATGAGATAGCATTCGCAAAAAACAAATGGATGGGAGGACAAATTTTATTAAAGCTTGATGGCAAAGGCGCTGATGACGCAAAACAAAAAGAAAGGATCGAGGATATACAGGGAAAGGGAAAAGAGAAGGAATTAAGAGACGAAAGAATAAGAAAGAAAGACAGACAAAGGTGAGAACAGCTATATCGTGAAGAGCAGGAGAGACAGCTTGATCGCAAACCAAGAGCAGCCAATAATCAAGACAGACAGGAACAGCAAAGGTTAGAGGAAGAGCAAAGGAGCAAAGGATACGTGAGAAAAGAATAAAGAGACAAAGAGATGAGGAAATTCGAAGGGTAGATGAACGTAGAAATGAAAAGCAAAAGGAAGAAGAAAGAGTAAGAGAAGAGGCAAGGAAGCACAGAGAATTTAATGATGACATAGAAAGTAAGCGGAGACAGAGAGCATGCGATCTTGAATATCTGGGGAGAGAAGTTAGAAAACCCGCTCCAGTACTAGATTGGGAAGATATAGAAGAATTCTTTCCTGCGTAGATTCAGTACCAGGCATGTCTAGGGCAAATATGGAAGATGACTTCGACACCAGAAGCATCAGAGAAACGATCGATAAAATATATGATGAAATGGGGTTAGAACAAACACCCCAAGTGGAGGGGTAAGACAAGTGCCTGGAGAGCACTCAGCTGTACGACCCTGAGGATGTCTCCCCAAGTAGTGGGAATAGAGACCTATCTCTGGATAGACTAGAAATAAGTAGGAGTAAGGAGGACACAAGAAGTGGCACTAGTTGAGGACAGACAATGTCCGACTCGGAAAGGGAGGAGCACGAGGAAAATGAGGTAGAGAGACGTAGCGAAAGACGACTCCCCAGGGAAAAAGGAATAAGATGGTCAGACACTAGCAAGTCTGCACCGAGGGCATCAGAGTCAGCCACGCAGTCTGACCGACATGAAGAAGTATCTCCTGGTCAGAAGGGGTGTCTACATCGCCCTATGTAGACAGGCTCATGACATTGCCAGGAAGACAGCGATGCAGGAATATTACCCCTGCAATAGACAGGAGAACAATGAGAGAAGAGAAAAAGGGCTATGCATCCCAATTTCTGTTGCTCGAGAAAGGGGGAGTGAGATCGCAGTATATTCCATGGCCACACATAGATCGAGAACATTTGAAAAACAAGCTTCCAATGCTGACATCGGGAGCCGGAAAGTGGAAACATGAGTTAGAAAAAATGACAGGAGGAAACACGTTAGCTATAGGGGACATTAAGAGTCTCCTAATCGCCATACTTGGTGAGAGAGCAGACGATGTGTGGGCACGAGCAGGCTACCCTGGTGTAACCACAATTAATAACTCGCATGATGGAGCTCCATTTAACAATTGTAGAGCCGCAGTATGGAAAGCGCTATGAGTGCTATACCCAGATACTTCCGATATGGGAGCTATAATGACACGGAAAGTGAAGGAGTCTGAGGATCCGTTAATTTATATACAAAATTTCCAAGACGCTTGGGTGCTCGAGACTCATGAATCTTGGACAAACTCTATACCTGTGTTTTACCATATATTGTGCCAAGGGCTGCCAGAGCCAGTGAAGAAACAACTCAAGAAATTGGTAGGAATTGAGGCCAAGCCTTGGGCTGAAATACAGTTGACAATCGCACATTATTGCAGACTGCTGCAAGAAAAGAATCGCAAAAAAGAAGCTGCATGTAAAGGTGAGGAAGCGAAATTAGTGCAAAAGAAATTGTCAAAATATGCTCTTGAGGGAGCCATGATAATAAGAGCAGCTGAATCGAGCATGCAGCAGGTGACTAATCCACCGCAGAATAATCAGAACAGTACTGGGTTTTATCCCAGGGGAAGAGGATTTAGGGGAAGGGGATGGCAGAGTAATCAAGGAGGTTTCCAGAGTAATCAAGGAGGTTTTCAAAATATGCAATATGGTCATCAAGATATGTCAAACGGGCAAATGATCTGACCACTGACAGTATGTTGGTTGTGTGGAATGACAGGGCACTTAGCTCACACATGCAGAAACCAAGGCATGATGCAGAACGGCCAAGGGACAGGAGGAGGCATGGCGAATCCACCTGCAATTTTACAACAGGGTGTTGCGCAGAATCACACAGTGCAACAACAAGCGCCAGGAGTGCAACAAGGCATGCAACCTCAGAGCATGGGAAATTTTCCGTAAGGACAATCCCAACAGGCACCGTTGCAATTATCGCATGACGATGAGCACAGGGAAGACCCCGAAACTTGGAATGGGAGGTAACAACGGGAATGGGGGAAATCCATCAGTGCGCAGTGGGCCAGGATTGTCATGATGCCTACCCCAGGAGCACCAGGCCAGGCCCAGCACCCCCGGAAGCAGGCATCATGCCCTCAGGTAAAAGCCCAGCGGCCCCTTATAGGGGCTCTTTGGACTCAGTCCTGGCGCCTTTGGCGCCAGGCTCATGTTGGACATCAGTTCTGGCGCCATAGGCGCCAGGCTCATTTTCGGGAGGTGTTTTGTGCACTTACCTGATGCAGACCATACTGCACGCTTCAGGCCTCCCTGAGACCTGAAAGGGACTATTTTTTCATAGGGACTATTTTTTCACTCGGGCGTGGCCAGGGAAGGATACATACCTAGTTGGGGAAGGATACATACCTGGGACTTCTTTGGAGGCTATTTAAGCCACGCCCAGACAGCAGCTCATGCTTCGCGTTGTTCTGCTTCCTGCAGCTTAACGCTCACCGTGCCTGCTCCTGCTCCTGGACTCCAGCCACGCCCGCCTCGTACCTGGAAGACCTGCAAGGAAGGAAGAGAAGAGAAAGGTGAAAACCAAGGACTATTTCAAACTTCTTACCTGCATCCGGAATCTTCTTGCCAGCATCCCTGAAGAAAGACTTCCATTTAAAAGCATTGCGTTTCTCGCTGCAGCGCCACGCCTCACTCACCTGTCCTCGAGACATCTCCCGGCTCCATCGCGGCTGTCAGCATCGGACGCCACATCTCTGCAGCACCTAGGGGAGAGAGGAAGAAACAAAAGGTGAGCAGAAGGAACACAGAAGGAAAGCCTAATTAACAGCCATAATGCTTACCGGCTTTTCTTCCACATTTCGGGTCGGCGCCGCCCCGTTGGCAGGTACCGTACCCCGGCCCCTATGGGGAAAGGACAAGAGACATTTCTGGGGAATGATAAGGACATTTAGAGGGATCGCCCTCATCACTACTCACCTCAGCAGTTTAACCCCTCGACGCATCGCCTTCATTCTGCACCTGAAATAAAGGACAGATCACAGGTTAGAAAGACAACATAAAGGGGGCCTCACTTGAACTTTGAACTTTCATACTTACGGCGCATCGCTCAGGAAAGTCAAGTGGATTTTGCCAGCGCCATTCTGAAAACCAGTGAAGTAACTGGACGAACGCGCGCCCCTGCACCAGAAGCAGGATGGAGAGTTCATCCTTCCAAACCATAAGAAGGATATTCCTACGGGCCAGGCAAGCACGATTTGGAGGTCCTGTCCAATCGGTGTTCCGGGTCCTGCGCATCACGCTAAAAGAGGCCACAGTAATCCAGACTAGACCAGCGCTCCCGTGGGAACCAGGTGAGCGTTACAGGATTGTATATAGACTAGGACAGCTCACTGGGAACCCTGATGTGTTCTATCCTATCAGTGACACCAGACCCTCACAGGGAACCTAGGGTGTATGTTGTTATAGGGGATAAGGAATATTCTTTCCTAGTTGACACGGGTGCAACATGCTCGTGTATACGTGAAGGCAAGTTTTCCTTGTCCGGCGAGGCCATAGCTACTCAGAGTTTTACAGGAGCTACCAGTCGTGTTCCCTTCACAAATGTGCTTCCAGTCTCCATAGGAGAATGTGAAATGAATGTGCCTTTACTATATTCACGTCAGACCCCAGTAAACATTTTGGGTCGAGATGTAATGACAAAGTTAAACTTGACGATCTGGTTTACGGAGGAGGGCATAATATGTTCAACTCCAGGAATGCAGTATTCTAATGTATGCGAAATGATCAGAGCATACGCAGAACACACAACCATGAGGGCTATACCATTAGAGCCATAAATATTTGCATATGGTATGCGTGTGCTTATGGCAGGATTGCCAGGCCTTGCAGACAGAATCACAAACCCTAATGAGTTCTTATTTAGACCAACAATACCGATGCACGAGGAGGAGGGACAAGTATTTCCCTTGATGATACACACAGCTGCAGTACGGGGGAGAGTGGCCTTGATTGAAGGTTATGACAACGAGGGCTGACAATGGTGCGCAATAATTGCAATTGAAGAAGGATATCGAGTGACTGACATCACCGATGATGATCTGTTTGAAGAACAAACAGATATGGGAGAGACAATTGTGGAAGTGAGTCTCACCTTTTGGGTAAAAATGATCAAAAGAGAAGTACCTCAGAGAATGATGTTGGCAGAATATTTTGATAACGACAAGTGCCTGTCTCAATATGGGCTACAGGACCCTATGACGTAGGCCTCCTGAAGGGGGTTGGAGAAGTGAGGTTTAAACTGAAACCAGGAGCAATCCTCCCAAGAGCACGGCAATATACCATGTCCAGAGAAGCAGATGAAGGGATTTTCAAGACAATTTCGGCTATGATAGAGCAAGGCACCTTAGTGACATCAGAGTCGTCATGCAATACGTCAGTTTACCCTGTGGAAAAAAGTAAAGGGGGGTCTTGGAGGCTAATCCAGGATTTACGCCCAATAATTGATATTGTTGAGGCCGAGTTCCCTCTAGTCCCTAACCCATCAACAATTCTATGTAACATACCCGTTGAGGTAAAATATTTCACGGTGATTGACTTGAAAAATGAATTTTTCTCAATCCTGTTGCACCGTAACTCACAGGATTTGACATCATTCATGTTCAGACAAATGCGTCTGAAAAGCACGAGGCTGCCACAGGGGTACTGTGAGTCCCCTTCTATTTTCAACCGAGTCCTACAGATGGACTTGAGCAATATTGCATTAGAAAGTGTCGTCCTGCAATACGTGGATGACATCTTAATTTGCAGCGCCACAGAAGAGCAATGCAGGCACGATTCTGTTCAGCTATTGACTATACTGGCTGAAAAAGGATATAAAGTTGACAAGGAAAAGTTACAATATTGTCAACAAGAAGTGCTGTAGATAGGCCAGCTGATCTCACATGAGGGAAAGAGAGTGAAGCCATACTGAACACAGCTAAACCACACACGATAAAACAGATGCAGAGCTTTCCAGGCCTATGCAACTACATTAGGGTATGGGTCCTCGACTATAGCTCTTACACTAAGCCTTTACTTCAGGCCCTAAAGAAGGCCCAAGTGACGAAAGAAAAGATTGAATGGTCTGAGACCATGGAGAAAGGATTTGCTGAACTCAAAAAAGCCATTTGCACAGCACCAGTTCTAGGGATCCCTAATTATGCTGATGAATTTGACCTGTTTTCGCACACAAATGGCAGCATTATGACAGCAGTACTCACGCAGAGAACCACCTTGGGGTACAAGCTCCTGGCATAATACAGTGGGAATTTGGACCCAGTAATGAGAGGTCATTTTCCCTGCAAACAAAGTTTAGTTTCTGCAGCGTTCGCCATAGAGAAGGCTACAACCATTGTGCTGGGATGCTCAATGACTTTGTACATCGAGCACTCACTATTTGCCATTCTAGAGAAACAAAAGGGCACACTGACATCTCAGAGAGCTTCTGCTTATGAAGTGATCATATCAAATCCATCGATTAAAATAGTCCGATGTAAGATAGTGAACCCAGCTATGTTCATAGCAGAGCCAGCCACTGAAGGAGAGCCAACACATGACTGTGCAAATTATGAAGAATTCTATGATGAAATTCCCAGGGTGAAAGAAAATGCTCTGGCAGAAGGAGACATTGTCTTCATTGACGGGTCTTCAAGAATCGATCAAGGTGACGGACAAAGATATACTGGCGTTGCTGTGATAAAACACACAGCAAATGGAGAATTTCAAGTGCTTCTTATAGCACAAATACCATCTCATTATTCAGCACAGGCTGCAGAATTATTGACGTTGATACTTGCCATTGAGAATCACGCAGACCAGGAAGTAACGGTGTGCAGTGCCTCCGCCTATGTGATGTCAACAGTGCACACAGGCTTAGCGCGCTGGAAAAGGAGGGTCTACCTCTGAGCGGAGGGCATGCCAGTGCAGCATGCAGACTTATTGAATAGGCTGATAAAGGCACTACAGCTCCCAGTGGGCATAGCGGGCGTGAAATGCACCGCCCACACGAAAGGGACAGATTTGATCTCACGCGGAAATCAAGCAGCAGACACGGAAGCCAAGCGTATGGCATACAAAATTGAGACGATCATGGCAGTGGAAGTTATCCATACCAACGAGCGAATGATGGTTACATGAACTGCACCTGAAAGTTACAGTAATTTGGGGCAAACACAGCTAATGGAACTCCAAGGGGGGGCACCACAGGAAGAAAAGAATATTTGGAAACATAGAGTGTGTTCTTTAAACCCCTCTGACAGCTTGTGGTGACAAGACAGCACCGGTAAAGCAGTGATGCCAGTAGCCCTATTAAAGATAGCGCTGGAGCAGTTACATTACCCAGCGCACATGACAAAAGAGAATCTAGCAGCAAGACTCGCTGAAGACTAGTTCACACCCGAATTTAGCTGAGCATGTTGCATTCGTTATAGTAAACTGTATAATTTGCCAGCAATTCACGGCTGGGCACACATTAAAAGTAATGAGAGGAGTAATCCCAATGCCAAATGGGCCTTTTCAGCACTTGCATGTCGATTACATCAACATGATTCAAGTATGCAACGGGTACAGATACTTAATTGTTGTGGTGTGTCCATTCTCTAGATGGATTGAGGCAGGTCTATGTACCCACCCAGACTCTACCTGTGCGGCCAACTTTTTAGTGAGGGAGTGTTCTCCAAGTGGGGCGTGTGCAAGGTCATGAGATCAGATAATGGCCCTCACTTTGTTAATACGATATTTGAACAGATTTGCTTGCTGCTTGGTATAAAGCACAAGTTCTCATCAGCGTATCATCCACAAGGTAACAGAATATGTGAGAAGCTCAATGGCTTGTTAAAGGAAAGGATAGCCAAGTTGAAGCTTATTCTAAAGAAGGGATGGTTGCACTGCCTTCCTTTGGCACGGTATGCACTTCGGAACCAACCCGGTTCCGACCATCATCTTACGCCACATGAGATAGCCACAGTAAGAAGAATGAGAACTCCTCTGATACCCTGAGATAGAGCTAGATGTGATGCCCAGTCAACTAGAGAAATTTTAGGGTGTGAAATGCAAAGCTATATGAACTGCATGACATCTTGCCTTGTTGGGTGTCCTGACCCACGTTTGAGCTATCATGCTGCAACATTTGGTGCTGTGGGCTTAGAAAATCCAAGATGGCCAAAAAGCCCACATGTGCGCCAGAATCCAGGAGAACCACGCAGTTTGTGCGTACACCAAAATGGCTGCCTAACTTGCCACCCACAAGTGCGAGCATGATGGGCCAGGGTGCCATGAGTGGAATGGGTGCCAAAGGTAAAACAGCAGCGCCTGTTAGCTCAAAAACGCTTTAAAATTACTTTTGGTTTCTCTGAATGCCAGCTCAAAACTGGCTGAGCTATGCATGTCAGCAGCCTAACTGAAACTGGATTAAAACCACCAAAATCGAAATGTTTAAATTAACTGAGTGACCTACTTTTGAGTGTCACATAGTTTGTAACTGTTAAAATGTCATAGTTTTGAACTTAGAATCAGCATTCTAGCGGCATATGTAAAAATTGCATTGACTTAAACTGGGGAACAAAAAGTGACATTTTAGCTGAAACCTGGCTGAAGGAAACTGGAATCCTGCCAGACAGCTACCCCCGACAGGAGTGGGGGCTTGCCCAACAAATGCATTCCCAGGCATGGCTGCATTCTGTTGCCCCTGCCAAAAGGAGGTCACACACTCTCTGATTGAATTACCAGGGGACTGCAAGAAACTAAACAAAGGGCCCAGGCAGATGGTTTATTTGGGGGGTCGTAAATGGCTTCCTTTTGAACAAAGCCCTTCCTTGACTCAGGCATATGGTTTATACTGGAGGTCATAAAGTGGCTTCCTCTTGGCAGAAACGGGGAGGGGTAGCCCCCTATGAGAACAGGCTGAGATTAAAGAAAGTGGGCAAACTGGTTTCTCAACCATGTGACCTGGGAAGACACACCCCTGTAGGCCAGAATATGATTTTAAGAAAGATGTATAACTCATGGTGCGGACTTGTCAAAATTATCTAAATGATACCATAATTCTTGTGATTTTTCTGCCCACATTTTAAGAGGTTTTAGGACCCGGTGGTATGATCTGGGGGTTTACGAGCGGAAAAGAGGCTGTTACTCTAAATGTATGCATGTTAAAAATCTGACACTTCCTTATCTAAATGCCCACATGCCTTGCACACAATTGTATACATTTGGAGAAAAATCCGATATGGGGAAAGCTACTAAAAAGCGCTAAATGTTGTCATTTTTGAATGCAAGCCCCCAGGAAGATCAGAGGCGGACAAGCATGGACCATAAGGAATATATAATGTGCACATGTAATTTCAACAAATTGTATATCTGGGAAGGATGTATTTGAATCAAATATAGATTTGTGTGGAATTTGACAGGGGAGTGTCCTTTCTGCAGGCCATAAAACAGCATCACCATGACTCACATTTCCTTTCCCCTATCAAGGAAGAGAGAAAAGCTTGACCAATAATCAGTTGAGAGAGGGGATGGCTTAGTGATGCTGCGCACACACCCATTTTCAAAAGACATAAAAAGAGCCACTGGAAGCTAGAGAGACGAATTCAAATCCAGTTGCTGCGGAGCGTTTTGCCGGACCACACAACATCCAGAAGATACCAGTTCCAGACTGACTCCAGCTACATACTCTAGAACCTAGAACTTATACTTTAGAACCTAAATCAGAGGCCTAAAACCACAAGCTGAGTTCTCTGCAGCAGGCCTCAAATTATTGCAAGCTACTCACAGCCGGGCAAGCTGCTTGAATCCCTTGCCAAGAACTTTTGCTAGGACCAGTGCAGAGATCCAGGAGCCGTGCAGAGACCGCTGTATATGGACAGACCAGTGCCAGACCAGACGAGCAGAGACCAGACGCTGTGCGCAGAGACCGTCCGCGGCGAGACCGGAGCCGAAGTCCAAAACCTGACAGATCCGTGGCGCGACCCAGACCTTCCAAATATATTGTGAGTACAGCTAGAACGGGGCAAAACCAAATCTCTTAGTTTAAAGTAATATAATTCAATCTATTTAACCTAAGTAGAACTGCCTCCTAACTGTCACCCGTCATTTGTAAAGCTGCACCACTGTCATTTGTCAATTCTGCAGCTGCAAAGCTGTCACCTGTCATTTTGAGTTTACTTTAAATCTGAAAAACGACCTTTACAAAATCGTTCATATCTCTGGAACCGTTTGGGCTACGAACTTGGTTTAACTTTCCTCTGAAAGCTTAGAATCTACTCCTTATACTTTTTCCGTAATCACGATTCACGCACTCGCGAATTTTACCGCGATTTGCGATTTGGTTAAAAATCCAGCCACGTGTAACCATCAGCAGTCATTTCTTTCCATGCTAAAAATTTGTTTGCCTCTTAATCACCATCTCTGAATCATTGCTAAAGTGAGCCTGAACTCATCCCAAGTATCTCTCACTCACCCTGAACTTCCTAAAGGGAATTAAAACCATTTTTGGCATATTTTTCACTTCCTTGCCACCACATTCAAAGCACTTCGCCGGTGTTTCAAAACTCATACCTGATTTCTCTAAGTTGCTGGGGGGGGGAATTGAACTGAATTATATTTGATTGCATTTCTAAGAACTGTGTGCTCTCCTCTTCATCTCCTTACATTGCATAAAGGGGGGGTGAATTGTCAAAGAAAAGTGATTGCTTGTTTTGTTGAAGTCATATCAAGTTATTTCTGTACTGCATTTCATTCCTCATTGCTTTTCCCTTGAAATCATAAAAGTATTTTTGCTACTTTATCCATCCTACACCAACTCCGCATTGATTATAAAGAAGTGTGCTAGTGTCAGATTACCCCTTGTTGATTAACATTATATTTATAAGGGCGATATCGATTATTAATTTATTATAAAAGCGTGGTATCTATATTTTGTTTTATATCTCAAATAAACCTTTTAAACTTGCAAAACAGAACTACTTCTTGGCTCAGTGCGGTCAGGGGGATTCTAAGAGAGGGGTGTTATATAGGGGTAGTCATTCAGAACTCATGAACTTGACAGAAAGATATATCAATAAGGGTTTCCATTCAGTATCCCAGACTAGGCATTGACTTAGCTGTAGTGTTGAATTGAATCCTCTTACAAATTGGGGGCTCGAGCCGGGATATTCTGGGTTAGATTTACCATTTGTGCAGATTAATACAGTGTGCCAGCTGACCAGATACACATATCCGGTCGGATCACCACGCTGTGTTACGCTGTAAAGCACTCCTCAAAGGAACGCTCTAAGGAAACGGTCTGTTTTGCAAAAAAAAAATACAAACTTCTGTAAGTCAGGAAGGAACTCAAATTCCAGAATGACGACACTGGTAGACATCAAAATAGCCAGAGAGCACTTCTTACATAAGCTATTTGTGAGAGGTGAGTGGACTCATCAGGACCAAACGGTCTGGTTGCAGGCAATCGCGCAACAGGTCACTGAAACAGGGTCAGATATATGGGGAGATCAGGGTCCCCTACATGTGGCCCTGAGTGAACTATATATGGCCCCTAAAGCCAAAGATGAACATAATAAGATTGCCAGGATAGCAGCATATGTGTATCTATATATGGGAGCCATGCAGGACAAATGTGATGAAGGCCAAGATATGGCAAATAGGCAACAGATGGCGTTAGAGAAGGCCCAATCTGATCTGGACTCTTCTGAGCAGAGGCTGCTCAGGAGCCAGGAGTCAGAAAAGGACAGCAGACAGTACATCACTAAAATAAAGGAGGATATGGATGTGCTGCAACAGGAAAAGGCGGACCAGGAGACCAGATTTCTGGCCTTGCAGAAGGAGTACCAAGAAGGTTTGGACTCCCTACTGCAGAGCCAGAAAAAGCTGGAGAAACAATTAGATTTCAATAGGGCATGTGCCGAGCAGGTAGTCACCCTGCAAAGACACCTAGATAGGGAGAAGGCAGAGAGCAATGAACTGATTTTGAAAGACCTGGATACCCAGGCAGAGTTTGACCAGGAGCGCCTTTTACTTAGGCAGTGACATTCTCAATCGCTTTGCCATTAGTATGGACCTAATAAACTTCAAAGCTTGGTCCCGATTAGCGGATAATCCCATGGGCTTTGATGATCCAGAAAAAGCATTTAGGTCAGCTCAATTGCTACCTTATGCAGTTGAAATTCAGCTCAAAGAGGAAATCACCATCCCAGAAAGGACCCGACAATTCTCCCTGGAAGTGAAAGTTAAAAGAGGACAAAAATTGCAAAACCCTGATGCTTATATTCATCTAAATGCTTCTCTCCAACAGCAAGGGTTAGGGGTAAACCCAACACCATTAGTCAACATAGAACATGACACCATTCCAATAGAGGTGGATAACAGCGACTTACAGAATATTACTCTAGCCGCAGGCACCACTATTGGAATGGCGGTTGATGACCGACATTTCTCCATTGATTTAGGAAATGAACTGTTAGGACCGATCCCCAAGGACTGTTTTGACAGTGACATTGAGGACAATACAACACCAGACAGGACTTTCACCCGGCATGGGGGGAACTTCCTGGTGTACACTTCTTGCCCTTACGGTAAGGAAGATGTGACTTGTGACTTCAGGAGGGATGAGGTGATTTTCCAGGTCCATGAGGGCTGCCTTTCCCACCTGAAGCCTCCAGTCCCAATCAGCACTCTGACCAGGGACTTCTCCACCCAGCTGGAGGAGGCCGCTGAGATAGCCAAACCAGAAGTCTTTCCAGGCTTCAGGCAGATGGTGGAAGAGAGAGTCAACCTAGCTGATGCCTGTGTGACTCTGGAACAGAAGCAAAAGTTGAAACAAGTTTTCTTGGATTTCCAAGATCTCTTTGCGGTAGACTCATATGACTGTGGTCACACCGACATCCACACCACAACAATTCCCACGGACCCTGGAATGACTCCAGTGTTTGTGAAGCAATATCCCTTGCCTCTCGCATCCATGGAGTCCCTTACTGAAATAATTAAGAACCTAGAGTCCCGGGGAATAATCCGTCCAGTCCACAGCACTTTCAATAATCCGGTGCTGGGAATATTGAAGCCAAACGGCCAGTAGAGACTCTGCGCCGACCTTAGGGAGCTCAACAAACGGGTCCATACTTCCCGATGGCCTCTGCCCTACATTGACCAAGGGCTGGCCCAGATTCAGGGGTCACAGGTATTCACAGCAATAGACCTGACCAATGGATACTGGACCGTGCCTGTCAGTAGGGAGGACCAATACAAACTGGCTTTTACCTTTGGGGGCCAGCAGTACACATGGACCCGGACTCCCTTCGGATACCTCAACTCCGGCAATTAATTCAACATTTTCCTACATAAGGCCATGCCCGACCTGGGTGCGAGGGGTAACCTGGCTTATGTAGATGATGTCCTCATCAAAAGTTCATCTGTGGAGGAACACATAGCGGAGGTCTGTTATGTTCTGACACAGTTAAGGGCCGCCGGAGCAAAACTTTCCTTTCAGAAAGCACAGTGGTGTAGAACCCGTGTTAATTTCTTGGGGCATGAGATTACTCCTCAGGGTCTCTGTCCCCAAGAAAAGAAAGTGGAAGCACTCCAGAAACTGAAAGACCCCACCACTCTGCGGGAACTAAGGAGCCTCCTTGGACTGACTAATTACAGCAGAAAGTTCATTGGAGGCTACGCAGAGATCACTAGACCCCTGATTCATCTCTTGAAGGGGGGGTCAAGTGGGAATGTGGTCCAGAACAATCAGAGGCGGTAAGACAACTCAAAAGAAGCCTCTCACAAGCGCCTTGCCTAGCTTACCCTGTCAGAAACAAGGAGTTCTTCCTGGAGACGGGGTTCTCTAATACGTGCTTGACGGCAGTATTATACCAAAAGCATGACAAGGTCAATAAAGTAATCTCCTATGCGAGCAAAACTTTATCCTCTGTGGAGGAAAAATTCAACGATTGTGAGAAGGCACTCCTGGCAACGGTGTGGGCATTGAAGAATTACCGCCCGTTTATCCAGGGGGAACACATCATAGTGGAGACTCCACACCAGCCTCTGCAATATCTCCAAAGTGACAGAATCCGGGCCGGAAATGTGAGTAATTCCCGAATTACTTCCTGGATTCTGTCAATGTAAGGCTTTTCTGTGGAGGTCAGATATGGCCAAAACAAGAAGAGTCCCCTCGCGCAAAGTCTGGCTGACTTGCATGATTGTGCCAGAGAAAACTGTCTCGAGGACAAAAGTCTAAAAATCAAGGACAACATGGAGGCATACCTTAATTCCCCACACAAAGTCTTTGAAGAAGACAAGTGTGAGGGAATGCCCACTGTCTATGTGGATGGATGCTCGTACCATGTTGACAACGACGGGAAGAAAGAACTGGTGGCTGGCGTAGGGAATGCATGGGTGAAGGAGTTCACAGAACCCTCCGCTGGATACAAAATTGGTCCCCGAAGTAGTCAGGTGGCCGAATTGATGGCTGTGCATCAGGCCATCCTCACTGCTGTCCAGCATCAACTCCACAAACTGGTCATAATCACAGATTCGGATTATGTACGGAACGGGTTCGTGGAGCACCTGGTCAACTGGAAAACCAGAGGCATGTTATGCGCTAATAACAAAACCCGAAACATGGGAAGTTAATCCAAAACATTGATGATCTGGTCACCTCGAATGGGATGACCATCTACTGGAAGAAGATCAAGGGTCATTCCAAAGTAGAGGGACCAGACAAAACTGGAAATGACTTAGCTGATCAGCTGGCCAAAACCGGGGCCATCCAAGGGGATCTAATTGAAATAGAGTCCCTGTTGGGGGAAATCCAGGTCACTGCTATCACTAGGTCCCAGACAAATGCTCACAATGATCTTTCAACTGCCCAATGGAGCAAGGAGACCCCTGATGCTGATTTGATTACAGCTCAGAAGGGGGATCCAATTATTGGTAAGTTTTACCAACACCTTGAGGACCCTGAGAACTTTCCCCTGACGGATACCGATTACATTGGGAAAGAGGACCTAAGAGTGTTGATGAAATGTCCAAAAATGTTCCAAATCCAAGATGGGTTGTTGGTAAGGAAATCCAAAGCTGGCCAGGATCAGTGGGTGGTTCCTACCTCATTCCGAAGCCTGATGTTAAGTCACGCCCATGATGCGGCCACCGCCGGTCATAGGGGGTTTCACACAACACTGGAAATCTTAAGAGAGGTTGCATACTGGCCACACATGGGCCAGGACCTCAACCAATATTTGAATGGTTGTCTTGTGTGTGCACAATTTCAGCCAACATCCCTCACACACCGGGCACCTCTCCAAAAGAGGGGAATGACACTCCCATGGTCAGATTTGCAAATCGACTTTGTAGGCCCTGTAATCCGCTCGTCTATAGGAAACAAGTACATGTTGACCGTTACATGCTTGTTTACCAAGTGGGTGGAATATCTCCCAGCCCCAAACTGCAAGGCAGAAACAGCAGCTGCCCTGATGATCAACCACATCTTTTCCCGTTTTGGGCTACCTCAAAGGATTGAGTCAGACAGGGGTAGCCACTTCACCAGTGAAGTAATGACAAAGATGTGGGAGATACTGGGGGTAAAAGGAAGCTACACATTGCTTACAGGCCAGCTTCTTCTGGAGCAGTGGAGAGATATAACCGAACCATTGTGAGCATCTTAAAAAAGTTTGTGGCAGATTCTGGGCCAAGTTGGGATATCCGATTACCTCTGGTCCTAATGGCCATCAGATCTACCCCTTCATCTGCAACTAAAATGTCACCATTTGAGTTGATGACTGGACGCAAGATGGTGCTTCCCCAGCATTTGCTCTACAGAACCCAAGAGCAAACGTTGATAAATGCCTCCACAACTCATGTGTATGTGGAGAATTTAAGGAAACACCTTCAACATGCTTTTGCCTATGCTCAGCGGAATCTAAAAAGATCAGCCGAGAGTATGAAGACCCACTATGACCTGAAAACTTCCAGGAAGGAATATCAGGTGGGGGACCGGGTCTATTTCTACAATTTCCAAAGGAACCAGGCCAAACAGCGAAAATTCTTGCCTACATGGAAGGGACCGTTTGCGATTATAGACAAGATCTCCCCTGTGGCCTACAAGATCCGCATCCCCAAAGGCGGTTTGGCAGGCAAAGGGGGAAGACAAGTGGGTCCACATAAACCAGTTGAAGTGTTGCCATCCCAGGCACACTCTGCAACAACTGGAGGAATCCACTGGAATCCCAGAGGGTACCGCTCCAGAGTAATTCAATTCCAACCCTAAAATATCCTACATATAGCCTATCAAATTCTGTGTTTCTCAAGTTTATGTGTTCCTGTCGCTTAATTTAAAAAAATGTGCATGTTCATATCTGTTGAGTTCTAAAATATATATGCCACCCCACTATATCAATGGTGGGGGAGAAATGTCCATGAATAGGTATTGCCGCTTTTCCTTTGTCATCCTAGGAGAAAGAAAACCTGGAGACTGGCCAAGGAGGACGATCCGGAGACTGGGAGCAGAGACCCAAGGGGCCCGGGGTACCGCCCAATATTCCCATCAGGACCGGCGAGGAGAACTGATCGATCAGTACCGGATGGAGGAAAAGATGCTGAACTGTGCCATTTGCAGAATTGGAAGAAGATTATGCGGACATACCAGTGCGTGGGTCAAAACCTTCTGTGCACCCGACTCCCCATCGACTCAAATTCAAAGTGCAGTCGCGTGGGGGGGGCCTTGTTGGGTGTCCTGACCCACGTTTGAGCTATCATGCTGCAACATTTGGTGCTGTGGGCTTAGAAATTCCAAGATGGCCAAAAAGCCCACATGTGCGCCAGAATCCAGGAGAACCACGCAGTTTGTGCGTACACCAAAATGGCTGCCTAACTGCCTAACTTGCCACCCACCAGTGCAAGCATGATGGGCCAGGGTGCCATGAGTGGAATGGGTGCCAAAGATAAAACAGCAGCGCCTTTTAGCTCAAAAACGCTTTAAAATTACCTTTGGTTTCTCTGAATGCCAGCTCAAAATGCCTATTTTCAAACATTCAACACATCCAAAAATCTCACTGAACACCAGCGGACATCTGGCAGAATGAAGTATGTGTGCATACAAAATCTGGGAAGATGAAAAGCCCAAAACAATGTTCATAACAAAACTGGCTGAGCTATGCATGTCAGCAACCTAACTGAAACTGGATTAAAACCACCAAAATCGAAATGTTTAAATTAACTGAGTGACCTACTTTTGAGTGTCACATAGTTTGTAACTGTTAAAATGTCATAGTTTTGAACTTAGAAACAGCATTCTAGCGGCATATGTAAAAATTGTATTGACTTAAACTGGGGAACAAAAAGTGACATTTTAGCTGAAACCTGGCTGAAGGAAACTGGAATTCTGCCAGACAGCGACCCCCGACAGGAGTGGGGGCTTGCCCAACAAATGCATTCCCAGGCCTGGCTGCATTCTGTTGCCCCTGCCAAAAGGAGGTCACACACTCTCTGATTGAATTACCAGGGGACTGCAAGAAACTAAACAAAGGGCCCAGGCAGATGGTTTATTTGGGGGGTCGTAAATGGCTTCCTTTTGAACAAAGCCCTTCCTTGACTCAGGCAGATGGTTTATAGGGGAGGTCGTAAAGTGGCTTCCTCTTGGCAGAAACGGGGAGGAGCAGCCCCCTCTGAGAACAGGCTGAGCTTAAAGAAAGTGGGCAAACTGTTTTCTCAACCATGTGACCTGGGAAGACACACCCCTGTTGGCCAGAATATGACTTTAAGAAAGATGTATAACTCATGGTGCGGACTTGTCAAAATTATCTAAATGATACCATAATTCTTGTGATTTTTCTGCCCACATTTTAAGAGGTTTTAGGACCCGGTGGTATGATCTGGGGGTTTACGAGCGGAAAAGAGGCTGTTACTCTAAATGTATGCATGTTAAAAATCTGACACTTCCTTATCTAAATGCCCACATGCCTTGCACACAATTGTATAAATTTGGAGAAAAATCCGATATGGGGAAAGCTACTAAAAAGCGCAAAATGTTGTCATTTTTTAATGCAAGCCCCCAGGAAGATCAGAGGCGGACAAGCATGGACCATAAGGAATATATAATGTGCACATGTAATTTCAACAAATTGTATATCTGGGAAGGATGTATTTGAATCAAATATAGATTTGTGTGGAATTTGACAGGGGAGTGTCCTTTCTGCAGGCCATAAAACAGCATCACCATGACTCACATTTCCTTTCCCCTATCAAGGAAGAGAGAAAAGCTTGACCAATGATCAGTTGAGAGAGAGGCTGGCTTAGTGATGCTGCGCACACACCCATTTTCAAAAGACATAAAAAGAGCCACTGGAAGCTAGAGAGGAGATTCAAATCCAGTTGCTGCGGAGCGTTTTGCCAGACCACACAACATCCAGAAGATACCAGTTCCAGACTGACTCCAGCTACATACTCCAGAACCTAGAACCTATACTTTAGAACCTAAATCAGAGGCCTAAAACCACAAGCTGAGTTCTCTGCAGCAGGCCTAAAATCATTGCAAGCTCCTCGCAGCAGGGCGAGCTGCTTGAATCCCTTGCCAAGAACTTTTGCTAGGACCAGTGCAGAGATCCAGGAGCCGTGCAGAGACCGCTGTATCCGGACAGACCAGACCAGTGCCAGACCAGACCAGCAGAGCAGAGACCAGACGCTGTACGCAGAGACCGTCCATGGCGAGACGAGAACCGAAGTCCAAAACCTGACAGATCCGTGGCGCGACCCAGACCTTCCAAAAATATTGTGAGTACAGCTAGGACGGGGCAAAACCAAATCTCTTAGTTTAAAGTAATATAATTCAATCTATTTAACCTAAGTAGAACTGCCTCCCAACTGTCACCTGTCATTTGTAAAGCTGCACCACTGCCATTTGTCAGTTCTGCAGCTGCAAAGCTGTCACCTGTCATTTTGAGTTTACTTTAAATCCGAAAAACGACCTTTACAAAATCGTTCATATCTCTGGAACCGTTTGGGCTACGAACTTGGTTTAACTTTCCTCTGAAAGCTTAGAATCTAGGCTTTCCAACAAGCCTACTTCCTACTTTACTTATACTTTTTCCGTAATCACAATTCACGCACTCGCGAATTTTACCGCGATTTGCGATTTGGTTAAAAATCCAGCCACGTGTAACCATCAGCAGTCATTTCTTTCCTTGCTAAAAATTCGTTTGCCTCTTAATCACCATCTCTGAATCACTGCTAAAGTGAGCCTGAACTCATCCAAAGTATCTCTCACTCACCCTGAACTTCCTAAAGGGAATTAAAACCATTTTCGGCATATTTTCCACTTCCTTGCCACCACATTCAAAGCACTTGGGCCGGTGTTTTAAAACTCATACCTGATTTCTCTAAATTGCTGGGGGGGGGGAATTGAACTGAATTATATTTGATTGCATTTCTAAGAACTGTGTGCTCTCCTCTTCATCTCCTTACATTGCATAAAGAGGGGGTGAATTATCAAAGAAAAGTGATTGCTTGTTTTGTTGAAGTCATATCAAGTTATTTCTGTATTGCATTTTATTCCTCATTGCTTTTCCCTTGAAATCATAAAAGTATTTTTGCTACTTTATCCATCCTACACCAACTCCGCATTGATTATAAAGAAGTGTGCTAGTGTCAGATTACCCCTTGTTGATTAACATTATATTTATAAGGGCGATATCGATTATTAATTTATTATATAAGCGTGGTATCTATATTTTGTTTTATTTCTCAAATAAACCTTTTAAACTTGCAAAACAGAACTACTTCTTGGCTCAATGGGGTCAGGGGGATTCTAAGAGAGGGGTGTTATATAGGGGTAGTCATCCAGAACTCATGAACTGGACATAAAGATATATCAATAAGGGTTTCCATTCAGTATTGCAGACTAGGCATTGACTTAGCTGTAGTGTTGAATTGAATCCTCTTACATGCCCTACTGCAATTTCAGACCAGCTGCAGCGATGACGCAAAGAGTGCAGTGCAGCACAGAACAAAGAAGGAGATATTACAACAGACCAAGTTCAAGGTTTACGTGTTCCATCCGTCTTCCCTGGAGACGCTGTCCTTGTGAGGAATTACGTAAGGAAAAAGTAGGACGAGCCAAGATTCAATGGTCCTTTCACAGTAGAGGACTGCACTCCATCCCCAGTGAAACTACAAGGAAGGAGAGCGTGGATTTTTCTCG